>NC_133757.1:51533839-51843392 GCF_036562045.2 Rhinolophus sinicus | reverse complement strand
GAACGTTCTGGTAAAGGCTAGGTCTCCTGGAAGTGTGCTGGCACTGGCTCTCCTGGAGGCCCATGGGAAAATCCACCATGCAGAACACTAAGTCATGCTCCTCCAAGACCTGGGCTGGGCTGAGGGCAACGATCAGATCCCTCTGATGACCAGAGAAGTCAGCACTCAAGCCGGGAACCACAGAAGGGTCAGCATGGGGCCTGTGGGATTTCTGTGGAAGGAGAGGCAGGCCTCTAGATCAGCCCCAGTGGACCCAAAAGAGAAAAGCCACTCTGCTCCTACCTCGTCTTCCCAACCCGAAGTACAAAAGGCAAATGTCTGCTTGGCTCATCTACAGCCTGTTCAGAGGCCAGCCCAGGCCTGCTGGACTCTGGTGTGGAACATCCAGAGATTTGGCAGGATGAGCAGCCTGGAGTTTCACCTGAGCAGACAGAACGAATGACCCTGTTCTGGGGGCAGCCACAGACAGCTTCCCACGCACCACCCAGTAGAATGCATTCAGACATGCACACAGGTGTGTGCAGACAGATGAGCCATCAGGGATAACAGATACACAGCTATTGGCACAGAGAAGCACACCCTTTCATATAAAATGACCCTTCTTCTTCCAGCCAATCCCATGGCCCACCCGTCTCCTCCAGAACTGCTAGCTTCCTAATTTAATGGCACTATTGCTGAAAGCAAAATAACACTGAGTGCTTTGCGCTTCCAGCCAAGACACAGTAACAGGGACTGGATTTACCCTCGCACCTGAAACAACTAAAATATAGTACCAAGTATATGAAACCATTTTTGAGACACTGAACACCAAGCAACAGAGATGGGAAATCAATGAGGTGAACCATACAGTTTTCCCAGCCTACTGCTGTGAGAGCTTCCAGGATACAGCAAAGGGAGGAGAGATCCCAGGCAGAGCTTAGTTAAGAAGATAAGCAGTTGGGGGCCGCCCGGTGGCTCAGGCGGTTAGAGTTCCATGCTCCTAACTCCGAGGGCTGCTGGTTTGATTCCCACATGGGCCAGTGGGTTCTCAACCACAGGGTTGCCAGTTCAATTCCTCGAGTCCCGCAAGGTATGGTGGGCTCTGCCCCCTGCAACTAAGATTGAACACGGCACCTTGAGCTGAGCTGCCTCCCGGATGGCTCAGTGGGTTGTAATGTGTCCTCTCAACCACAAGGTTGCCGATTCGACTCCCGCAAGGGCTGCGCCCCCAGCAACTAGAAAACGGCAACTGGACCTGGAGCTGAGCTGCGCCCTCCACAACTAAGACTGAAAGGACAACAACTTGACTTGGAAAAAAGGCCTGGAAGTACACACTGTTCCCCAATAAAGTCCTGTTCCCCTTCCCCAATAAAATCTTTAAAAAAAAAAAAAAAGAAGAAGAAGAAGAAGATAAGGAGTTGAAGCTCAGATGGTCTCTGAGGAAACCAAGGCATCTGGCATTTGCAGGGTAGAGTCTGGAGAAGAGAAAGTTGCCCAGAGAGACGATTGCAGAGATGTGCAGCCCTTCAACTACTCAGCAAAGCACTGACCAGTGGTTATTATAATTGTATCCATATATCCAAAGCTAGAGGAAAGAGCATACATGGTCAGTAGAGACATGAAAGACATAAAAAAAACAACACATCTACTTCTAGAGAAATAAAATTGAACATATCATCAGTGAACTATAGAACAACTCAAGCAGCCTAACATATAATGTATAATATATAATTACATATTACTATATAACATACACACACACACACACACACACACACACACACACACACACGACTAAAATCCCCAAAGAAGAAATAATGGCTAAAATTTTTCATTAAACTGCTAATGCTCACTCAAGAAGAAATAAATATCTTGAATATTCCTGTAACTATTATAGAAATTGAATTTATAGTTATAAACCTTCCCAGCCCCAGATGATTTCACTAGCGAATTTTAGCAAACATTTAAGTAAGAAATAACATCAATTCTACACGCTCTTCCAGAAAAATTGAAAAGAAGGGAATACTTCTGAACTCATTCTATGAGGCTAGCATCACTCCACTAAAACTAGACAAACACATCATTAAAAAAGAAAACTATTGACCAATATCCCTCATGAAACTTGATGCAAAAATTAACAAAATTTTAGAAAATGGAATCCAACAATATATAAAAAGAATAATACATTATGATCAGGTATGGTTTATCCCAAGGATGCAAGATTGATTTAACATCCAAAAATCAATTAATGTTATATGCCATATTAATAGAATGAAGGGGATAAAAGCCAGTTAACTATCTCAATAGATGCAGAAAAAGAATTTGACAAAATCCAACACCCATTCATAATGAAAATTCTCAAGAAACTGGAAATAAAGGGAAATCTCCTTGACCTGATGATGAAGGGCTCTATGGAGAGTTCATACCTAGTATCATATTTAACGGTAAGAGACCGAAATCTTTTCCCATAAGATCAGGAATACGATAATGATGTCTGCTTTTGTCACTCTTTTTCAATGTTGTACTAGAGATTCTAGACAACCCAATAAGGCAAGAAAAGATTTTTAAGACAGCATCCAGATAGGAAAAGAAGAAGCAAATGTCTTTATTTGCATATGACATGATCATCTATGTAGAAAACCCACTGGCATCTACAAAAACCCACTAAAACAAATAAGTGAGTTTAGCAAGATTGCAGGATACAAGATCAATTTCCAAAATCAATTGTATTTCTATATATTAGTAATGAACAATTGGAAATTTAATGAAAATTCAAATTCCATTCTAATGGAAATTAGAATGACTATGATCGAAAAGACAGGAGATGTGGCAAAGATGTGGAGAAAAGGGAACACTTGTGAACTGTTGGGAATTAAATTGGGGCAGCCGCTATGAAAAATAGTATGGAGGTTCCTCTAAAATGTAAAAATAGGACTGCCATATGATCCAGCAATCCCACTTCTGGGTATATATACCCAATGGAAATGAAAACAAAATAACAAAGAGTTATCTGCACTCACATGTTCACTGCAGCATTATTCACAATAGCTGAGATATGGAAACAACCTAAGCATCTATCAACAGATGAATGGGTAAAGAAGATAGATATAGATATCGATATATAGATATAGATATAGATATAGATATAGATATAGATATAGATATAGATATAGATATAGACAAACACACACACACATACAATGGGATATTATTCAGCTGTGAGAAAGGAAATCCTGCTGTTTGCAACAACATGGATGGAACTTGAGGGCCTTTTGCTAAGTGAAATAAGTCAGAGAAAGACAAATATTTCATGACACCACTTGTATGTGAATCTAAAAAAAGTCAAACTCAGAGTAGAAAAATGGTTGCCAGGGGCTAGGAGGGTGGGGGATAGAGGGAGGGGTTGGTAAAAGGGTACAGACTTTCAGCTATAAGATGAAAAAGGTCTGAGGACCTAGTGTATAACATGGTGACTATAGTTGATAACACTGTATTGTATAAGTGAAATTTGCTGAGAGTAGAACTTAAATATTCTCACACACCCAAGAAGATGTATATGTGAGTTGATGGATGTGATTAATTAACTATGTGGGGAGACTCCTTTCACAATGTTTATGTATACCAAATCACCACAATGTATATTTTAAATATCTTACAATTTTATCAATTATATCTCAATAAAGCTTAAAAAAATAAATCCTTTGCAATATCATCAAAAATATGAACTATTTAGGGATAAATCCGACTAAAGATGTGTAAGACTAGTACATTGAAAACTATAGACAATTACTGACAGAAAATAAAGAAGATCTAAATAAATGGAGAGATATACCATATTCAAAGGTCAGGAGATCTTAGTACTTCACTTCTCAAATTGGTGCACAGCATAAAGCAGTCCTAATCAAAATCCTAGCATGCTTTTTTGTAGAAATTGAGAAGCTGATTCTACAATAGGAAATTCAAGACTTAGAATAAAAACAACTTTGATAAATAACAAAGTTGGCGGCCTTGAACTACCTGATTTTAAGACCTATCATAAAGGTACTGTTAATTAGGTAATGTGGTATTAGCACAAGAGAGAGAAATAGATCAATGTAACAGAAAGAAACACACACATCTATGGACAATTGATTTGACCATGTAGGGTTTATCCCAAGGATACAATTGCCTTTGTAATTCAGTGGAGAAAGTATAGTATTTTCATAGCGTTCTCAACAAATGATGCTGAAACAATTGGATATGTATATGCAAAAAATGAAGTTTAATTCATACCTCATACCATATGCAAAAACATTAGGTCAAAACAGATCATAGACTTTACACGTAAAACCTAAAGCTATAAAATTTCTAGAAATCTTTGTGACCTTGAATTAGACAAAAATTTCTTAGATATAACATCAAAAGCATGATAGATAAAGGAAAAATGATAAATTGGACTTCATCAAAATTAAAATTTTCTACTTTTCAAAAAATACTGTTATAAGAAAGAAAAAAATGTATCATGCATTGGGAGAAATATGTGCAAATCACATTTCTAAGAGAGGACTTGTATCAGGAATGTATAAAGAACTCAAAATTCACTACAAGAAACAAACAATCCAATAAAAAATAATTAGCTAAAGATGTGAACCGATGCTTTCCCAAAGAAGATATTCAAATGGCAAATAATAGTCAATAGAGAAATGCAAATTCAAACCACAATGAGATACCACTATATACCTCTTAGAAACAATAGTTCAAATTGAAAAGACTAACCATACCAAGTATTAGTGAGGAAACGGAGGAACTACAACTCTGTACACTGCTGCTAGGGATGTAAAATGGTACAATCAGTTTGGACAACAACCTGACAGTCTCTTTAGAAAGTCACACATACACCTAACATGCCATCCATGCCACTCCCAGATATTTGCCCAAGAGAAATGAAAGCGTAGGTCCATATGAAGACTTGTAGATGAATGTTTGTAGCAGCTTTGTTTGTAATAGCCCAAAACTGGAAACAACCCAAATGTCCATCAACAAATGAATGGACAAATAAGTGCTGTATTAAAAGAACAAGTGGCAGAGATATTAGTACACCCATGTTCATAGCAGCAGTATTATTCACTAGCCAACAGCCAAAAGGTAGAAGAAGCAACCCAAGTGTCCATGGGTGGATGAATGGATAAACAAAATGTGGTGTATATACATGCAATGGAATATTATTAAGCCTTTAAAAGGAGGGAAATTCTGATACATGCTACAACAAGAATGGACATTGAGGACACTACGCTAAGTGAAATTAACCAGTCACAAAAGACAAACACTTATATGAGATATCTAAAGTAGCCAAATTCATAGGGACAGAAAGTAGAAGAGTGTTTGCCAGGAGCTAGGGGATGGGGGGATAGGGAGTTACTGTTTAATGGGTACAGTTTCAGTTATACAAGATGAAAAGAGTTCTGCGGATGAACTGTGGTAGTGGTTGCACAAAAATGGGAATTACTTAACTCTACTGAACTATACACTTTAAAATAGTTAAGATGGTAAATTTTATGTTATTTGTATCTTGCCACAATTAAAATATTTTTAACTTTTTCTTAAAGTGCCAGGAGAAGGAAGAGAGTCCTTACACTGTGAAATAATCCTAGACAGCTTCCTGGAGGAGGTGTCATTGAGTAAGGTCCAGGAAGGAGAGTAGGATTTACCTAGAGTACAGGAATTGGGCATCCCAGGCAGAGGACAGTGCAAATAAAGGCAGGGAACCTGGAGTGGGCTGGAGGGTACGAGGTTAGAAAGCCGGCAGCAGGGCACCCAGGAATGGGGGATTTTAAGCTGATATGAGCCCAGTGGACAGGGTTCACCCCTCGAGGGCCTCCCAGCCTCAGTTAGAGAAGAGAGACATTTGTAAACATCAGCCCTGAGTGAGCCAGACTCACAGCACCATGGCTCCATCGAGACGGCCACTCGGGAAGGGAAAGACTTGGGGTCGGCTCTGGACAGTCATCAAAAAATAAACATGTCCTTGGACATTCAGGAAATGCTCAGCGAGGCTGTGTCCAAGAGGGGCTATTTGCTTATTTGTGACTTTCCTGCTTTCCATCACCCTGTCAGTGGCTACCCTGCCCCCATCCTGACCCTGACACCCGGCCAGGCCTGGTCTCAGTCATTGGCTTCAGAAGAAAACCTGTCTCTGGGAAGGGAAGGGAGGTAGGAGGGGCAGCAGGAGTGTCCGTGGGGGGTCAGCGGGGGAGTGTGTGTGTGTCAGAGTGCATTTGCACAAAATGGGTCTGGCAGCATTGGTAGTAGAATGGTGTATATGCATATGCAGGTGTGTTTGTCTACATGTACATGCATGGGTCTGTGTGTACATGTTGATGTTCATGCATGTCACTGTGTGTGTTGTGTGTGTGTGTGTGTGTGTGTGTGTGTCACACCAGAGTAGATGGGGGCATGGGTGAAGCAGTGGACTCTGGGCCCAGATGGACTGGATTCAAATCCAACTTGGGCAAGTTACTTAGCCTCTCTGTGCCTCAGTTTCTACATCTGTTAAATGGGATAAATGATATTACCTATCTCACAGATGGTGCTAAATACTGAAATAAATTCATGAATAAAAAGCACTTAGTCAAATGGTACTCGTACACAGTGAGTGTCTAATAAGTACTATCAATTATTCATAAGTGTACCTGTGTGTGTGCACATGCATACACACAAGTGTGTGTCTATGTAGGTTCTGAGTGTGAAAATATGAGCGACTTGGCAATGAATGAGCATTAGTGTTCTTGAGGGCCCTTGTGCCGGGATTCACGGAAGGGTAGCCATCACCAGTCCGGTGCTAGTCTAGAGGGTGCTTTCCCAGCCTGGCACCCAGGGCTTAAGAGCCTGGCCCAGCCTCCCGGTGGAGGCATGCAGGACTTTGGGCAGCTTCGTTTTTCTGTAGCACTCTGCCCTGGGCTGGCTTCTTCCTGCCTTGGGCTCAAGCCTCCTGTTGTCTTTCCATTTCCTCAGGCTGCAAGAGCGTGATTATTTTTTCTATCAAAGGCCACTGACCCCAAAAAGAAATCAAGCAAGGGTCATACACAAAAATCAACTTAATCTGGGGACTGTTTTTCCTTGAAAACTAACAACGGAACTCAATTCTTCTGCTTTTTAAATCAAGAACAGTAAGTGGAGCCAATTCTACAAAAAAAAAAAAAGAAGTCAATTTCATATTGTGTGAAATTGCTTCATAAAGGATAAAGCACTTTACAGATGTGAGGAATTCTTCTCTCATAGAGGCACAGCACACCCCACCAGGGTGTGGGAGGACCCAGTGAAGGGGGTGGGGGAGAGAGAGACCAACAAGAAAACCCGTGATCATGAAGCTGAGTGGTTTATGGGGGGCGTGAACTTCAATCCAGCCTTCAGTGTTGACACAGGCTAACCATGGCTCTCTGGTCGTGACCTGCTCTAACTCTCGAAACTTCAGAGGCTATATTCTAGATGGAAACAGTGGGCTTTGGAATCAGGCTGGC
Source organism: Rhinolophus sinicus (assembly GCF_036562045.2). Lineage (NCBI taxonomy): Eukaryota > Metazoa > Chordata > Mammalia > Chiroptera > Rhinolophidae > Rhinolophus > Rhinolophus sinicus. Next base: position 51,835,917 of record NC_133757.1, on the reverse strand, counting down.
CTGGATTCAAGTTCCAGCTCTGCCATACCAGGGGGACCACAACATTAAACACGGTGTCCCTAGAATTGTGAAACCCGGGGACCCACTTACCAGGTACGTATGCGAATTAAACTGCAGTGCGATGAATGGTGACCCCAAAAGGACATTCTGTGCCCTAATCCCAGAAACTGTATTACCTTATATGGCAAAAGATATGAGTAAGTAAAGGTTCTTGAAAGGAGGAGCTTATCTCGTATTATCCAGTGGGTCCTAAACCCAATGAAAAGTGTCCTTATAAGAGAGGGGCAGGGGGGGTTTTGAGAGAGACAAGAAAAGAAACGCAGACACACAGAGGAGAAGGTGATGTGAAGATGGAGGCTGCGATTGGAAGGGGAATAATGACAGTTCCTTCCTCCTAGATTTTTTTTAAGGATTAAATACTGAAATGACTACAGATAGCTGTGGAACCCAGTGAGTCTGCTTTAAGATGCAGAGTGGCAATATTAACCCCTTAGTTGTATCCCAGAGCACTCACTGGTGAGCAAGATCCAGGATCCATCACAGTGAGAATTTTGAGGTTTATGTCTGCCTTGAAGGCCTCAACGCCTGATTCTCTGCCTTCCTCACCTCCTGACTCCTAGTAGCAGTCTAGAGCAGTCCAGTTTCCTTGTCTCTAATTCTCCATCAATTCTATCCTCCCCCTTTTTCCTTTTAAGTAGCAGCAACTGCTGAGTGTCACATGGACACACAGCTCGCCAGCTAGAGACTTCATTTCCCAGACTCCCTTGAAGCTAGGCGTGGCCTTCTGACTAAGTTCCAACCAATAGCATGTGACAGGAAGTGATCTGCATCCTGAGCCGGAAGCTGCTCGCCCTTCCCTTTGTCCCCCCCTTCCTGAAATCTACAAGGTGGATTGGTGGAATCTCTTTCATCCAGGCTCATAAATCAGATATGCTGTCCAACACTGGAGCTATTAGCCACATGTGCCTACTGAAATGAATTAAAATTAAATAAAATTAAAAACTCAGTTCGTCAGTCATTCTAGCCTCATTTTAAGTGCTCAATAGACACGTGTGGCTCCTGGCTACTGTATTGAACAGCCTACATTGAGAATATTTCTATCATCACCAACAGTTGTATTGAACGGCACTGTCCTGAAGGCTGTGGAGCGACAAGCAGAAGGAACCTGGGTCCTTGGGCAGCTCTGAGAAGCAGAGTCACCCTACAGGCTCCCCTGCCCCGACTGCCTATCATCTCAGATTTTTACAGAAGAGAAACAAACCCTCTCATCTTTATCTGTCAATGCAGCCAAACCAATATCCTAATAAATATATTTTTTAAATCAACCCCTTTTTCATTTACGTTACCAGAGGCAGTTTCTGTTCCTTGCAACTAAGAGTGTTGACTGTTGAAAAAAATGAGTGAAACAGGAAAGGTAATGAAGGGCTGTTGCTGTGGTCTGAGGGAGCAGGGAGGATTTTCTTGAGGAAGTGCTGTTTATGCTGAGACCGTTCCAGTTACTCTGTCTACAGTAATGGGACAGGGTTGAACTCTTTGAGTCACACAGTGCCTGGGCCAAAGTGGCACAGATGATGTGAGAGAGGATCTGCCTCCCCCCAAATGGACCTAGATGTACTCACCCCCAGGAGATGGCGATCCCAGTTCTGAGACAGGAAAAGTAAAAGATGAGCCATGTCATACCAACTAGCAAGAACTTCCTAAAGACCACTAGGGTAGTGTCAAAAGGACTCGGGAGCCAACTGATGTGTTCCCACAGGACAAAGAGGGGACAAGTTGGACATCACTAATAAAGCTAACTGTACTGGATTGAAATGTATCAACTGTGTTGCAATCTATGAGTTTATACTGATACTGAAAGCAAACAAAACAACAAACCCAGGAGGATAGGAAACTAACTTGTTCTTTTGATGACTGGTAAACAAAAAGCTGAATCCAGCCTTGTCCTGCCTTTCCTATATGAACTGTACGACTGGGTAACCAAACAGTAGATGAGAAGTTTCTCTCTGCTAACAAATGAAGAATGAATGATAATTTTGGCAGCTCCTTATGAATTTATGAATCTAGACATTGAGTATCGCTGGTCTCTAATATCACAAAGAGAAACAACCAGACATTATGTGTCTCCTGATGGAAGATACACCACCATCACTGAGGTAGCCTTGCCAAAAACAGAAACAAAAAACCTGAATCTGATCAAATCTCTACTTATAGGAAATTTAGAGTCCAGAGGAGCTTGCTAAGCATACAATTTGAAAATTAAGGATGTGAGAAACTCTTCTGAACACTCCAGTTTCTTCAAAAAAATCAACTTCAAGAAAACAATAGAGAAGGAACTTATGAATTGAAAAAGACTTAGAGATACATCAACTAATCACAATGTGTGGGCCTTATTTATATTCTGACTCAGATAAACTAAATTTTTTAAAAATACGACATTAATGAAACATTTGGAAATTTGGATAGTGACTGGATATTTCATGATCTTAAGGAAGTACTATTAATTCTTTTAGGTGTAACGGTATTTTTCAGATGAAATGATGAGATGTGGATTTGCTTCAACATAATCTAGAAAGGGTAAAAGTGAATGGGGATGTGGATGAAAAAAGTATGGCCATGAGTTGATCATTGTTGAAGCTGGGTGATCGGTACACAGGGGCTATAATATTCTCTTCCTGTTTGTGTATTTGAAACTTTGTGTTTGGCATTTTCTTAAAGAATCCTTCGGTATCTTTATCTGTCCCAGGGCACAAACCAAGACGACTGGACCAATGCAGATTTTGGTTTCCACTGCCTTCCCCACCCTACCCAGAGCCACCTCCCCTTCCACCAACCAACCCACTTGTCCCATGCCTGGCCATAGTGATTTTATTTCAGGAACCTCAATAGCTGTCCCTGCTACTGAGTCTTTTTGTTTTTGTTTGAATAACTACTGTGTTTTTATATAATTCACATATCACATAATTCACCCATTTAAAATGTACAATTCAATGGTTTTTGGTATAGTCACAGATATGTACAAGTGTTACTACAGCCAATTTTAGAACACTGACATTGGGTCTTTATCACGTACACACTCTAAAAATTAATACTTCTAAATCTTACAGAAAAGGAGTTGGAGTCTTGATCCTTTCTCTTCCAGAAGGCCTCTGCAACTTTTATAGCAGCTTTCCCACAATGATACCAGTTCCATGTATCATTGACTTTACACACACACAGTAAGTGCCAGCTCACTGGCCACCCTGCCACAGAATAATGAATGATGCAGCCGTCCAGACCCAGGAAGAGGACTGGAGGCATGAAGCTGTGAGCATATACAAGATCAACAGGAATCCTTAAGTCATTCAGAGGTGAAAGCAGAAGCAGAAGAGGGAGAGATCCACGTGGGGCTGAGGAGACAGGACACGAGTGGGCCCCTAACACTGTAAGGGCTGCAAGCACCCCTGCCCAGGGGGATGGGGCGAGTCCCATCTGCCCTCCTCCCAGGCAGGAAATCTTGGGGGTCATCACCACCCCTTCCTATCCTCCCACCAGCTCCTGAGGCCTGCAAATCACGCAGGTCGCCAAGCTCAGGCAGTCACACCTTTCAAAGCAGTAGTTTCCTTTATTTGAAGACAAGAGATGTTTCCACTGGGGGCAGGCCCACTAGGAGCCCTTCCTCCTTCCCGTCCTCCCTTCCCAGGGAATCAATCTTCTTAAACCTTATCCTCCCAGAGACCATCTGGATGAAAACCGTTCAGGAAACTCGGCCAGTACTAAGCCCAGAGCTCTCATCCATCTTGCCCTGTCAGAGCTCGGCACTCCAACCTTAAAGAATCCTTACAGCTGGGGCCACCACAGGCCCCTTGGCCACAGGAGCAAGTCCTGCCTGCACACAAAGCCACACATTCCAGACATCTCCAGCCCTCACCCTACCTTTGGCCGCCTTGGTCACACTCTGCTGTGTCACCCAATTGTTACTATCCAGAGAAATAGTGTGGTAGAGTAAGAAGAATTCACATAGACCCAGGATCAGAACCTTTCTCTGCTGCGTGACCTTGACCAAATGACCTAATCTCTCTGAGCCTTGGTGTCCTTCTTAGTAAAACTGTGGTTAATAACGCCCACCTTGGGGAACTGTGGTAAGGATTAAATGAGATCAGATACTTTAAAATCACTCTCCTCCTCATTTATTCCGCTTCTTGCTGCTTCTCGGACTCTCCAAGCATCCTCCCATGTGAGAGCCTTTGCACTTGCTGTTCCCTATATCTAGAAACTCTTTCCCTGGAGATCCATATGTATGGTCACTTCCTTCAGGTCTCAGCTCAAAATGTTACCTTGTCAGAGAGGTCTTCCTGGACCAGCCTATCTAAAACAGACACCACCACCACCAGCTCCATTCCTCTCTGTCCTTTACCATGCTTTAATTTTTTCAAAGCCCTTAATACTACCTAGCACATGAGGGAGTGATATGCTTATTGACTGCCTTTCCCGTCCGCTGGAATGTGAGTTCAGTGAGGGCAGGGACCATGTATGTTTTGTTCCCTGCCATATCCCCAGTATTGGGATAGTGCTAGGCACACAGAAGGCATTCAACAAATATTGAACCCGTAGAAGAATCAGTGGTTGACTGCATGAAAGAATCACCTTGCACAGTGCCTGGCGTATCACAGGTGCTCAGTGAATCAGAATTATTGTTACTAATTTGGAAATGCAGAGAGAGGCATGAGGGAGCTGGACTCCTGGGAACAGGTAGGGCTAAAAAGAAGAGGAAAGATGGGACTCAAAGTGACCCACAGCCTATTCTGAGGCCAAATGTCACAGGCCATGGCAGGAATTTGCCATCAGACGACTCCCCAGCCAGAAGGGACATGGAGCCCCATTCATTGCAAGCCCTGACTGCAGTGTCCTCTGGGAGCTGGGTCAGGGTTGGCAGGGGATTGAGATGGGCCTGGGCCTGAGGCTGGACAGACCCTTCCATCCACACTTAGATGGGTGCCCAGCTAGTCCCAGCAATGGGGTTCATAAGAGGCTCTCTGCCTGTAGGGGGCCCAAGAACCAGAAGGGACTGGTCACCAGGATTGAGTTTGTGGTGGAACTTTAGGCCAGGTAGAGAATTAGACTAGGCCCACCCAGAGAAACCAGAGAACAGGGTCAGGAGTCTAGCCTGAACTGTGCTTCCAGGGACCTGGGGTTTCCCATTCCAGAACAAGCTAGGCCCCAGAGTTCTGGAGGAAGGAGTAAATCTGTGCAGGAAGCCCAGCTCCATCTCTTTAACTGTATGACCTCAGGCAACCCACTTAATGTCTCTGAGCCTCAGTGTCCCGATCTGTCAGGTGGAAATAATAATAACTACCTCAAGGTGATGACAGGATGATTATTAAGAATAATGTTACCATTTATTAGCACTTTGCTCTGTATTAAGGAGGTTACATTATCTCCTTTGATCCTCAAAACTTCCCTAATATTAGATATGTTTAGTCTTTCTTTACAGAGGAAGAAACTGAGGTTCAGAGAGGGTAGTAACCTGCCCAAAGCCACACAGCTAGAAAGAATCAGAGCAAAACTCAAGTGTGTAGGTTGTAAAGCCCCATTTTAACCACCATCTAGAGCAGGGGTGTCCAAACTGTGGCCCACAGGCCAACTGCGGCCCACGATCCATTTTTAATTGGCCCGCAGCAAATTCCAAAAATAAATTTAGTTTAAATAAACCAGGTGAGGCAATATGTACTTCACCTCAAGTGAGTGGCCCCGCTGTTTGTGTATTTTACCGCATATGGCCCTTAGTGAAAAACGTTGAAAAAAGTTTGGACACCCCTGGCCTAGAGAATATATTACACTTAAGCCCCACCCACCCACCCCCATCCCACCCCCCAGCCCCTGGCCAGGCACCAACAGAGGCCTAGTCAATGTGAATTTTCTTCTCCTTCCCTGAGCTTCAGATCTGGGGACAGGTGAGCAGGGACAAGGAGCCAGGTGGCCCTTAGGCTGGGTTGAGGCTGCAGCAACAGCCCCCACCCCACCCCCAGCCAAGCAAAAGCAGGCTGAGCTGGCTTCCTGCTTCCAGCAGGTTGCAATAACCTTCCCTAACACCTCCTCCTCAGCCTGCACTGGCTGGGGTCATCCTCACAGAGGAAGTTCCGCCAGGTCAGGCCTGGCCTTTCCCACAGCCCCAGACTGACCCTCCAGAGCTTGTCCACTCCCCTCTGGGCCAAGAATCCCCCAGGGCCCCCGCCCAGGGCCTGCAGGGTTATGCTGCCATTGGCGTTCCTCCTTCGATAGGGGACAGCCTAATTCACATATGACCCACACCAATAAATCAGGGAGGGGCGGGGGGTGGGGACATTCATAAATCCATATCAAACAGCCCCCAAATTATGACAGATGACATGGCAGTCATAAAATTGCACAAGCAAAACTCACCAAGTCATTAATTTCATGGCCGTAGAAAATAAACAGACACATTTTTTCGCGGCCCTAATAAATTTTTAAAAACTCAAAGAATGGTCCATCTGCTTCGAATAATTTTTAATTTCCTATTCTGTCTCATTCCCATTAGCTATTCCACTGAGATATTTGCTAAATTCTTTCATTTACCTCCTCCCATCTGTATTCAATTACCCTATTCCCAAATAGAGTGAGTTTTTGTTTCTCCTAAGCGCGGGACAAAATACCCCCGCCTGTACCTTAAAGCAAATGTTATGTGTGTTTTATTATCTGTTAGACCGTATGAGTCATTCTAACTCGATTGCCTGTGCGGAAAGGCTTGGAGAGCAATCTGATTTTGATGTTTTCTGGCTTGGGTGGAAAACACCTGCCCGATTCTCAAAGCTAATCTATTAACGTGGTAAATGCTGTAGCAGATGTTCCTGAGTGAGCGAGGGGCCGCACTGGGCTGTGACAGGCCCGGAGTGTCAGGCACACAGTGGAAATGTTCGGAGATCAGAGGCCAGAAGCACCACTGGGGCCCGAGCTGTCACGAAGTCACATTTTCCGGCTGCCCCCAGGCTCGGGCTGCCTGGTGACTCCTCACTGCCTCCCTGGGCTCTCAACAGTCACTCAAGATGAAAGGACATTTCAAGGTCACCTGGTCCACCCCACCTTACCCGTTTTTGACAGAAGGGAGCCGGCGGCCCAGAAAAGAGGTGTGCCTTGCTCACAGCCACACAGCACACTGAAAAAGGAGAACAACCTTAGAAGCTGCAGCCCCTTCATGTTTAGTAGCCCCTGCAATAAGCTGAGACTCGCTCTGTGGGGCTGAGATGGGGAGAGGAGGAGGAGTCTGTGAGCACACCTTTCCCCCCAGTGCCTTCTACCTGGGAAAACAAGATCATGTAGGGGCTGTTCAGTCTAAAATTATTCTCAGGCTGTCTTTCTTCAGCCTGCAGGAGCTGGGCCAGGCCTGTGACAGAGAGGGGAGCAGGGGAGTGGGCTGAAGAGCCAAAGCCCTGCTCCAGGGTGGGTGAGTTTCAACACTGTGCACACACTGGAACCTGCAAACCTCCAGGAACACAGACTTCCAGGCCAAGCTGCAGATCTGGGGTGGGGGGGTGGGCAATCTGGGTTCCCAAAGCCACACAGGGCCGGATCCACATAGCTGCACTGCGGGTGCCCACATGCCCCCAGCCGTCATTATTTCCACACATGCTGGTGGCTTCTTACTGTGGGCACCTGCAGTGCTGCCAAAGAGCTTTCTCTGCCCTGGGATCATGTGCTGTAGACCCTCGGGACAGGCCAGAGGTGCCCGGGACTTGTTGTCCCCAAGAGCAGCCCTAAAACAATGATGAATGGGAGGTGGTGTGTAACGGGAACTGGTGTATCCCCTTAGATGGGACAAGTTTGAGACATGCTCTACACCAGTGGTTCTCAACCAGGTACAATCTTGCCCCCCGGGGGACATTTGATAATGTCCAGAGACATTTTGGTTGGATGGTTGCTAATGGCATCTAGTGGGTAAAGGCCAGGATGCTGCTAAACAGCCTGTAGTGCACAGGACAGCCCTTCCCACAACCCATTAATACCAAGCCCAAAATGTCAGTAGTGCTGAGGCCCTTCTCCCAGAGGTCCCCAATAGTATTGAGCCCCAGACGCCCACAGCAAGAACCTGCTCATTTAGGCACACTCTCCTGACTTCCCCTCCCTGGCCCACTTCCCCACTCTCCTTCCAGCGCCTCCCACATAACTACTTTCACTCAAATCCTCATCTCTCAAGGTCTGCTTCTTGGGGGACCCAACCTAAGATCATCCATTACTACAGTCATGGCGACAATCTTGGAAGGGTCTCAAAGACTTGGTTACCTATTTCAACCATCTACACTCTTACCACACACATTCAGTCCCAGGGACACCCACGTTCATGTGGCCTCTTGAAGACACACAGATGAGGCCACACCAGACCCACTTGGGCAGAGGTCCTTTGGTTCTACTCTGGTGGACCAGCTGATTTGGAGCTGTGCTCACCCCAAAAAGTGATGTAAAACTTGAGTACAGATTCAATGCAATCCCTATCAGAATCCCAGCTGACTTCTTTGTAGAAGCTGACAAGCTGATTCTAAAATTCATATGGAATTACAAGGGACCAGGAATACCCAAAACAATCTTGAAAAAGAGAGTAGGAGAACTCACACTTTCTGATTTTAAAAATTGCTACAAAGCAACAGTAATCAAGATAGTGTGATACTAGCACAAAAATAGATATAGAGATCAATGGACTAGAGTTGACAGAACAGAAATACTCACATATCTATGGTCAACTGACTTTCAATAAGGGTGTTAAGACCATTCAATGGAGAAAAAATAGTCTTTTCAACAAATGATACCAGGACAACTAGATAGCTACATACAAAAGAGTGAAGTGGAACCCTTACCTCACACTATATACAATAATTAACTCAAAACGGATTAAAGACCTAAATGTAAGAGCTCAAACTATAAAACTCTAGAAGAAAATATAGGGGTAAATCTTCATGATCTTGGATTTGGCAAAGTATTCTTAGATGTGACCCAAAAAGCATGATCAATAAAAAGAAAAAAACAGTCATCAAAATTGAAAACTTTTGTGCTTCTAAGGACATGACCAATAAAGTGAAAAGACAATCCACAGAATGGGACAAAGTATTTGCAAATCAAGTATCTGATAAGGGATTTACATTATTAGGTATCCATGAATTTAGAACTATTTTCTCCTGGTGAATTTAAATTTTATATATTGACCTTCAATATCTCTAATTCCCTTTTTCCTTAAAGTCTGTTTTGTTTGCTATTAATATAACTATGCCAATTTTCTTTTTGTTAGTATTTTTCTGGTATTTTTTCACTGTTTTACTTACAATTTGTTTTTTGTTTTCATGTCTTAGCTGTGTCTCATGTAAGCAGCATTTGGCTATTCTTTTTATTATTATTTTTTTCAGTTACAGTTGACATTCAGCATTATTTTACATTATTTTCAAATGTACAGCATATTGTTAGACATTTATAATTTATGCAGTGATGTCCCTGATTAGTCTAATATCCACCTGGCACTATACATAGCTGTTGCAACATTATTGACTATATTCTCTATGCTGTACTTTACATCCCCAAGACTATTTTGTGACTATCAATTTGTACTTCTTAATCCCTCCACCTTTTTCACCCAGCTCCCCAACCTCCCTCCCCTCTGACAACCATCAGTTTGTTCTCTATGTCTATGTCTATTTCTGTTTTGTTTTTAACTGGAGAGTTCATTTATTTTGTTCTTCAGATTCTACATATAAGTAACATCATATGGTGTTTGTCTTTCTCAGTCTGACTTTTCTCACTTAACATAATGCCATCCATGTTGTCGCAAATGGTAAGATTTCATTCTTTTTTGTAGCCGAGTAGTACTCCATTGTGTGTGTGTGTGTGTGTGTGTGTGTGTGTGTGTGTGTGTGTGTATCCCACATCTTTATCCAATCATCTGATGGGCACTTGGGTTGCTTCCATATCTTGGCCATTGTAATAGCACTGCAGTGAACATCGGGGTACATATATCTTTGAATTATTGTTTTGGATTTCTTCGGATAAATACCCAAAAGTGGAATTGCTGGGTCATGTGGAAGTTCTATTTTTCATGTTTCAAGGAACCTCCAAACCATTTTCCATCGTGGCTGCACGGATTTGCAATCCCACCAACAGTGCACGAGAGTTCCCTTTTCTCCACATCCTTGCCAAAACTTGTTGTTTGTTGATTTATTGATGATGGTTCTGACAGGAGTGAGCTGACATCTAATTGTGGTTGGCTATTCTCTTTTTAGTCCAATCTGATAGTCTATGCATTTTTAACTGGGAGTTCAGTCTCTGTATGTTTATAGAGATTAAAAATATGTTTGGCTTTATTTCTGTGATCTTACTTTGTGTTTTATTTTAATTTGTCCTTCTTCCTAAGAATTTCTTTTCATCTTCTTTGTTGCATTATTTTGAATTGATTGAGGTTTTTTCACTCATTGCATTTTTTCCTCCATCTACTAGTGTGCACTCTATTTCTTATTATTGTATTGGTGACTCAGCATTTTGAAATGATTACCTAACTTAACAGTCTAAAATTAATCAATACCTTACCCTTCTCCTGAACAATACAAAGTACTTTGAAAGCTTTGATTCCATTTAGTTAAGGCCCAGCCTTTAGCTCCATCTCTTGTTTAACCCCATGGAATAGACATTGTTTTGGACAGTCGGTGCGTTTGTTTAGATTTACCCATATTTTTTATTATTCTCTCAATTCATCATTTCTTCTTTATCTCAGATTTTCCTCCTCAGATCATTTTTCTCAAGTTAATCCTTCAGAAATTCCTTTAATGAGCAGTCAGTTGTTTATAAATTCTCTGTTTTAGTATAAATAAAAATGCTTTATTTCCACCCTTTTTGTTTTTCACATTTTTATTGAAATATAATTCACACACCATAAAATTCACCCTTTGAAAGTGTATAATTCAGTGGTTTTAGTATACTTTTAAGGTTTTACAAACATCACCACTAATTCCAGAACATTTCATCACCCAAAAAAGAAACCCCATGTCCTTTAGCTATCACTCCACATACTGTCCCTCACCCCAGCCTCTGGCAGCCATAAATCTCTATGGATTTGCCTATTCTGGACATTTCATGTAAATGGAATCATACAATTTGTGGCCTTTGTGTCTGGCTTCTTTTGTTTAGTGTAATATTTTCAATACTCTTCCACATTGTTGCATGGATCAGAACTTTATCCCCTTTTATGGCAAATAATACTCTATTGTGTGGATATACTACAATTGTTTATCCATTCATAAGTTGAGGGACATTTATCTTTTAAGAAATTATTTCAGTCTTATTGGGGACTGGGGTATACAGTCCAGCTGGTGTCTTTGTAAAAGCCCTTTATAGTTATTATTCTTCTGTCTTTCATTGTTACTATTGATATTATTGTAACTAATAAGCCATTAGTCTAATTTCATCTAGTTACAGAAGTTGTGAACAACAAAAATTTTTGTTTCTGGTACCTTTAAGATCTTCTTCTCTTTGGGATTCTTCAGTTTGGATATGATATATCTATGTATGGACTTCTTTTTATTTATTTTGTTTGGGATTCATTGGAATTCTGGAACTTGAGGATTCATGTTTTCTAATAACCACAGAAAATTCTCAGCCACCTATCTCTTTGAAACTTGCCTCTCTCCCATTATTCTTATAATTGCTTTCCAAAAAATCTGATTAGACATATATTAGAGCTTTTCATTCCATCCTCCATACCTCTTTTTCATATTTTCCATTTTTCTTTCTGTGCTGGATTATATGTAATTCTTTCAAATCTATCTTCCAGTTTACTACTTCCCTCTCCAGCTGTGTCTATTCTATTTAACGATTCCACTGAGTTTTTAATTTCATATGTGATATATTTAAATGTCTAGAATTTATGTCTGGTTCTTTTTCAAATCTTCCTGGTTATTTTTATAATCCCTTGTTCTTTCTCATGCCACAGAAGATCAGGTGGTGGAAGTTGAAGGCTACTTAATGAGGTAGATATCCTCTGGGCGTTCAGTAGTTTCAGAAATCATTTACTTCCCTAGACTGCTGTTTCCAGTGTGTTCCTGACCTCTTGTAATTCCCTTATTTTCTTACAGCCTCTTCCATTAATTGAAGAGAATTTCAAAATATTTTTTTCTAGCATCATTAGACACTTTGTAGCTGATTTATTTGTAAATCTTTAGTCATCATGTAGATTTCAAATCCCTTTATTCCTTTTCCAACATCCATGCTTTCGGAAAATAACTAGTAAGCCACCTACTATGTGCCAAGAACTGTGCTGGTGATTTAGGGGAGAACAAAACGGAGCCTATCTCTGCCCTCATTGGTGCTTGTGGTCTATGGAAAAGCTAGACACCCACAGTTAATCAGTGTGCTCCAAGGGGGAAGGTAAACAAGTCCATGCTGTTTATACATAGAGACCAGAAACACTCAATAACCAAGTTGATTCTCTTTAAGTAAATATTCAACATTTAAGAGGGAGAAATACCCTACAAAGCAAAACCCAAGCTCTTTTCCTGCATTCGAAGGCATTAAAGAAGCTGTTATTCAAACACATGTGTCAACTGCAACATACATCTTTTGGGGGGAGGATCTAGTCCCTACCCCAAATGCAAGCTACTTAGAAAATCAATTATTCCAACCATATACACTAGCCTCCTGGAGGGTTGTTCTGGTAAATTTTTCCATCTCCTTACATTTCCACTGATGTCTAGTTGTTTCTCTAGCCACCCCTTAATTCTACTGTTCTGAGTAACTATTGCTGCATAACAAATCACTCCAAAACAGTGGCTTAAAATGATAACTATATGTGATGGGTTGAATTCTACCCCACCCCAAAAAGATATGTGGAAGTCCTAATCCTCAGTACATCAGAATCTGATCTTATTTGAGAAATGGGGTCATTGCAGATGTAGTTAGTTCAGATAAGTTCCTAAGAAGAGGGAAATTTGGACACAGACACTCAGGGAGAACACAGTGCAAAGACGGAGGAAGAGATTGGAGTGATGCATCTACAAGCCAAGGAATACCAAGCACTGCTACAACCCCCAGAAGCTACGAGAGACGTCTGGAACAGATTCTCTCTCAGCACCCTCAGACGGAACCAACCCTGCCAACACCTTGATTTGGGACTGTAGCCTCCAGACCTGTGAGAGAATAGATTTCTGTTGCACCCAGTCTGTGGTCATTTGTTATCTAGGCAGCCCTAGGATCTCATACACGATCATTTATTCTGCTCATGAATCTGGAGGTTGCCTGGACTCCACCAGTTCTCACTCTGGGCTGTCATACATTGCAGACATTTGGTGGCTGAGGCTGGGTTCATCTCCAAGGCATCCTCACACACATGTCTGACATCTGGGCTGGGAAGACTCAAACAGCTGGGGAGCTGGGGCCCCTCGGGCATCCTTCTCACTCCATGTGGTCGCTGCACATGGCGGCCTTCAGGGAGATAGACTTCTTACGGGGCAGCTGACAGCTCCAGAGCAAGTTCCCAAGAGAGAGTCTGGGAGAAATTATTTGGCCTTTTCTAACCAGCCTCGGAAGTCACAGAACATCACTTACGCTCCATTCTGTTCCCAGAGGCCCACCCAGGTTCAAGGTAAGGGGACACAGACTCTATTTCCTGATGAGAGAAGTGTTTAAGAACTCGTGGGCATGTTTTAAAACCACCCACCCACATGGTCAGGGGGAACATCTGGCCTGGTAGGCGGGGGAAGGCTCCCTGGAGACAGTCTGCCTGCCTGAACACCTAGGCATGAGGAGTTAGCCAGGTGAGCAGGGCATGTGACAGGGAGAGGAGTCGCTCCCTTCCTGCCCTGGCCCTGAGCCTCCCTCCCAGCTGAGGCTGGACTCCACCCCCTTCCACTGTCATGACATCCACCAGGCCTGCAGGAGCCCCAGGCCCACTCACTCAGCTGAGGTTCTGTGCCAGGCCCTGGAGGTCCAGACTCCTCAGAGACCACCCAAGCCAAAGGGGTGGACGGGAAGCTCAGCTGCCCTGGGTGCCTGACCGAGACCCTTCTTTCTGCCCTTAATCTGAAGCTGTTAATGTCCCTGCCTTCCCCACTAATCTGGGGCAGACAGGAGGCCCCTCAGATAGGGCTCCCACACATTCAATAACCCACCCACCCCGAGGTTGGGGGTCCAGTCCCAGGGTCTGTAGCAGTTACTCCCCACCAGCTGATCCCAGATGTGGCTCCCTAACTCTCTGCCTTCTGGTGAGTCTTTAAAAATCTCCCCACCCGCACCCCACCCCACTTTGTTGATGAGGAGACAGATGCATTTCTAGTTATGCTGTTCTGTCTGTGGAGGCCACTTTTCTGTCAAGGGAAATATCCTGCTGCCCGATCACCTGGACGTGTCTACCTAATCCGGAACACTAGGGGGCGCACACACACAGGCACACACTGCTCCCTTTCCTCCTTGAGGCTCTGATCTCCAGAGGAGGCTGAACAAAGGTTTGCCTAAGGCCGTATCAGCCTTTCCTCTAGTCCTACCTCCACCCTCAGAGCAGCAACCAAGACCATCAGACTGGTGTGGGGAAGGGAGGAGGCGGTGGGGGGGCGGGAAAGGGGAGCCTGTTCACTGGGCATCTGCTACAGTTCAGCACAGAGCCATCTGTCCTGGGAGGTGCCCTAGTGGATCCCACGCTGAGAAAGCTGAAGCTGAAGCTGGGGGAGGGGGAACGTACTAGTTTGTGACATTCATTGTCAGTTTAGCTCAACATTTCTCTCTAAAACCTGAGATCCTTCTCTTCTGCCTTCCTCTCACCCGCCTCCTACTCTAGCTCTGCCTCTCTCTTCCTCTCCTCTCCCTCTGTCTAGCTGTCTATTTTCGTATCTCTGAGCTTTTTCTCTCTCTTTTGCTGTAAGCTGCAGCCCCCCTTCCCCCCCCCACCCCCCCACATACATACACACAGGTCTGGGGCTGTTTAGAGGCCAGAATTATCTCCAAAATGGGTTTGGCCTTCCCCTCAGTCTTTGGTACCAGGATCTGGCCACTCATTAGGAAAACTCCATGAAGGAATGGACAGTAGCTGCCCCCTCCTCCCCACCCTACAAGGCACCTTGCCCTGGTCTCTGAGCTGAGACCTAGGGTGGGGTAGATGTGAGAGAGAATGACCAAAGACCAGAATGGCTAAGGAAGGGGATTATTCCCAGTGGACACACAGCACAGAGGAGACAGGAGCTAAATGACCAATAATCAAAATTCCTCCCAACCTGAAAGCTCTGGCCCAAAAATGCACTGCCACTTGCCAGCTATGTGACCTTAGCTGTGTCACTCTCTGAGCCAATAATTGCTACTTTAAAGGACTGTTATTATGATTCAACGAGATAAGGACTGTTGGTTTGGAATGCTTTGGGCTGCAAATAACAGTCCAAAGCAAGTCAACCAAGACTTGCTTGAGCAATAAAGACAATTATTTCACACACTAAGATTCTAGTAGTAGTAGTTTTCAGGTTTTGTGCAATGATTCAGAAATGCCATTGAAAACCAGTTTCTTTCTATATTTCTATTTCACCATCCTTAACTTGTTGTTTACATCTTATGCTGTTTCCTCATAGTTTAAACATAGCTGCTGCAGCTCCAGACATCAAGTACCACATTCAAAAAAAGAAGGGCTATATTAATAACAAACACCTTTCAGGTGATGGATTCTAGTATAAGTGATTCTAGGATCCCACCTGGAGAGAATCTGCCCTGCAGCATGATTACCTAAAGTGAAACTCATTCTCACCTCAGCTGCTTTCGCATTTTGAAAAAGACTTCGAGAAAAAGTGATGCCTCATTGGTGGGATGCACGTGTGGAGCTAGGCAGGGGCAGACGGCTTACTGGTACCCGAGGTCTTATCATAGACCTTCAGGGCTGGAAGGGACCTGAGAGAGCCTTCCCTCACCCCAGTCACATATTGGAGAAACTGAGGCCCAGGGAAGAGATTTCCTCACAGTCACACAACAGAGCCAGGGCCAAGGATTCCTGGCTCTGAGCCCCTCTTAGCACTCTGGGGGGAGTCCTCAGACAGGAGAGCTCGGACCAGGAAATGCAGGTGTCTTAGGTGGGTTCCCTAGAAGCAGAGCTTGCACTGGGGATTCTTAATCAGATGACGGACTGAGGGAGACTCTGAGGAGAAGGGGAGTGAGAAGGAGAAGAAGAGGGAAGGGGTAAAAGTTACACCAGAATGTGGGCTCAGCTGGGGTCGAGCCGTAGCCTGGTCCCACATAGGGTTCCGGAACACAAACAGCATCACAGAGTTAGTCCTACCTTGAGTCTTGAGGGCACCTCATGCGCTGCCACATCAGTCAGTCCCTGACCACGGCCTGCC
This sequence comes from Rhinolophus sinicus, assembly GCF_036562045.2. Taxonomy (NCBI): domain Eukaryota; kingdom Metazoa; phylum Chordata; class Mammalia; order Chiroptera; family Rhinolophidae; genus Rhinolophus; species Rhinolophus sinicus. The sequence continues at coordinate 51,819,589 of NC_133757.1, read as the reverse complement.
CAGGTTGTGCGGGGTGATGCATGGCGTTCTGGGTGGAAGCAGCTCTTGTTTGGCTCAGGATGCAGCGCCAATGAAGGGGCAGCTGTGAGCCATTAGCAGCAAGCCTTCAGCAGCTGGGCGGTGGGGAACCAACAGGTTAGAAGGAAAACAAGCAGCTCTCTCTGCCAGAGCCCCAAAGTCACCCCAGCATTCCCCGCCACAGAACACAGTGTCTAGGTGCATAGGCCTGTCCCCTCTGCCACCTCAGTTTCTCTGTTCAGAAAATGGGCATGCAGGACCCAAGGATTGTTGGGTTCCCTTCCAGCTCTGCATTTCAAAGCTTCCGTGGTCCACTTCCACCTCACCCCAAAGTTCCCACCAGGCAGGCACCCTGCCCAGACTCCCCACTTGCCCAAGCAGCTGAAGAACCAGTGAGACCACAGTGGGGTCTCCACTCAATCAGGCCTGAACCGCATGAGGCAGGCAGAAGCAACAGTTTCTCGGTCTATGTACATCCCCAGCCTGGTGAGTGGGCCTGGGGACTCAGTATTTCTTGAAATGTAAGTACCAAGACCACACTGGGTTGTCAGTAAATTCATTATCCCGGTATGCAGGCCTGAATTATTCAGCGCTCTTGAGGCCGCCTCAGGAATGTGCCCAAGCACAGTCAATGCCGGCGTGAGTGGGATGGATGGAGTCGGGCCTGGGACATGGCTGCTGCCAGGATGACAGATCTGGGCCCAGAGAGGCTTGCCAGAGGCTTGCCTGAGACCCGGGAGGGGGTGTGCACATATGCACAGACGCCCTCACCTGCCAGGAAATTGTCAGAGTGTGTCTTTGGAGCCCCACCTGCTCCAACGAACCCAGAGACAGAAGATCCAGGCTCTACCTCTTCCTGGCTGTGTGACCTCTATCAGGTCATTCCTCTCTCTGACCCTGAGTCTTTATCTGTAAAATGCAGCTATGAAGCTAAATGTTTCCCGTTTAATGATAGAACTTTTTTTTTTTTTTAAGATTTTATTGCGGAAGGGGAACAGGACTTGATTGGGGAACAGTGTGTACTTCCAGGCCTTTCTTTTTTTCCAAGTCAAGTTGTTGTCCTTTCAATCTTAGTTGTGGAGGGCGCAGCTCAGCTCCAGGTCCAGTTGCCGTTACTAGTTGCAGGGGGCGCAGCCCACCATCCCTTGTGGGAGTTGAACTGGCAACCTTGTGGTTGAGAGCCCACTGGCCCATGTGGGAATCGAACCGGCAGACTGCGGCGTTAGGAGCACGGAGCTCCAATCGCCTGAGCCACCGGGCCGCCCCCCATAGAACTTATTTTTAGTTGAGCACACAATCCTCTAGAACAGGGGTGTCCAAACTGCGGCCCACAGGCCAACTGCGGCCCGCGATCCATTTTTTATTGGCCCACAGCAAACTCCAAAAACATATTTAGTTTACTTAAATAAACTAGGTGAGGCATTACGTACTTCACCTCGAGTGAGTGGCCCGGCTGTTTGTGTATTTTACCGCATATGGCCCTTGGTGAAAAACGTTGAAAAAAGTTTGGACACCCCTGGTCTAAAATAAACACGATTTCTAGGCTGACGTGTGGCCACGTGACTAAGGGCTGGTCAAAGGGATACAAGTAGAAGTATCCTGTCAAACTCTGAGGAAGTGTCCTTAAAGGAAGGGGATGAGTCCTATGTTGTCCCTTTCTTTACCCTTCCATTACACCTTTACGGGGTAAAGGCGTAATGGCTGGAGCTCAAGCAGTCAATTTGCTCAATGAGGAGAAGCACATCAGAGTAGAGGCCTGTTGACCCTGGAGCTTCCTTACCACCTCCAGGCTGTACTTATAAAATAGAAATCAACTGCTCTCCTGGTTAAGCCATTGTTCTCTTGGATTTTTTTCTGTCACTCACAGCCAAACCCAATCCTACCTTGTTGGGCAAGTCTGAGGGTGAAAGGAGACGTAAAGGAAAAGCAGCCACCTCAATAGGAATTTCTCCTAGGACACTTCAGTGCTTAAGAACTGTAAGTCCTGAAACCAGAGGATTTGAGTTCAAATCCCAACTCTACCACTTATACACTGTGCCACTTCAGGCAAGTTGCTTAATCTCTCTGTGCTTCAGCTTCCTCATCAGCAACGTGGGGCTAAATGTGAGGACTGAATGAGTTAACATGAAGTTACAAGAAGTCGCTGGCGCACCGCAAGTGCCGTATAAGTATCAGCAGTTAGGATCCCATTTTTATACATTTAGGGGGATTCCCCATGTAGCTCAGGGACTGGGTCCCCCGACTGTGCTCTCAGGGCAGCACTAACCAGGGGTATTCTGAACTCCAGCCATGACATGGATAGCTCTGCAGAGAAGAAGCACCAGTGGGGGTTAGAAGCAGAGACTGGGCGCGTGCTTTGGAGCCCAGAAGAGGGGCTGCTCGCTGGGACCCAGATGAAGTTCTCATCAGGAAGAAAGAGAAATAAAAGCCCCTGACTGGCTGTGTACCCTGGGTGGGTATCGCTCCTCACTAGGCCTCTGGGTAGTGGATTAAATCATGTGCCAGCAGCACAAAGACCAATATGGAATACGAGTGAAGTTTGTCGGGTTTGAGGCAGAGGGGAGAGTGGGGTGGGGACTGGAGCAAAGGCACATGCCCCATGGGGGTGGGGACAGGTACCACGCAGTACCAGCCAAACTGCCAGGCAGTAAAATGGGTCCAGTGTTGTCAAATCATCTGCATTTTCCAAAGAAATAGAAATCAGCTCTGAATTGTTTGTGAAATTCTCTGATTGTTCAGTGCTGGCTCCATTCTAGCAAACCAAACACTGATCAAGGCAAACAGAATATGTCCCCAGGCCACCTTCGGGGTGCCAGATATAAACAAGCGCTGCGGGGTCTCCTATGCAATGCAGTGTGAACCCTGAGTCCCAGGCTACATTTCCTGGCATCTCCGGGGGAGATGGGCATATGCTGAGCAAAGGGGTGGTGAGAAGGGAAGAAAGGGCTGGGAGTTCGTGTTGGCTGGGAGGCAGATGCTTTGGGCTGGACCCAGGTATGATGAGCTTGACCCCTCAGCTCCTTCCCCTGCAGGGGTGCAGGGTGGCAGTGAGGGTGGGTGGAGGCAGGCATTGGTTTGCAACCCCAGGTAAATACTCTGACTCCCAGAGTTTCAGGTTCTTCCTCTAAGGCTAAATCAATTGGGGAATCTTCAGCTCCAGCTACCCCGGCCCACGTGTCCCCTGCCAAGGGCCTGCTCAATGGGGGACCTCTGCACCCACAGCTGTGGGGACACCCTGGGGCCCTAGGGACCAGTGTATAGATTGGACTGCTGCTCCTGACTCTTCACCCCACCACCAATAATAGGGCTACACGTCCACACCCTTTGCCCCATGTGTGCCCTTAGGGGCCCACACCATGTAGGGGGTACAGCATGGATCCTTAGCCTGTGCTTGGGCTTGGCTAAGTGACACTGTGGCCACTGGAACATCTGCAGACCTGACTGAGGCAGAGGCTTTAAAAGCACTTGTGGGGCGGCCAAATGGCTCAGTTGGTTAGAGCGCGAGCTCTCAACATCAAGGTTGCCGGTTCAATTCCTGCATGGGATGGTGGGCTGCGCCCCCTGCAACTAAGATTGAAAACGGTGACTGGATGTGGAGCTGAGATGTGCCCTTCACAACTAGATTGAAGGATAATGACTCGGAGCTGATGGGCCCTGGAGAAACACACTGTTCCCCAATTTAAAATAAATTAATTTAATTAAAAAATAAAAGCACTTGTGTGGTGGGCCTCTTTCACCTGTGCTGTCCCCTGGGAAAGAGCATCCCCAGGTAGAAATATCTAAACCCACCACCTGAAGCAGAAGTGCCCCGGCTGACCCACTGAAGCATAAGTGAGAAATGTAGGTGGCCAGAGGCATGCAGGAGGGCGACAACGGGTGCCCAGTGCTGGCCTTTGGACTCATCAGGCTGTGGGGAGGGACGGGGAGGGACGAGGCCTGCCATTAGTCTGAGATGGGACATCTCCTATGAGAAAGCTCACTCTTGAGAAAAATGAATCCTCACCTTTAGAGGGCATTATTTCAAGTTCAGTATGGAATCTGTCACTCTAGGCTGAAGAAAAAACAAACAGGTTTATCTCAGTACCAACTTCAAGCCACCCCGGTGGGCACAGGCCACCCTGGTTGGGGGCCTATATCAGTTAGGAATGCTTTGAGCTTCAAGTAATATGTAGCTAATCATTTGCTTAAACATAAAAGGTTCCATTTTCTCATGTAACAAGTAGTCTGGAGGTAGACAGTTGCTGGGGTGGTTCAGTGGCTAGACAATGTCTTCAAGGACCAACACTCCATCTTTCCTCTCGCCATCCTCACCATTTGGTTCTTTTCAATCCTTAAACTTTTTGCCTCATGGCCAGAATATGGCTGCTATGGTTCCAAGCATTTCATCTTTACACAACCCCATTCAAGGTAAGAAAAGGCTAAACAAGAAAAGGGGGTTTCTTATCATCAAGGAGGGAAATGTCCTGAGAAGCAACCCGTGGTCTCTGGCCAGAAATGAACTGCAGTTGGTGAGAGCAGATATCTTGAAAAAAAGACTAGGTTGGTTGTGACAGCCTGAGACTGATCACAGTTCATCCCCCAGAGTCACTTGAACAGTATCAGGCTACTGTTGGCAAGACAAAAGGAGGAATGGCTCAGAAGTAGAGGGTAACAGTGTCCGCTGGATTAGGGAAAATCAGTCCCACAAAGCATTTCCAAGCAGGACTCTTAATTGCAAACCATTGAAGCTGTTCTGTGGCAAACAGCAGATTCTACTTTGTTACAAGTAATAGAATCCATTCTGTAGCAAAGAGCAAATTCCACTGTTGCAAAGAGCGGCCTATGGGGAGGACCAGCCAATCAGGAACGTCACAGCTAGAAGCCCCACCCAATCCCATCATAGGACTGTTTAGTTAGAACACAGCCACCACCAGCCCACCTCTGGATAGAGGCTCCACCACAACCACCCCAACAGAAACAGGCACCGCCACCTCTGTCACACTTGCTTGCCAGAGCATCATTCTCCTTCACATAATCACTAACTCACATTTGCGTTGGAGTCTCGCGCCGTGCATCTGATAGGTGGGAGCAATGCCTTCTGGGAAGTACGCATGTTTGTCTTCTTTTGGGGCAGGAAGGACTCACAATGTAGGCCAGTGTCTCAATGTAAAGAGGTAAAAGCTGCAGGGAGACTTTCTTTGCCACTTCTCCAAAGGGCCCCATGAAATCTTGACCATGTAAAGGCTCCTAAGGGTCAGCTGAGGTGTCCTGCAGAAACACCCCTGGCCACCCCAACAAGAAAGGAGGAAAAAAACAGGTGACACCATGAAACACACACCTAAGTCATTCAATGGGGACTCCCAAAACCCCTGAATTGAGCCAGAGAAATTGAAACACAGGTAAAGTTCTGGCACATAGTGGGTGCCTCCCCAAAGAACTAAAAGAATTTCCATTGGACCTAGGAGCTCTGGACTTGGGCCCAGTGGTGAGATGACAAACCTTTATGGAAGCTGAGAGAGACAAGTCACATCCTGGCTCTGCCAATTACCTAACACCTGGGCACCTCGGTTTGCACATCTGGAAAATGGAGACAATTCTCGCTACCAGAGAGGTTGCCATGAGGAATAGTCCCACTTCTGTTCATGCGGCAGTAGGGAATCCTACATATTTAAATATCTAATCCTGCGTTTCTCAAGATGGGGGGACGGGAACCAGGCAGGGGTATTTTAATCCATACAACCATTCTCAGAGGTTGGATGTTGTGCCAGGCAGACTTTTGCCATCCTCTCATGATTTCCACCACCAATGTTATTCCCATGGTTGGCAAGGAGGACCTTGCAGGTATAACTAAGGTTACTCACCAGCTCACGTTAAAATGGGGAGATTATCCTGGATTGTCTGGGTGCGGCCAATGTAATCACATGAACCCTTAAAAGCAGAAGAGGAAGGCAGAGTGATTTGAAGACCCAGAAAGATTCAAGTTGCCTTTGCTGGCCTTGAAAATGGAGAAGCTTTGTGAGAAGGAACTGAACCTGCCAATAGCCAGAGCTTGGAGACCTGGGGTGGAACTGCAGCCCCAGCAACACCTTGACTTTAGCCTGGTGAGACCCTGAGCAGAGAATCTGGCCACTCGTTGCCCGACTTCTGACCTACAGAACGCTGAGATAATAAATGGGTGTTGTTTTAAGCCACTAAGTGTGTGGCAGTTTATTATGTAGCAATGGAACACTAACACAGAAGTAGCATCCCCATTTTCTAGCTAAGGATCTCGGAGCTCACAGCCACAGAGTGGTGGGACCAATGTTTGAAGCCACATCCATCTGACGCTGGAGCCTATGAGTATGCTGGCACCTGCCATTCGGCCTATCTAGATGAGAAAACTGAAGCACAAGAGACTGGGGCATTGCCGGCGCCAGCTCTACAGCAGCTCAGCACTGAGGAGACAGGAACAGGCTATGGGCCGCTGTCCTCCTCAGCTCATCTCAGGAGCCCCAGAAGCCTGTCTCACGTCTGTTTGTACCCATCCACTCATCTTGAAACAGGCCCCTGGAACCCTGGAGTCAGGGCATTGCCTCCTGAAGTCTTAGGTGCAAAGCTGCCATCTTCTCTGGGGAGTCCGACAGACCTTACCCAGATGTGGTCAGACTCCAGGCTGTATACAGTTTCTCTGTGGAGAGAGGAGACCTAAAAAAGGCAGGTCCTGGAGACAGACCCAAAGGCGCCTCTGGCAGCCCACAGCTGCTTGGGAAGAGCCCACTCAGTGTGAGGGGGACTGAAGGGCCCAAAGGTAGGAAGAAGATTCCTGGGGTAGGGATGGGGGGGGGGGGGCTGTCAACCAGCCACTGAGATCCTTCTGGCTCTGCTGGACTCCACTTCCATCTCCCAGCTTCTCTGATCCATGCTCTGAATCACAGGAAACAGTTGTGCCATGGGCCAGATCAAAGATGTATTATTCAGTTCAGCTGACATGGTGCTTAAAACAAAAGTCTAGGGGCAGCTGGATGGCTCAGTTGGTTGGAGCAGGAGCTCTGAACAACAGGGTTGCCGGTTCAATTCCCACATGGGCCAGTGCTGCGCCCTCCACAACTACTTGAAGAGGAGCCACTGCTGAGCTGCTGGAGGGGCGGCTGGACGGCTCAGTTGGTTAAAGCGCGAGCTGTTAACAACAAGGTTGCTGGCTGAACCCCCTACAACTACAGATTGAAACAGGGCGACTGGACTTGGAGCTGAGCTGCGCCTTCCATAACTAGATTGAAGAACGACTTGGAGCTGGTGGGCCCTGGAGAGGTGCACTGATACCCAATATTCCCCAATAAAACTTATTTTAAAAAAAAGTCTAACCCAAATTTTGTAAATTGTGAGGTGTTACATTGAAAGCCATATTTCCAACCTTTCTTGGAAAATCCTAAGTCTGGCCACACTGCACCCATCTTCCCACATGGCAGCATAGGGTGGAGCCAAGTGGTCGCCATGCCTTATGATGGGGCATGAGCTTGGAGGCACCACAGCCCCCACTGCTCCTATTACCCTCCCCTCACCTACCTGCCTGGCCCCTGAAGATGTCGAGTTCCAGTCCCTTAGACCCAACTTGACTCTATGAGCTTACTCTTCTGCCCCTGCCCCACCTAGTACTGGGGGGCCATGGGGTGGGGGCCTAGCCTGTGTGATGTTAGTAAGGCTGGGAGACGGAGAAGTTGGGGGCATTAGGATAAAAACTCAGGTGCCTCTTTCAGGCCCGTTTTTGCAAATAGCTGTTCCCCCCAGTGACCTGGTTTGGCTAAGAATTGGTCAGGGGTCAAACCCCGGACTTCCTGGTGTGAACCTAGGGGAATGTACAGGCACCCATTTCTGCTGCCTTCATGAGCCAGCAGACTCCTTGGTGCCCAATGGGGCAGCTGCATTTGGCCAAAAGGGCAACTGAGAGGTAGAAATGGCCCTCCTCCTTCCCTGGGGCAGCTGCCCACGTCCACATGGCCCTTTGCGGAGGTCCAGCTCCCCCCACCACCTCCAGGGCCACCTCTGAGGAAAAGAATCAAAACCTACTTTGTCTTCAGCCCCCTGGACTTCTAGGAAAAGAAGCTGTAACAGTTTCGGAGGCAACACTTTGCTCCCTTCATTGTGAGCTGAGATGCTGGTGTTGCAATGGAAGAGACAAGAAATGAGGAGCAAATGGGGGAGGGAGGTGGAAAAATTAAATTCTGCGTGATCAGCAAGGTTTCAAACAATCGCTCGCCAACTGAAGTGGGTGCCACATCTATAAGTCATTCTGTTTTATAGACCATTAGGATCTCCAGAGAGAACCTGCATGGAGACCACTGCTTTTTGTTGAAATTAAAATGTCAGAGAAAAAGAAATAGAACAAAACAGGGAATCTGCAATTAATTACCAGGCCATAAAAATTCAATAATCAGGAGGCAGAGCGGCCGCAGGCCCAGAGGTATCAGAGCCAGCGTAACAAGAATGGAATACATTAATCTTTTCAAATTAGTTTTTTAATCTGACGGGGATATATGGTGACATGCCTCCCCTCCCCGCCTGCCCCCCTACCTCCGTGGGCTTCAGCCTGAAGCCAGGCTGGTGGAGGGAGGTTCTGGTGTGAGCTGGGGGCCTGCCCAAGCCTGGACTCCCAGGCAGGGGAGACAGTGGGGTCTGCAGCCCGGGCTGAGCCCAAGGTCCACATGGCGGCTGGCCTGGTGGAGGGGCCCCAGCAGGGGAGTCTGGTTCTGGCTGGGGCCCCGAGCTGTAGAGAAGCTCATCCGCGTGTTCCCACTCTGGCCAGGGGGTCAGAGGGTTTAAGAAAGCAAGAGCAGGGTCTGGGGAGTAAGCACGGAGAGGTGGTCTCTCTCAGCTTTGGTTTCCTCCCCTGGAAAATGGGAATATCACAGGCTCACAGGGACGGTCAATAAACGGCCCCCCTGTTACTATTTTTACTGTCTAGACTGGCTGCTTAGACAGCAAGGAGCCTGAAGCACCGCCAGCACACCATTCAGAGAGCATTTATTTAGCACTTGCTGTGTGCTCAGCTCTGGGGGAGGAGAGACCAGCAGCATCAGTCCTTACCCTGGAGAATGGGAGTCGTAGTTAGGTCAGAGAAACAGTTACAGGGCCAAGCAGGACACAAAGGATGTAAAGGTAAGGGGGAAGGAGCGTCTCCTCCGAGCCGGCCGCTAGCCTGGCGACAGGGAAGTGGGAGGAGCGGGGCAGCCCGACGTGGGCCCACCCAGCACCCAGGCCCAGCCCCAGCGCCAGCCCCAGCGGCGGCGGCAGAGCAGGCTCCTCCCTCGCACCTCCTGCGGGGCGCCGGCTGATTGGCCTGATTGGAGGCCCCGCCCTCGGCTCCCGGAGCCCCGCCCCAGAACTGGGCCTCCTCGGGCGTCACCTCCCAAGGCCCAGGGTTCCCGCAGCTTGGGTCAGTCAGGTGCTCCAAGTTTCTCTCCAACTGAACCTGCTCTACAGCCTCAGTCAAGCCCCTCGCTCTCTCATTGACCGCCCCCCCCCACACCACCAACAAGCCTGTTTTTAGGCCTTGCTGGCGCTGAGCCCCGCCGGTGAAGCCCTCAGTGGAGCTCTACTTTGGACAGTGTGGTTACTAACTGGGCTGTCCCCAGGGGGCAGCTGCAGAGCATCAGCCGGGTGACCTTCTGCCCTTTGGACTTTGACTCCTTTTAAATGTAGCCCACTAAGTGCTGGGCCCTGTATGAGTCCTTCACCTGGATTTTCTCATTTCATCCCCTATCGACCATTAATAACCCCATTTTACAGAACAGGAAATTGTGAAGCTGGGGTTCCTCACCAGTGCTGTGTCCCGTGGTCCCTGAATCCAGCTTCACTAAGAATACAAGCCAAGACAGCCTCTTACGCCTCCTCACAGTTTGACACACAGTGGGTGTCCAATCAGTGCTTACTGGATAATGTCCCTGCAGAACACCTGCAAGGGGGCCTCACCTGTCCTCTAATTGCTTTCCTCCCCAAGATGTCTTCACTCGAACCTATAACAGCAGCTGCCATTTATTGAGGACATACTGTGTGCCAGGCTGTGGGATCTGGTGTCATTTACAGTAACTGTGGTGCCCGCTTTACACAAAGGAAACTGAAGCTCAGAGAGACTGATGGGCCCAAGATCTCACACCCATGTGTATTTGGTACCCAGGATTCTAAGGACATCGTCTCAGCGCCCCATCAACCTGACCTGCCCCAGAGCTTCCTAGCCCACCTTAGGTTGTGTTCCCCAAAACTGGGTCCTTCACTCTTTCAACCAGCAACCTTGGTCACCTCCCCCAAAGGCCTGGTCTGATTCTCAGTTCTTCTCAGGGGCTCCTTTAATTTCTATCATTTTGTACTTGTTACTATCCTATTACACCGACGGCCCACGCACCCTCCCACACACGCCCCAGGGGAGGTCTCAGCTAAATGGTAGAGAGGAGGAAGAAGCATATCAAAGATTTCTTCCCTGACCCAGGCCGCCAGACCCTATGCAGGTCTTACTCCCGGCCAGGCTAAGTTCCAAGCGCGGCCACCAGATGGCGCCCGGCTCACTTGGGCAGGGCTTTGCAGTAAGGCCGTGGGGCCGCCAGATGGCGCTCGAGGCCGCAGCTCCGCGGGCAGTACCCGGACAAGGCGCAACAGGGAGAGCCCAAGGGTCCGAGTGCGGTCCGGGTAGCCGCAGTGCAAGTGACCTTGCAGCCGCCGCCGCCTCCTGCACGTGCCATGATCCAGCCCATACCCCGGCTCTCTGTGCCAGCCGCGCTGGCCCTGGGCTCGGCCGCTCTGGGCGCCGCCTTCGCTACCGGTCTCTTCCTGGGTGAGTAGGGCCGAGTCTGCGGCACCCTTGACAGAGCCTCCGCGAGCGGGACAGGCGCGGGAGTAGAGCCCGTGAATCCTCGAGGCTGGCTGAGGCTGAACCTCACCCCTGGCACCTTGGAGTCTCAGGCCCTGACCCAGTATCCTCTCCCCGGCAGGGAGACGCTGCCCTCCATGGCGATCTCGGCGAGAGAAGCGCCTACTGCCCGCTGAGGACAGCCCCCTGTGGCAGTATCTGCTGAGCCGCTCCCTGCGCGAGCATCCAGCGCTGCGGAGCCTGCGGCTGGTCAGCGGGGTCGGGGGCGGGGACAGGCGCCCTCCTCCGGCCCTGCGGACCCTAGTGGCTGCGTTGACCTTGGGCAGGGTGGTGACTCACTCTAGGCTTCCGCGCTTCTGTCTTCCTAGCCCCGGCGCGGTGGGCGTTCCCTGGGAGGGGCGTTCCCCTAGGCTACGCCCACGAGGGAGATCCTGAACCTGGGCGTGGCTGGGTGATTGGCAGGGCTGGTGCGACCCTCTCCCCCCCACACACACAGCTGACTCTGGAGCAGCCGCAGGGGTATTCCATGATGACCTGTGAGCAGGCCCAGCTTCTGGCCAACCTGGCGCGGCTCATTAAGGCCAAGAAGGCGCTGGACTTAGGTAGGGCGCGCAGCCGCAATCACTGGGAGCCGAAGTCACCGGCCATCTCTCCACTGTGTCCTGAGGCTGTCGGTGTCCCTGTCCCCAGGAACTTTCACAGGCTACTCGGCCCTAGCATTGGCCCTGGCGTTGCCGCCAGCCGGTCGTGTGGTGACCTGCGAGGTGAACCCCGGGCCCCCGGAGCTAGGGCGGCCCCTGTGGAGGCAGGTGAGTGTCCTTCGTCAGGCACCCAGAACACTCCACTCCCAGCTCCGGGAGGAGGGACTGCTGGCTCTGACCCCCGCCCCTTTCGCAGGCTGAGGAAGAACACAAGATCGATCTTCGGTTGAAGCCCGCCCTGGAGACCCTGGGTGAGCACCGGAGTGGAAAGGGGCTTGGCACCATTTCCCAAGTGTGGCCATCGGGTGCGAGGTAGTGACCAGGTCCTCCAGATGGGCTTGGGGCAATGACAGCCTCTCGCGCCCAGCCTCACGGTATGCGGCCACAGTCAGGGTGACAGGGCTGGCTCTCTCGAGACCAGGGTCCCTGAGTGGTAAGTGTCTGGGCAGGGGCTTCCAGCCATCGTGGCCTGCGAACTCAGCCACGTCTGCCCCTCCCTCCCCCGCAAGATGAGCTCCTGGCGGCGGGCGAGGCCGGCACCTTCGATGTGGCCGTGGTGGACGCCGACAAGGAAAACTGCACCGCCTACTACGAGCGGTGCCTGCAGCTGCTGCGGTCGGGAGGCGTCCTCGCAATCCTCAGTGTAAGGGACAGGCTAGGGGAAGGATCCTCCGGGCAGGGCTTTCCCTTTGGCTCCTCCCTATGACCCGCCCCCAGACCACCACCCAGTACTCACGTAAGCCCCTCCTTCGAGGTATTCCAGGCGAGCCCCCAGGCTTTCCCCAGCTCCAGCCCTCGCCCACCTCCTGCTCAGGCACCTCCCTCCGAAGCCCCCATCATGCCCCGCCCCTCCGCAGGTTCTCTGGGGAGGAGAGGTGTTGCAGCCTCAGCCGCGGGACCCAGATGCCCAGTGCGTGCGAAACCTGAATGAGCGCATCCTGCGGGATGCCAGGGTCCACATCAGCCTCCTGCCTTTGGGCGACGGCCTCACCTTAGCCTTTAAGATCTAAGCCTTGCCTCTAGCGATGGCCTCGATGGGGGGGGGGACCTGGGAACCCCAGCCATTGACCCTGAGTTTTACATGTCAATAAAGTGGGGTCTGGGACACAATCTTCTGAGCGTCCATACGTGGCACTGAAGTGGGGTAGACAGGGAGGGAAGTCCCAGCACAAGCAGTTTCTTGAGCAAAAGGGAGTGTTAAGGTCCAAGTTCATCCCTTCCCTGGCACAGTCCTGAGGGCAGCCTGGCACCAGGACTGTGGCCAGACCACAGGAGCCTCTGACTGACTGGAGGCAGATCTAGTTTTAAATTGACCTGGCCGTGTGCGGCTGGTCAGAGGCCCCACTCCACAGGCTGAGGGCTGGATCCTGGGTGGAGGCCCCTTGGTCTCCCTCCTACCTCTCTTCCTAGGAAGGACGAGTGAACCAAGTTCTGTTCAGTGCAGCTGGGACTGGGAGTCCACATCTGGGATCTGACAACAGGCCTAGAAGGGCAGTAGGTTATGCCAGTTGTGCCCAGGTTTTCACCAAACTGTCAGCTTGGCCTCACCTCTGCAAACCAGGCCACTTGACTTAGACCTGAGGACCTCAGGGTTGACTTACGTATATATTCCATCCTCCCCCTGAAGTCCTGGAGAAAGGTGAGGGACTGGGTGGGCTCACTGGCCAGGGGTGTGAAGCACGGTCCTATCGGTAGGAGACCATAAGTACGGCAATTTTCAACAAGTCCCCAGAGTAAGACGAAGAGCAAGTTAGGCTTCCAGCACCACCACCTATGTGTGGAGGCAGAGAGGGAGCCGGTGCTTCAGTTTTCTCATTTAAACTTCCCCAATCCTGTAGGAAGATCTCCACGCCACAGGAAGGTCAGGTTCAGGTACTAAGTTTTCTTTCCACTAACACCACCTCAGGCAGAAATGGCATCAGCCTAGAATACACCGCGGTGTTGCCACCACCTGGTTAGGCCTGGGTACTGGAAGTCCACCGAGAGGCTGCTGGAAGCAAGGCCACAGGAGCCACAGGTGGCGACTTTCACACTCCTACGCTCCTGGGATATACCTTGCATTTTAGACAACACTCAGGCCCCTGGTTATAAACCTACCCCGCCTCCCACTCATAAAAGCATATTAGGATACATATGGGTGAACAGGTCCAATTTTCTGTAAGTAGATCCTTGATAAACTGCTAACTTTCTTGCACCACATCTCACAACGTATGGTCACACCCGTCCCGAGTACTGGACCAGGTGAACTTCAGCCACAGCATGAGAGGGCCACTGGTTAGCTAAAGAGCAGCAGGCCATCCAGGGGCTGCAGGTGTCACCAGGGCCAGTACCCAGGCTTCCTCCCTGCCTGAGCACCACCAGTGGTTTGAGAGGCTGCTGGTCTACTTCACACGTCTCTTACGTATCCTGAAAGCACAAAAGGTAGCTTTCACATCTTTTCTTCTTTTTCTTCTTACCTAACAATAGGTCCTGACTCAAGCAAATTGATTCAAATTCCAACTTTCTGCATTAATCCTGTGTGTCTGATTCACACGGGCCATTGCAGCCAGTCCTGTAGGACAAACACAGTGAGACAAGAGGGGCCTCTGTGCCCCCCAGTACATCTGTGTACGGAGCTTGCTTACACTTCTAATTCCTCATCACACTTTTCTGGACCTGGCAACTTTCGGCACGTATAACTTTGTGTATAACTTTGTGTAACGAATCTCAAAGCACTACGTTTTCTTATCTGCCTCCTCAGGCTTCAAACTTCAGGTCTATTATCATGCATTTGTTGGACAAATATCCCCTTCCCTAACCTTTGATTCTATCCTTCAAACTCTCTCTTCCTGTCAAAAAACATGCTCTGTCCTATTTTTCCAACCAGAATCACCTATTAATTTCTATCATTCAGCCCAAGTCCATATGAAGACCAAAGGCCACATAGCCTGAAGGCGTTGCCTATGGTCTCAAACTTAGGCCCAAGCTTTGCAGCCGGTGTGTGCCTGGGAGAAAGGACCGCTCACTGGGACTGTGTACTCCCCTCTCACAGTCCCTCTGGTTACTGATACCACGTTTCCCCGAAAATCAGACCTAACTGGAAAATAAGCCCTAGCAGAATTTTTCAGCATGACATCCCCTGAACATAAACCCTAATGCATCTTTTGGAGCAAAAATTTATGTAAGACCCAGTCTTATTTTTGGGGATACACGGTACTGTCTACATCGTACTCCAGTTCCCTACACCTAGTCCCATTCCACCTAACTAGGGCCTAGTTCATTTTCTGTAGCAAGAGCTTGCAGGAGTATGGTTTATAAATAACTTTTCAGCACCATCCCTTCACTGTCATCACTTACTGTCCAACCTTTCCTGGGGTTAACAATATTCCAGTGTAATTTTGCACAAACTTACAAAGTGAAGATGTAAAGGCATGTATCCTCTTATTATGGTCTAAAAAGCTCATGGAGTTACTCTAGAGACACAGAGGACTTTGTGGCATAGATTTTGATACAGGGCAAAATGCTCACTGGAAAAATTAAGTATTAGCTAGGTACCGGGGAGATGTGACCTTAGCTAGCAAATTTTTAACTCCGCAAATACTTGGCATCATTAATTATGTATACTTATTTTATTCGTAATTTGTAATGTTTTAGGATACCAAAGTGATTCTAATGGTAGAATTTAACAAAAAGTTTTTTAACCTCATTTTAAATCCACTGATTCATTCCATTCAATGGCAATATTCAATGTTAAAAGGAACATAAAAACAAACATGCACACAACTGCACAGTTTTCATAAAGGTCTATTTCATTATTGGTGGGGAGCGCATTTAACAGTTAAATACATTTAAATAATGTATAGGTTACTGCATGACTGCAGCAATGGTAACTAGTTAGATAACCAATTCAACTAGAAACCAGCTAACAAGTAACTGTCTAAATATTTAAAATACAGCTCTTGTTTAGATCATCCTTTGTTTTGATCACCTTCTTGGGGGATAAAAGCTTGCTGGTCACACTGGAAATATATTAAGGCCAAATCTTAATCTTCTGATACCCATTCCCAGAGGTTTCTTTCAGCTGGATTAATTAAGCCTCCAACTCCAAGGCAAGCCCAAGTTTGTGGCCTCCAGCATTAATGCTCTTCCCATCTACCAGAGCAGACAGTGTAAGCTTCACACCTGTAAACAAAAACAGACAATCATGATGTTTGTGAAAAATCTCAGGAGTCTGTAGTCTTCTTTAATAATCGCCCCGAGTCTGCCTCTGCCTGTCACTTTTCCTAAGCCAGCCAGATGACCTATTAGTTCCAGCCACCAGAGGGTCCCTGGGAGTATCTGAGATACCAGACAGAATTCAGTTGGCACCATCCCAAGTCAGAGCACGAAAACGGTAATAATAAAGCTCAAAGTGCTCTCGAAAATACAATAATGTTCAATATACTATCCAGACTGAAAAAGACTAAAACAATCATAACTGAATCCCGGAAAGGAAAAACTACAATAAGAAACATTTTGTGGACAAGTGGAGAAATCAACAGACTACAGTACATATTAGGTATTATTATAATAAATTAATGTTGATTTTCTTAGCTGTGACAATGGTATTGTAGTTACAAAGAACTATGTCTTACTCTTGGCATATGCACGCTAGGGCTGATGTGTCTACATCTCTGGAAAACATACATTTAAATAATTCATAAGGGCATGTGAAAAAAAGAAAAAAGATTATGTATGTAGACATGGAGAGATAAAACAAAGGTGGTAAATGTTAGTAATTGGTGAGTGTGGGAAGAGCATGTGGGTGTTCATGGTAATATTCTTTAGGTTTAAAAATAGTCAAAATACAAAAGTCTGGGGGAAAATCTCTATTTGGAGGCAAAAGTTCCAAGTGCCTTAGAACCCTGCTATCCAAATGGTTCAAGAACCAGGGACACGGGCATCATCTAAGAGCTTGTTAGAGAGACAGAACCCCTGATCCCAGACCTAGGGGATCAGAATCTACATTTTAACAAGATCCCCAGGTGATTCATGCACACACTGAAGCTTGAGAAATACCGCTTTAGGAAACACAGCAAGGCTCAAAATACCAAGTAAGTAAGATTAGAGAGACCAAACAACCAACAACCAAAGCAATGAGTGAACTTTGATGAAAGAAATAACAATTACTAGGAGACATTTCAGGTACAAGTGAGGAAAGTGAATAGAGAATGGATATTAAATAACAACACTGTGTCACTGTCATTTCCTTAGGTGTGATAACAGTATTATGGTTATGCAGAGCGGGAGAAATGTTCTTACTCTGAGGAGGACACATGCTTAAGCATTCAGAGAAGTGTCATGATATTATAGCTGCACCTTCCAAACAGCCATCAGAAAAAGCGGGGACAAGGGGGGGGGGGGACAGGGATACAAAATTGTGGCATAAAGTAAACATGTTCATTGTACTCTTCTGTCAATTCTGTATGCTTGAAAGGTTTGCAAAATAAGCCAAGAAATGAAAATTAATTTTTAAAACAGTATCAGAAAAATCCTACTTTATCGAGAATACTTACCAGGCCTCAGAGTCTGAGTGTAGCCCACTCCAATTAAACTAGAGTTGTTGACTTTTGCCTAAAATAAAATGCATAGACAACTGTAAGAAAAATTTTTGAAAGGAGACAAAGCCCCTACATTTCCCTATCATGCAATTATGAAGTGTTCAGCCTTTACTCACATTACAATAAAATGTAATGTTTATTCAGCCAAACAAAAACCAGGTACTCCTTAATTCTTATCCATTAAAGTCAAATTATCAGTAGGACACGATACTCTTGATGTGTCTACTGGGATGTATCACAAGACCCCAAAAATGTCCATACCACTCAAGAGCCTACAGACTCTCATCAAGAAATCGTCCTTTTTGAGTCTAAGCTAACACAACAAAACCACGCCAAAATGTGACTAATGCAAGTCCACCAGGCTCACTAGCTCTGTGGCACACACGCCCGCCTAAAGTGTGGGATGTAAAGTTTAAATCCATGACTTTAACATGCACATTACTACTTTCAAGGGTCTTCCTAAAGACTCAAAATCATCAATGTTGAAAATCTCCAAATGGCAAGCACCTTCTCTAAGAACAAGGTCAACTGAAAATCCTTTACCTCACTTTCTCACACCTCTTATGAATGCCCCTGGGTGTTGGCTGTACGTAACTGACTGTGCTTGAGAAGACGTTCCAATGGGGCATTGTTACCAATCCAGGTGCCTGCCCTCCTTGTACAATTCTATTATTTTAGGATTTAGTCACAGAACTTCACGGGCTGAACGGAGCCGTGAAGAACAAGACAAGGGAGGAGTAGCTCCATTCTCTCCTAGAACTGCCACATTAAGCCATCCCACAGGCCTACGGCCGTAAATGGGAGCACCCTGTTCCAGTCTCCAGGGCCTAGGCTGCTCTTTGCTCTGCAGCATTTTGAGTGCTACGGTAAAAAGGAAACAAACAGCCTCTGGCATCATAAAAGATTTGGAAATGACTTGACGTCTACACCCTCTTATAACGTGTAACATCAAAACAGCCTAATCCAGGGGCGGTCGGATGGCTCAGTTGGTTAGAGTGTGAGCTCGCAACAACAAGGTTGCCGGTTCAATTCCCACGTGAGACGGTGGGCTGCGCTCCCTACAACTAAAAATTGAAAACGGCAACTGGACTTGGAGTTGAGCTGCGCCCTCCACAACTAGATTGAAGGACAATGACTTGGCCATAGAGAAACACACTGTTCCCCAATATTCCCCAATAAAAATTTTTTTAAAAATCCTTAAAAAAAACCCCAAAACAACCCAGCCCAATCCAAAAGAGAAATGATGTAGCTGTACAGGCAAAAGTCATGTAAACAACACTTCTAGTCACTTGGAGCTACAGCCACCTCATGAGCCACCAGTGACCATGTGAGTTCATTGTCTCAGGAAGAAATGCCCCACCAGTGACCATCGTGTGCCCAACAAATTAAGATCCTCAGAAAACTGGACGCAAATTCCCACCATTCTAGACTAGGAGCCGACCATGAAGCTGTGATGGGGCAGGAAGCACTGCTTGGGGAGATCCGATCAGGGCAACAGCAGCACTCCTCAGGTGGGAAGTGCTGGGGACATTTCCAAGGGGTCCCCAGTAGTCGCTCAAAGACACACAGGTCCTAAGCTCCCACCCACTTTAGACAGTAAGAGTGGCCCCTTCTGCGGGCATTGCACCCGAGATGGCCACAAACACATGAGGCGAGGCAAGGCAGCTACCAGACAGCCGTGTGCATGGGACGCTGAGGTTTTACTGCAGCATGTGGTTAGACACAGAAGGGAAAACCGATGAGTAACTGCCCTGCCAGTGGGAGAAGCATTCCGGGGGCTGCTCATCCTGATTACAACTGTGTTAAAATGAAACAAGAACGGGCCAAAACTTAGCTGCCTAAATTATCAAACCACTGTCCTCAGAATGAATGTTCCTTTATGCAACAAATAATTCTCCCAAAAGATTTAACTTCTGTCATTCCCAGTACATACAGTACAGACAGTCCCTGACCTGCAAACAACTGACACAAGCAACAGCTGCTGATCTGCCTGAAATTGGAGCCAGTCCCTCTACACCCTGAGACACTGCACCTCCTCGTACCCTAATCCACTGTGACAGAAGGAAGAAACAGCAGAGCGAGCCTATGGATTGGCCTACGGTGGCCATCTGACCCAGCTGGTAGTCCAGGATGGGAGGCACGTCCTGGGGATGCAGGATTTCAGCGCTAAAGCTGGGACAGGCCCAGGCAAAGCAGGATGAGCTAGCTGGTCACCCTACATGGGAGGGAAATCAAAAGATATGCAGGCTAGTCCCGGCTCTACTCCCCCTACCCTCTCTCCCTAGCCGTGGTGTTAAGTCCGTCCTCTCCAAGCTTTGGTTTCCTCACCTGCAAAATGGCATGCATACCACTGAGCACTGAGATCAAATCCGAAGATATTTTACAAACCATAAAAAATCAAAGTAACAACTGAAGTACTTACTCTCCAACAGGAATGAGAACTGCCCAGGACCCAAAACACCGGCTCCCCTGGGCTTAGACAAGCTTGAGCTCAGGGTTAGCATCTATGCACACTTTTTAGGTTAAAAAAAACTCCTGTGGCCTGGATATCAAACTTCTAATACTGTCTCCACAGCAAAACAGTATTCAAAGTTCCAATTCCAATCTGTGTGTGAACTGGGGACAATATGAACCACAGTCCAAATTCTCAACACAATTGAACATACCTGAAGATTAATTCCCACAAGCCCAAACCCCATTCATCTATTCTAAGCCCAGAGTAGTACTCACAGAAATGGAAGCAGTGGGATCCAACTGATATTTAGCTGCAATGCCGAAACGAGTGCAGTTGGTACCTGATGTCCAGGCAAGGTTTACTGAAGTGTCAAGATCTTCACATACTTTCTGATAAATTGATCCTCCAAATTCTGTTCCATCATTGCTGTAAGATATTTTAAATTAGCAAATCTAGAAGACTGAAATATATTTAAGGCACTAAGCTGATATTGTAGCATTATATTTAAA
Source organism: Rhinolophus sinicus (assembly GCF_036562045.2). Lineage (NCBI taxonomy): Eukaryota > Metazoa > Chordata > Mammalia > Chiroptera > Rhinolophidae > Rhinolophus > Rhinolophus sinicus. Next base: position 51,799,511 of record NC_133757.1, on the reverse strand, counting down.
TAAAAGCAATTGCTCACATGCATCTCTAGTGTTCCACTGAAAACTTTTGTTTTAAAAGGTCTTTTCCCAACCTATGTCCACAAACAAGGACTGGTCAAATAAATCATGGTATATCCATCCAGTGGAAATAGCACACAGCCACTAACTCATGCTGCAGAACACATAATGCTATAGGAAAACGATCACAAGGTACTAGGTATGGGAAAAAAGGCTTATAAAACAGCCTTTCCAGATATTTCTATGTATTTTATGTATATACACATATAAAAAGGTAAAACACCAAAACTTTAACAATTAATAAAGATTATATACCTAGGTGGTGGGATTATGGGAAATTGTTTTTCTTCTTTGTACTTCAATTATTTACCAATGCATTATTTTTTACATAAGGAAAAAAATTCTTTTTAAGTCTTTTCAACATATATATCTAAGTTGGGTTAGGTAAAAACACCAAACATTTTAGGCAATCCTATCAAATCAGCACTTCACACATTACAATTAAGTCAAATGAATGCACGGGTAGAGTCTGGCACTGTCTTAGACTCTTCTGAAAATACAAAGCACATCAAGCCTTGTATGAAATGAACATTTACTCTCAGCGCCAAAAGTCAGACTAACTTTTTAACTATACACTTTTGAGGGCTACCCTAGAAATGCCCAAAGATGATCTTTTTAGGTTAAGAGAAATCCTTTAGGTTCAACCCAGATTAATAGGAAATGACAAGAGACATCAATGTCATCTGAGGTCCTGCACCATAACACCCCACCACAGAAATACTTACACATTAGTGTGTAGCTGGAAGTCTCCAGTCCTGTAGCCCACTGCAAAGTTATTCCTGGTCAGCTTTGATTTGGCACTGTCAAAGGTCATCTGGTACCCAGCAAGCCAGCCCTCATAACCAAAGACAGCTGAACCATGGATTGCAGGTCCAGCAAAATCAAAGTCAACATCACAACCAAGGTTTATACACTCCCTCTTGTAAGAAGACTTGATTTTACCACTTTTCTTTCTGGAAAAAGAACAAACTGACTTAAAATTGATGCCAGTGGGAAAGATTTACATGCAGAGGGCACTAAACAGACTTAAATGAACTGTAGTATGACTGGAGCAAAAGAAGTAGCAGGGTAATCAATCATAAGAGGTAAAAATATATAGCTCAGGAACTAGAAGACAAGGGTACACGGGGTAACTGGACGCCACCAACACAGGAAGGCTGCGTTGCAGAACTGGCCATCGATCACAAAAGCATATTCAAAACATGTTCATTACCCAAGTTAGTGCCACAATGACAAGAGGCAAGCCAGTGATAGCGACCACAGAGTTCACACGCGAAAGGGACAAAGAGAAATTCGCCACAAGGCAGCTGGGTAAGCTATCCAACAGTAAATATGCATCTTTCCTAAATATACAGAAGGGGACTGCTTTTCCATTTAAAGCAGATAAAAATGACCATGCTTACCCTGTGTTTGGTGAAAAGGTAGTATCAAATGTCAGTTTCAAACCTTGACAAATCTATTTTGAAAGAAAAAAAAATCTGTTTTCAGCTGTATTTCTTTTTTGAAATACAAAAGTAAATAATACTAAAGCACATTTTCAAAATGTTACCTGGTCTTCAATTGCGATTTCTGTTCCCAGAGTGTTATCAGTGTTCCATTTCTCTGTGAAAGTCAGACCATACTCACACCATTTATATTTGGTCTCCAAGGTCCCAGTAACTTTACCAGTGTCTGTATTTGATGAACCAGATGTTGAGAATTCCTAATAAGACAATAAATAACTTCATGAACTTTCTCGTAAGCAATAAAGAATCCACTGCCTAACTTACACAAACAAAAAGAAAACCCCTTGAAACAGTAACTTCACTAATCCTTTTTTATAGCTTGCCAAATATTCCTATCCTTTGCTACAGTGTATAATATACAAAAGTAACAAATTAGCCTGTTAAGTTACTAACTGCTACCTTACAGCTGACATGTCCAACCAATCACAAGTTAATGTGTGTCTAATTCTCAAGTGAAAAACAAACTGTACACCTTTCAAGGAAACTTCTAAGGTGATTTTATTTGGGATTCAAAATCAATGGGGAAAAAAAAGGATTGAATGTTTTGACATTGCATTCAATCTATCTGATACTGAAAAAAAAACAGTAAATAAGTCACTATGGATAATCACAGATCCCATCATTAAAATCAGAGTTTATTATAATCCCATCATTTCTTATTTATTATGAAATGTTTTCTGAAAGTACCCCACTATAGGAATTCATGCTACGAACAAGTAACTGTTTTTCTAAATTCTTACCGTGTTTCCCTGAACATAAGAGCTAGCCAGACAATCAGCTCTAATGCATCTTTTGGAGCAAAAATTAATATAAGACCCGGTCTCATTTTAATGTAAGACCGTGTCTCATATAAGACCAGGTATAATATAATATAATTAATATAATATAATATAATATAATATAATATAATATAATATAATATAATATAATATAATATACAATATGGGGTCTTATATTAATTTTTGCTCCAAAAGACGCATTAGAGCTGATAGTCCGTCTAGGTCTTATTTTCAGGGAAAAACAGTAGGTAATCCCAATATTCTGTTTCTCTGAGATAAAAAAGAGTTTTCACCAGGTTTCATGCCTTTCCAACCATCTTTCACATTTTCATTAAAAAAAATAAAAGAAAAGTGGGGTGGCCAGTTAGCTCAGTTGGTTACAGTGTGGTGCTAATACTAACACTGAGGTTGCTGGTTTGACCCTCGCACGGGCCACTGAGAGCTGTGCCCGCCTTAAAAAAAAAAAAGAAAAAAAAGTAGGGGGAGGGAATTATAGACTTAGTCTACAACTGGTTTATATCATGCATAATATAAACTATGCACAATAATGATATTGATGGGAAAAAACAATCTCATACAGGGATCAATTTGAACTGCATTATATAATCTTATATTTGTAGCAAATATAAATAACTTGCCAATCCCTAACTGCACACCACTTGAAAAGGAAGCCATAACACAGAGGAGGGCAAATCTGAAATTTAAAATCTGCTACAGATAATCCAGAAATCTAATAATCTTTCAGAGCTCAGTATATATTCAGGCAGGCAACTAAAATCTTCCAAGATAAAATATTAAAAAGCCCTGTGAGGGTTCTGACTCACAATTTGTCTGCTAATAATGGTTATACCCTTTGGCCACTGGAAAGCCAAGTCTAAAGAAGACAGCCAATCTGAACTATTCAATCTGAAATGAATATCTCTGCATAGTGAGGAAACATCAAAAACTGTGCAATAGGATAAAAGGCCAACCACCCTTCACTTAGAAAATAGAACATTTGTGTAACTACTGCTCTGCAGTGAAATAGACTCAAATCCTTAGGTCTTATCCACAATTGCTTGAAATTAAATGCTTTCATTAACAGGAATTTCAAGTCAAAGCTTGATACTCAAAGTCCATACTAAAAAAGAACACTGGATTATGTTAAGAAAGAACACTAGAAAAAAAATTATGAGTTCTGGCGTCCATTTCTGTAGTTTACTGAATGAGTAACACAAAGGAAGACATTTAACTTTTCTGGGACTCAGTTTCTTTGATTATAATAACAAAACCTATCTCTAGAGGATTAAACTGGACTGACACTGTGAAAGCTTTGCACATATTCACGCGCTCTACACAAAAGGCAGGCATTATTAAAACAATACATACCGAGCATGTTCTTCTAGCAGGTAGTTCCAATGGGGAATGTGTCTGAGTAGCTATTTTAACTCCTGAGTGACACTGACTAATGATTCTTGAGGCCCCACCCACTGCCATCCATCGACCCACAGATTGACAGCCAGCCAAAGAATCCTCAAGACACAAAACCAAGATGGTCACACTGTGGGACCAAAATTGGGCCAGATAACACCACTGGTGGAGTTACACCCTTCGCTCCATCAGCAGATTTTAGGCTTCTATGTTCTGGGGTTGACTGGATATCTCTGCAGTTCACATGAGAATACAGCCAGCCATTAATGAGACTTATTTGGGGCCAGATACATATTACAACATCAGTACGATGCTTGTTGAATTACATACATTAAATGGAAACAAAAATATACTGCATCTAACCCACTTCCTATACATCCATGATCTTAAACCTAATTTCATAAAAGTTTCCTTAACCCTGTCCACAATAAGCCCTTCATTTCCAACGATTTTGATTTATCAAACAACCTAGTATTAGATATATTTCTCTAATTTTCCCCAGTTTAAAATTTATTTTCTCTCTCCAACCAGCAAATAGGTTTTTTAAACAAAGGATTGAGGCTTTTACTTTTGTTTTTAGAAGGCCTTTTGTGTTTCAACAAATACACAGCAAGTGTTTATAAGGTGCCTCAGTAGGTTATAAGCAGAAATACAAAAAATAATATAATACAATACTCTGAAACCTGTTACATTAAGCAAATGAGTCACTCAACCACCTGAACAATCAGGCGTCCTTTCAGATCAAATAAACCAAATGACACTCAGGACAAACGTAAAACCCCAGAAATCCAAGTCTAAGCGTTAAAAACTATAACATAATTAATTTTAATACCAGTTACATGCACTAAGGGAATCAACTACAGCAAGAATTTATCAAAATAACTAATAACATTCAATATGCACACACTATACCCATCACCATAACAATCTCAAAACAAACATTTTAGAGGAAAAAATTATACAAAACTAAGTTTTACTTTACTCCCTTCAAGGGAGGAGTTTGTGAGGAGGAATCAAGACACCAAATACCAAAATATTAACCTCTTTAAAAATACTCAAGTCAGGATTCTGTAAATTCACAAAATACATGGGGAAATCTTCCCCAAGAAGGGCTGCTAGAATATAACCATTATACAAACGATTAGTACACTCAAATTAAGAGTTACTGAATATTTTTATGCCCAGAACTCTTAATGCTTTTAATAGGCGTTGAAAGAAAGGGTTATGAAAAAGTGTAACAGGTTCTCTGCCTTCAAGCCTGTAATCTTACTGAATAAACAGTCTCACATGACCAGTGTCCTTCCTGAGTTACTTGTGCATACACAGTAAGGAATATGGCAAAAGACAACATGAAAAAACGACCAAAGCCAAAACAAATCAAGTTACACGCAAATCCCTTAAAATAAAATTAACTTCTGTCTCTTAAGATAAATTGGGTAGACATCTTTCAGTTATGACTATTTTATGGGTAGAAAATTACATAAAGGCTCATCAGAACTTATTAGATAGCTAATACTCACCACACCACTGCATGACTTTGTTTTCACATCCAGTTTCACCAACCCAAAACCTTAAAGTGGAGAGCAAATGATAACAAAATGATTCTTTTGTACAAAAATGCATACCAGTAGTAGACTATACGTTAAAAAAAAAGAAAAAACCCCAAGGTTTCCCCCTTTTTTTGGGGGGGGAGGATAAAAATGTTGATACACAATAGTTAAATGAAAAAATTTTAATTATCCTATGTAAACTGACATGTAATGGACAGAACATCTCTATGCAGTTTTGCCTAGTGTTTTGGTGTATTATTTGGCACCCCCCACAAAAAAAAAGCTTTCAAACAACTTTAAAACCTAAACATCAGATTGGAGAACTAATTCAGCTTAAATCTCAGAATAGCCAATAGTAATAGTCATTTAGAACATTTATCCCAAAGGTTCCTATCTCCCCTTTGGATTAATAATCTAAATAACTGGAGGACTAATCTAAAGTGGAAGGGGGTGGACCAAAATATTCAAGAAGAAAACCCAAGTTCACTTGAAAAGCCCATAATCTGTTAGGAGTCACCACCACAAAAGTAAAATATACATACATAATCATAGGAATAGTTCTAGTTAATCAAGGTCTAAACTACAACTGAAGGAAATGAAAGCACAGCTGCTTTTTTCTTAAAGATAAAATCCTTGAACTACAGTTTGAAAAAATTGGAGGAAATTGAGGTGGAGGGGGATGTGAACTGTTACAGAACTATTTTAATAGACATTTTATCTAAAATGTATCTGATAAAAGAATTAATGCAACAAGATATTTACAATTTGAAGAAATTATTAACTTAATTTCCTTAAGCAATCCAAATACATATTTTCACTTCTGATCTAAAGTTTAAAAAGAGAAGTTCTTACCAAATCCTTTGTTGAAAATATCTCTGGCAGCTTTGCCAAGGTCAGCATATGATGGAGGAATACACATTGCTGGTAGAAAGAAACATTCCAATGTTAATGTTTCCTGTTCTCCCACTTTCTGTCCAAGAACTAGATTATGACCTACTGCTCTCTTTAAATTCAAGCAGTCCAACTTGTTGGAGATGTGTTTTGATACCACCAGAAGCTACAATAAAACTGTACTCTAACAATCCATGAAACAGATACCAACGAAGTCTTGTTTCTAAAATACCTAACCACAATAAGTGGCTATACAAACTGGGGAAATTCCTTCCAAAATTGAAAAACAGACTTCTATTCCTAAATTTACACAGTGCCTATAGCCTCACCTATTAGGATTGGACTAGTACCAAAAAAGTCAAACACATACACATCTATCTAGATGTATCTGCCAAAATCACTGGAACGAGATTTAACCAAATGAGATAAAAATCAAAACCTAAGAAAAGCCCCTCTCCCCCAATTTATCCTTTAATATCCTCACTGAGGTCAAAACCAACATTCTGGAGTGGGAAGAGAATAGTATCTAATTAATACTTTGGGAATTTAAATATTGGAACATAGAAATAACACAGCCATCTATGTTTCACTCAAGTGCCTACATCAACTAAATATCAAATGGCACTTTAAACATATTAACATGATACTCAAGTCCTTAGTCAATACCGTGCTGTTTAAAGGCAAGCAATCTAAGCTCCTAACACACCAGCTCATTCATTCTACAAAGTGAGTCCACGCCCTTAGGAGCACGTGTAATGACCTTGCGCTAGTACAAGGGGGTTTACTACTTCCTCAAAAAAGAGTCTAATCCAATCCTCCAAAGACCGAACCCAACAATTAGTAACTTTTTGCTTTTGAGTTCCTCACACATGTCCAAAAGCTAAAGGTGAATGCGGCCACAGACCAACTTTCCCGGCCTAGTCCCTCCATCCAATATCCAGCAGCCCAGCCCCTCCTCCGCAGAGCCAGGGGGTCAAGACGGTGGAGTGTCTACCGAAAAGGACCAATTTCCAAGTCCTCGGAGACATGGGGGAAAATAAGTTGCGGTTTTCTGGTGGACCGGCTTCGACTCCCCGGACAACACCGCCCCATCCCGCAGAGATGCCTGCTCCATACTTACGCCGCGCGCAGCTCTGTCCGTGAGTCGCCATGGCGAGGCCGCGGAAATGGGTGACCTGCGGAAGGGACAAGAAGTGCGGTCAGCGAGAGTAAGAAGCGGGTCAAGGGGCCATAAGAAGGTCTCAGACAGAGATGGGCGAGGGGCCGCGGGGCAGCGCGGCCATCTTAGGGAGCCAGGGCCGACCCCGAGTCGGGCTCAGGCCTCCTGTTGGACGGCCGAGGCCTAGGTCCCCAGGTCGGAGCGAGACGGGCGCGGCGGTACCTAGTGTTCTCCTGAGAGGGGCCGCCGCCGCCGTTCCGCTCGCAGCTAAGGCCGCTCGGCTCGCTGTGGGTCGGGCTGCAGCTGCCGAGGCTGGAGGGCGAAGTGAAGGAGACACCGTTCCGCCCGCCGCAACCCTGTCCTCCCCCCTCCAGGACCCCGCCGCTGTCCCCGGGGCTGTCCACCGCGCCTGTCCCCGCAGGGCCGCCAGCTGCCCACTCCAACCTGCTCCGGAACGGCCACGGGGACCGAGGAAACCCCTGTCCCCAGGGTGGGCCGCCTCGGTCCGTCGGCTGGAGCCAGAAAGGCAGAAGCTGCCGGCCCTCTGGTCAGGCAGCTACGAGGGCAGCCCCCGCGGCCAGGGGGCGGGGAACGGCGGATGCTACACGGAGGGGACCGCGAGGGCGGGGGATGGGGCGGAGGCTCCACGCGCGCTCGTCACGGGCGGGGCGGGGCGCGAGGCGCGTGCCCGCGCGGGACCCGGCACTACTGGGCGCGGCAGCACACGCCGGAGGTCACGTACTTCTCCCCAGTTCCCTTTCCTGGCTGTTCCCAAACCCCGCACACAATCCGTGGTGTAGGACGTCTGAGAGGAGTCAGCTAAGCTTCATGCCGTTTTCCCTGAGCAAGTGCAGCGTGTGCGTCTGAAACAGTCTCTTTAGAGTCGGATAAAGGAGCGAGCACAGGGGCACTACGGCCAGCCATCCGCCGCCTCCCGCCCCCCTCCGCTTCCTACGGCGGTGTAGTTGCTGTGCTGCACGGCTCTCTGGGGCTGCCCCGCCCTGAACAGACTGGAGCACGTCTCGGGGTGCCCCGCCCCTTTTCCTTGCTCTCGCCTGAGGCTTCCTCTTCTGCCGCCTCCACCCGGCTTAGGGGTGGGACTGCTTTACACATGCACTGAACCGTAGCTATGTTGATGAGGCAAGCCTGCTAGAAAATTTAGGAATCATGCTGACCAGGCATGAGAACGCTGTCCTCAAGCTCCCTGGGTGTGCAGGACAGTGAGGGAGCCAAGGGAACAAGAAAAAAGGCGCCGTCTAATGAGAGAGAAATGGGGTCAATTGAGGCTCCAGAATCAATCGCCAGTCTCAGCAATTTATCCCCTCTACCCCGTTTGTTTCCCCGTCTATAAAATGACGTTTAAATGAGATGAAGTGGTCTTTAATAGCCATTCAGCCATAGACTAGGAAAGCTTTTTTCCCCGATTTTCTCTGATTCTAAAAGCCAAGGTTCCACCCTCCTCCTAAACCAGGAAAAGTATAGTAGCAAGATAGACTTCCACAATCCAAGCCCAGATTACAGCTGCCATGGTGGATTTACCTTCCATGGGCAAACCCAGACAGCAATCTTGCCTGGTCATGGTAGGGGTTGGCTGTGCATGTAAAGGGTTATAAGAAGAATAGAGAGAGCCTTTGCTCCTAAGAGTTCAGGAGCCAGAAAATTAATTCCGTCATTCAGTTTCAAACAGGTTGGTCTGAAATCGGCCTAGCTCCACTGGGAGCCTGTCTGCTCTGGCTACGTTTGATGCTATTGTGAGGCTGGTGGCAGAAACTGACATCCCATCCCAATGGCAGCATGACACACCACCTCCCAGGAAAACCTCGTCTTTGCTCAGTCACCTCCAGTACCTGCAGTAGGACTTATTCACATTGTGAACTACAGTAGTCCCCCCCCTCCCATCCATGGTTTTGGTTTTCTTGGTTTCAGTTATCTGTGCTCAACTGCGGTCCAAAAATATTAAATGGAAAATCCCAGAAATAAACATTCATAAGTTTTAAACTGTGTGCTGTTCTGAGTGATGAAATCTTGCTCCCTGTCTCATTCCCTCCCACCCTGCATGTGAATCAGCCCTTTGTCCTTCTAGCCATCTTGGTTATCAGATCCACTGTCACCGTATAGCAGTGCTTGTATTCAAGTAACCATATATTACTTAATAATGGCCCCAAAGCACAAGAGTCGTGAGGCCGGCAACTCAGATACGCCAAAGAGAAGCTGTAAAGTATATGTATGTATAGGAAAAAAACAGAATATTTAGGGTTCAGTACTACCTGCAATTTCAGGCATCGAGTGGGGGTCTTGGAACATATCCCCTGTGGATAAGCGGTGTGGACAAAAAGGGGTTATAAATGAAAGTAACCTCACAGAGGGATCTGATCATAAATTCCTAACTGGGCAGGTCCTGGTAGGTAATCACATACCAGGCATATAACTTCCCTGGTAAAAGAATTATCTTTGCCTTCAGCAAGTCCTGTCCATTGTTCTTGTGCATCTAGGTTAACACACCTTTGAAATGCCAGAAGTAATAACCCTCAAGAGAAGTAACCAACCTCAAGAGAGCACATCTTGTTAACTGTCCTGTAGTTCAATCACCACCTTGCTTCCTCTCACCTTCATGTAATCTTTAAATTCCATCCTTAATTTCAAATGCATAAAAGAAATGCAAAACTGTTATTCTGCAGACCATTTGAGATCTTGCTTCCTGGAAATTGTCATCAGTTTTCACCTAAATAAACAAATAAAAATACAGGTTTGGATGTTCTTACATTGACAGTGGGGACTCCTGGATCTGTAGCATTTTCAATCCCCAGAGAATTTCACTTTGCCACAGAACACTGATCTGAGGCTTCACCCAGTACGAATCCAAGGAATGTACACAATATCTAATAACCAGAAGAATCATAGCAATTTATTTCAAAGTTGGATTCAGTAAATATATGAGTACTTGCATCCAAAGCCCTTTAGATCCCTTGTGTCACCCACAGGGGTAGCGGAGCCCATTCAGATGCAGCTCCTGCTCTCAAGGCACTTAGAGTCAAGTGTGTGCAGAAGAAGTGTTAAGAACTGTGAGGTGTCCACGATTTTACCCAACTTGCAAGCTAGCAAGTTAGCGTGCTGTGGTTTCATAGGTTCACAGATTCTGGCAGAAGACATGAAACTCGAAGGTGAGAGACAAAGGACTTTATTACTTGGGGCACAGCAGAGAGCAATACTTCGTGTACAAACAGCTCTCCTTGCCCTGTGTGTTCCACAAGGATGATGGAGACCACCCTGGGTAGAAGCTGTGCACACCATGTGTTTGTGTCACAGATAAGGAATCCTGAGTTTAGGCAACTCCCTGTCTTATAAGGAGCTGCTAACAAACCTGTCCATCTTTTGCCCAAAGAGAGACCATAGTATACTTCTCAGGAAATAAAATCTGCCCTCTGCCTTCTAAAGGGAGACACTACCTCTAGGTCCTAAGGATGTTACAAACTATCTTGTAAAGATAGTTTGAGGTCAAACCTGTTCCAAGACCTGTAGAAACACCAAGGAGGATTGTCCCACAACAAAGGACGGGAATTCAGGGGCTGCAAGTACAATGCTCAATGTAAGCACAGAAAATTGTGGGCACAGTCAGACTGAGAAAACATGTGCACTAAAGTTTGAAAGTAGGACTTATCAAAATGAAAAAGCCATTAGGCCAAGGATGGAAAAGCAAAATTCTAGAAAGAGTCATGTGCAAAGCCATACTGGGGTTTGAAGTGGCAAGAATCATTTGGAAACCACAAGTAATTAAGTAGAGCTGGAAAAATGTATAGAAAACGTTGAGCGATTAAAGATGTTGACAGGAGTCAAATGCTGAAGGTCCTGAAAGTAGCAAGTGAGGAGGTGTCCAGGGTGACTAGGAACAACATTTCTAACTTGAGGAACTAGGAGGACAAAGATCCCACTGGGTGTGGAAAGGGCTACAGGAGGAGGGACAGGTGCCAGAGTGAAGTCGATGAATCACTTTCAGATAAGAATGAGGAGCCCGGGGCCACATCTAAATAGAGTTGTCCCATAGGCAGTTATGAAGCCTTGGGGAAAGGTCTGGGTGGGAGACACTGGCATGAAAACTTTAGTTTTAATTATGATTAAACATGGGCGTGATGAAAGTCAATGAGAGATGGGGAAGGAAAATAAATAGTAGAAGCCTTAGAAGCATTCATGTTTCAAGGGCAAGCAGCAGAGGAGCTAATGAAAAAAATTGGCAGACTGTCCAGGAGGCTAAAAGAAAACTCGGGAGGGAGTACTTTCCTGGAAGCCAAGGGGAGAGCCCTGGATAGAGGAGGGAGTGATCAACAAACAGTGTCACATCCTGAGAAGCAGTCAACTGAGGTAAAGTATTCATTAGTTTATTAATACAGAGTATCAATTACTATTACTCAATAGCTTAAAACAACAAATGCTTTATTATCTGACCGTTTCTGTGGGTCAAAACTTAGGGAATGGCTTAGCTGGGAGGTTCTGGCTCAGGGCCTCCCTGGGGCTGTAGTCTTCTGAAGGGTTGGCTGTGCGCAAGGATCCGCTCCCAAGACGGCTTCCTCATGTGGCTCTAGGCTAGAAGCTCAGTTCCTCCCCACAGGACCTCTCCATAGAGCTGCTTGAGGGTCTTCATGACATGGCAGCCGGCCTCTCGCAGACCAGGTGATCAGAGAGAGAGACTGAAGCCACAATGTCTCACGTTCCAGCCTTAGAAATCACACTGTCATTTCTGCCTTATTCTGTTTGTTAGGAGTGAGATACTAAGACCAGCCCACACTCCAGGGGAGAGGAATTAGGCTCCACCTTTGAAAGGAGTGTCAAAGAATTTGTGGGTATATTTTACTCGTAAATCACCACAGGCGATGCTCTGGTCACATTATTTATATTTCTCCTACACAGAAAATACACTAACTCCCTCCCAAAACCTCCAGCCTTTATAGCATCAGCAAGTGGCGTGTCAGGAGTAGTTCCTTAAATGCAGCAACTCCAGTACAATTCCTCTTGATCTGAAGACCTATGAACTAAAGAGACAAACTGTCTGCCCCACACATACACACATCCAGCACACACAGGGTTAGCGGTGCAGGATAACTGCTAAAGACACCCCTGGTCAGAGGGGGCTGGGGGGGAACAGGACTTACTTGGGGGTCCACAGCAGTCCTGAAATCTAGCCAGACCAAATTTGAAGGTTCCTTTATGAGGACTCAGTCCTACTCCTGTCTGTACCAGATGAGGTCACATGGGAGAGCCAGCCCTAGATACACATCCCTTCTCTTCCTGTCCCAGACTGTCCCAGTGTGAAAGGTACAGCCAGCCCACATATCTAAGCACCCTCCCCCACCACACACATGGGCTCCTTGACCACCCATGGGCTTAAGGGATGTGTCCCTGGCAGTTCAATCCATGCTCAGGAGAAAAGGCTCTGGGGAAGAAGTCCATGCAGCCCCAGAAGCAGGCTCAGGACGCTGCAACAGGGAAGACTGAGATCTTCTGTATCCAGAGTTTGGTCCAGAAATGGAGAGGGTGGGCATGGGCTTTGGTGGGCATGTTCCTAGGCCCTCCAGGCTCCTCACCCCATAGGAATAAGCACAATCTGAGAAGAGTTAGAGTCGAGCCCTCTAAATTATGAGGCACAGAGGCCTGCCCTGGGCCTCTCTTGCCCAGGTCTAAGGGCAATACTGGGACTAGGGCCTGGGAATCAATTGAAGCAAACATTGAGATGAAATGAGAAAGTGAGAGAGGGGACCAAGAGCTGTGGTTATGGCTAGAACGTGGGGTGCTGGGATGTAAGATTCTGCCATGGAGCATTCTGGGTGGTGAGTAGCCATGGAAGGGTGGAATGGAAGTGAAGTTCACTGGAGTTGAGCTGATGAACAACAACGGGTGCGGCTAGTTTGTTGGAGCTGTTTGCCTCTCGCCACCCCCCCCACGCCCTCCCATCTAATGCACCACGGTGGGATAGGCACAGGTTGTTGCCAGGGATACTGAAGTCACCAGGATGTGGAGAAGAGGTAGAGAGGACAACTGTGAGTCACCTGCCGAAGTCGTCAGGGAACACAGGGGAGTAACCAGGAAGCTGGTCATGAAGGATGACACCTGATGGCAGATGGGAGGACTGATGGCATGAACATCAAAGCAGGTGGTTTTATAGGAGGGTGGAGAAACAAAGTGGCCATGCTTCCCATCCCCAGGCGCAGCCCTAGGGTGGGGAAGGGTGTGGAAGAATGAGCAGTCTTCCCTGGGATCCAGTATACACGGGAAGAGGGAGTTTTGTGCTAAGGAGAGTGAAAGCATTCAGTGGTGAAGCTGAAGACTTAGGGCAGTTTGTTTACAATAGAACAAGGTTCTAGAAGGCACCGTGGGATGGGGTGGCAGAGAGAGCAGCAGTGGGAGCACAGGGAGGGCAGGAAGAAGGAAGCAGACAGGACTAGGATGAAAGTTAAGGAGAGCAGAGATGAGTAGAGGGACTTAAAAACTATGTTGGGGACTTAGGACCCACAGCTGGGGGTGGGGGGCATCCTAAGATTAACTGGGCTCAAAAGACAAGCCAGTCCCTGTGAACAGTTTCTGAAATAATGCATAAAGGACAAGGTCCCTGGTTTTGTGCGTGCAACTTTGGGCTGTCATTCTTAGGTACACTAAAGCATGAAAACCACTGATCTAGACTGTCCAGCAAATCCCAGCAGTGACTAAAGGAGGTGCATTCTATAGCTCTCTAGACCACGTGCAGGGTAGACTCCCTGCTGCTTTAGTATTTAATATAAGGCGTGATGATTAATGTGTGTTTAGGGAGTCAGCTTAACAGGACACAATAGAGGTACAGGCTTCATGCCGTTCCTCTCACCTGATATTCCAGTGCAGTGATTCTAGGTTGATATAGAGACTGATATAAAGCTATTTATCATTCAGTCAGCAACCTGTGGTCTTACTCAGAGTTCCAATTAGAATACTGGTGAAACAATGTTTTGTTCCTTGAAAAAGCTCACACCTTCCTCTATGGGAAAGCTTAGCCCAAAGTAATGGGGAAATTCCAGAAAAGCTCCTGCTCAAGAAATGTTGGTGGCTCCCATTTACACATAGGATAAGGTCCTTGGTAAAGGAAGATGGGCCATGATGCTACTCTGCCTTCCGTCTCTCATGTTTCCCACCTGCCACCTGGCTAAGTCAGGTCACAGACTATCCCCAAACCACAGGCAGTGCTTTAGTGTCACTGCCTTTGCTTATGCCATTCATCCCACCTAGAATGCTTCCCATTGTCGTGCAGGAGACCCTGCTCGCTGCGCCATTTTTCAGGCGGGGCGGCCTGCGGGGTATCTGCTCCCGCTCCCCACACAAGAACGCAGGATATGGTGAGGCCAAAAAGGAACACCCACAGAGCCATAGGTAGGGGAGTCATACCACTATGGTCTCACTGGAGGCTGGGCCCACCAGACGCGCGACCTGCCATCAGCCTTTCTGCCAACTGACCGACGACTCTCCTCGACTCTGTTCCTCTACTCTCTTCCGCTCTCCTCGGCTCCTCAGCTCCTCGGCAATCCTCGGCAGTCCTTGGCTCTCCTCCGTAGCCGCAGCAGTTATACCAGCGGCCAATTGGCTAACGGGCCACAGTCGACGGCCATCCACCACCCGAGCCAGCACCTTTCCACGTGAGGCTGAGAGCCTGTAAACTACTCCCTGGGGCTCTGTCCCCACACCCATCCCCACCATTTTGAGCTAAATCCTCTGAGTCCTTTTAAAGTCCATTGTCATGCAGGGTGTCATGCGGTGTCTCTGGTCCCACTCCCCACATTAAGAATGCAGGACATGGTGAGGCCAAAAAGGAACACCCACGGAGCCATAGATAGGAGAGTCATACCACTATATTCTCGCTGGTGGCTGGGCTGAAGACTCAGGAAGGAGGAGCCACACAATCGGCAACCCACCATCCGCTTCTCTTCCAACCAACCTCACTTGCTAGCTGCAATCCGCAATCCGCGCTTGCTAGCTCAGCCATGGCAGCTATATCAGTGGCTAATGGCTAACCGGTAACAGCTGATGGCCAACTAGTCACAGCTGATGGCCATTTACTACCCAAGCCAGCACCTTTCCACGTGAGGCCAAGAGCCTGGAAACTGCTCTCTGGGACTCTGTCCCCACACCCATCTCAAATGTACTCCCACCACAGTATTTTGTGACTTACCAGCTACACATTCATTTGACTTCCTCTGAATTTCTATGGCAATTGTTACTTTATGGCCTTTTATTACATATTTTCCCAATATTTTATTATGAAAAATGTAAACTATACAGAAAGTTGAAAGAAGTGTATAATGCGCACTCATATATCTACTACCTAGATTCTACAATTACCATTTTGCCATATTTGCTTTATCCCATATTTATCCATTTATCCATTCATCAACCCATCTTACTTTTTTTATGCATTTCAAAGTCAGCTGCAGATAGCAGTACACTTCACCTCTAAATACGTCAGCATTCACATCATTAACTAGAGTTCAATTTTATCGTTTGTTTTACATAAAATGTACCTACATGTCATATTTAAAAAACATATTCTGCTTTTCCTGTCAAACTCTTTAATTGTGAGAACTGTTTCTTACTCATCTTTCTCCCCAACCACCCATCCAATATCTAAATATCTAATAATGATGACATTTGTAATGATAAGCACAATCAAAATAATCATGGCCAAAATATATCAAGCACTTCCTAGTACCAGGCACTGCCCTAAACATTTCACATACTTGACTTAGTTCTTATAACAACCCTATGAAACAGGTACCTGTTATACCTGTTATAACTGTTAGATACCTGTTATACCTGTTATGAATTTAAAAAAAAAATGAGCCTATAAAGATTAAGTAACTGGCCCAGGATGCTTCGTTAGTTCTTTGAGGGGTGGAGACGCAATTTAAACCCAGCTCTGTCTGAGCATGTGCTCTTAACCACTGTTCCCATTGCCTCCCCACTGCCAAAGCCTTACCCATTGAGGCTGACTCATCGTATTTATGGAACATTCAAAGAGTTCACTGCTTTGGACCATTCTTGTCATGGCCCATTAACAGAGGTAGTTGCCTTCAAAATTTTTCTCTGGTAAATTTGTGGTGAGGACCTGAGCCTCCACAATGGAGGGGGAGGGAAGCCAGCTTCTCCAGACTTGTCACTGGGTCACTGCTGAGAATGTCTCATGACGCCCACCCCACGGCTGCCTGCATCTACTGTGTGGCTGCCCTGTGTCTCTGGGGCTAGTGTGGGAGTCAGTGGAAGGAGCGTGAGGGAGAGTTCTGAGGCCTGGGAAAGTCACAAGGGCTTGGCTGGCAGCCTCCTGGATGCTCAGTACGAGGGAAGCTGATGAGGAAGCCAGAGGGACAATGAGCCATTATTTCTGGCTGTAGGAGGTTGTCAGGCTGACCCCCCATCCTTCCCAGCAATTTAAGCTCTCCTAGACCTTTGGTTGGAAGTGAAGCAACTGGATTTCCAATGATTCACATGCTGCATCTTGAGAGTGGGGGCAATCCTAGGGCAGGTTACGGCTGTAGGTGATCAGTGACTCACTGAGGGCCACCCTCTTGCTCCCATCTCCACTACACATCACTGCCAGACAGCACAGCTCAGAGTGTATGGCTCCCCTCTCCAGAACCCCTCCATAAAGCAACCCGTCCTCCGCAATGTGGCCCACACCTAACTTTCTAAGCAAGCACGGAATTTTGTCGAATACTAATTACACAGGGCATTAATAGAATTTATATTGATAGGAGGAGCTCGGTGATCAAATAGGTTTGAGAACTGTTGGATTAAACTGTTGCATTAAAGGTTAACCCATTTCTTTAAGTGGAACTTCCCAGAGGCTTGAATTATTGTACATGATGTGTCTCTGAAAAAGGAAGGCAATTATGTTGCCAATTTTTTAAAGGAGTTTGAGAGACTAGTGTTCCATAGAAAGTGTGCTATCTCAAATGTCATTCTCAACACAGCTAACCCTGAAATTTGGCCAGTTCCTGTCAGCCTATCATGGTAGCCATCAAAATGCAAGGCTCAGGTCGGCTGCTGGGAGGGTGCAGCACTCACTGCTCCAGCTGCTGCCCCTGGATCCAGTGAAGCCACACAGGCCGCTCCCAGCAGGTGACTGAGCATGACGGGGGGGTACCCACGCAGGTCCACCTGTGTAAAACGTGGGACTCCTCTAACAGGTGACTTCGGCTTGAGGAAGTCCCTTCGGCCTGGCTGAAACTTTCTCAGAACTGCATTGCCACCTGAGACTCTTCCTACCCAATCTTGCTTCCTTCCTGTATCGAAACCTGAAGCTTCTTCTGCTTTTTCGCCTTTGTCCATCACAGGCATATCCCTCAATAACTCTCTCGCACATTTCATTCCACCTTGGCACCTGCTGCTCAGAGGATGCAAACTGGCACACCGGTCACAAATCTGTTTCTAAAGCCTTTCCGGATCCAGCTCCTCCTTGGAGCCTCACATGACTTTTATGGCGTCTGATTTTCATGGTCTGCACTGAGCGGCTTCCTGGTACAGTAGGGAAGCTCATGGAAGACAGTGGCCCGCGTTCGAACCTCCACTCCGTCACTTACTGGTACTATAACCTTAAGGAGGTTCCTCAACAAGCTATAAATTGCCAGATGATACCACTATCTTGCAAGGCCTGCAAGGATTAAATGAAATATCACATTTAAAGCACTGAGCAGAAAGCAGGTGCTCAATAAACAGAATGATTGTGCTCATTTACAGTCATTTGTGTTTTTTCTACTTTCTCCTATCAGATCATGAACTCTTGAGTGTGGACAGTGTAATCTTCATCTTTAACTCCCCTAAAGGACCTGAGGTACAGGCCTTACTCATAGTGGACCAACAAATAGCTGTTGAGTGGGAAAAAGTGGCCATTTGGAAAGGAATATCTCAGAGAGGAGGGGCAGACGAGCCAATCAGGAGAGTCATCCAGGAAATGTAAATATTCAAATATAAATAGTATACAACAGAAAGTGTTTAAATCTGTATATATTATATTTAAATATATGAAAGAACTATGATTTCAGAAGTAATCTGCCTAGAAGAGGGCCAGGAATGCCCAGGGCGTGCCCCCAGGCCCCTGTGCAGAGGTTGGCACTACACGCCTATAAACACACCCTGGAAGGGCTATTTAAGCAGTGAAAGCCTCATACTCAAGCTCAGGGCAAGTAGGAAAAGAATGACAGGAAAGCAAAGGAATGAAATTTCAAAGGCTGGTGAGGAACAATGTGTCGATGAGGGTCTAATTGTTTAGAACACCCAGAACCCGGCCGTCTGCCTAGTTCAGAGTATTTTCTGCCTCCTCCTCCAGATCAGGGTGTCATACCACCAAGGTTTAGGGTTTGCCCATGGAGCCTGACGTGGTGGGGGAAGTCGGACTCCCCACAGCACAGCAGTGGTGGCCCCCAAAGTAACCCGTTGCAGGTCTTTGCAGGAGGAAGCTGCCGGAATTCCTAGATCATCTGCCTCTATACCTGGCCTATGGCTGTGCCTCTGGGGAGGCTCAGGAGAGGCTGTCACCTGTCCCAGGAGCCTGACGTCTCTCTGTCTCTCCGATGGGAGGAGAGCCCTTCACACACAACTCAGCTCTGCCCCAAGCCTCATTCGTTCCTCACAACTCCAGCTCCAGGCAATTTTAGCAAAGAGTGAAACAGTCATGGCTGGAACGAATGCCTGCGGCCCTGGGTGGCGGGCACAGAGCAGCACCCATGACCTCTGCTCTCCCAGGAGGCCAGTGTGTTCCTGTGCAGCAAGGTTTCCTCCCCAGGTAACACCCTTTTGTTCTAACAGGATGATCCTCCAGGAACAGTCTGTGTTTTTCTTCATTTAAGGCCCTTATGCCACAGGAAAGCTCTATGGAAATGCTACGTGCATAGAAGGGGGCTTTTTTTTTCTTGGAGGAGGGGAAGGCTGGGAGGGGTGCCTGTTAAGAGTCAGGACTGCTGCTACAGCTCCCCTACAAAAAGAAAGCCACCAAGGGCATGAGGTTCAAATTTAGAGGCCACAGCCTACCAGGAGACACCTCTTTCTCCTCCTCCAAAGCAGCATCCATTTTCTTGGAGTTTCCAGCAATTTTATGAGACAAGCTACAAAGACACACCCTATGAATGAACCCTTCTGTTCTCTGCAGTGCCAAGGGCTTCAAGTATAGTGAATTCAGATCAACTAGGTCCAACTGACAAGAGGTGGTTTGACTGAGTCATAAAGCATAGTGAAAGAAATTCAGTTTTGTTACCTTCAGGAGCCTAGTGGAACTATGCTAATAAAGTGCTCCTCAGGATAGGTCTTGAGGGGAATTTGTTTTAATGAACAGATGAGAATATTTTCTAATTCAGTCCATCAATTCATTTATATGGAAAGGGTTACTTGTCAGGTGTTAAAAGTGACTTGACAAGCCTACTCTTGTTTATATCACAGTATTTTAGTTGGACAAACCCTGTGTTTATAAATGGTATAAAATAAACTATCTAACTTCTCAATCCTCCCAAATCAGTGACGTTCCCAGTTAGTGCTGCAATGGCTCTGTTAGCATGACATCCAGGTGCTGAACTCATCACTCAGAAGGTACAGTCAGCTGTTGCATGGGCTGGTCTTCTAGCCGGGGGCCACCCCTAGGCTTTCGGATTTTGTGACACACATTTCTTCATCTCTCGCTTTTGTTTACAAATGTTTATTAAACACCTAGAATGTGTCAGACACTGACCTGGAGACTATCAACCATCTCATGGTCTAGAAAGAGACAAACACAAGTGCTGTAGGCACAAGGATTGCTATATGAGCAAAGAACAGTGGGATTATGGAGGCTCAGAGTTAAACGGATTCTTAAAAATGGAGGACGTGTTTGTGCAGCAGACAAGGCGGGAAGGACAGCACATCAGAAAAGAGGCCAGGCGTGATACATACAGCACGGCATGTACAGCAAACTGCAAATAACGTGGCAGGAATGGAAATTATATTTAGGTTGGTGCAAAAGTAATTGTGGTGTTTGCAATTTTTAACCTTTTAAACCACAATTACTTTTGCACCAACCTAATAACAGATAGGATATTAGAGGAGGAGGTAATGGGAAGAGAGGTTAGCTAGCAAGACTAGGCTGGAGAGGTCAGCTGAGGCCAGAGCACAGCCTTCTACAGACAGTACCTGCTCAGGTTCTGCCTCCTTTATGAAATTACAAGCATGAAATGATAGACATATAGAGTGCAGGTCCAGGGGAAGGGGCAGGCTGGCCTTAGTACTCGGCCCACATCACATTTGGCGTATCGCATTCAGGATGACGGGGACAAACCAGGGGAGATCAGTTTGAAATGGGAGGGGAAATCTGTTCCTACCACTCCATCTTGGCCACAGGCAGAAGTGATTCCTTAAATGAAAAAATATAAAAGCCTCTGGGTTGGTCCATTTAATTCCAGGCCAAGACAATGAGAGTGACTCACCAGCGAGACTAACATGCAGCAGGCTCACAGTCAAGGCCAGCCTCGTGAAAACAGACTTCAGGGCAGTGTGGAGCTGGATATTGGTGAAGGCTGGCAAAACACACTCTGGCCTCTTAAAGAAGTAGAGCCAGGCCTTTCAATATATAGAGACCAATGGGTAGGGGCTTTAGAAATAAAATGTTAGGTATATCAGTTATCTATTGCCACCTAACAAACCATACCAAAACTCAGTGGCTTCTGAGAATGTCTATCCACGATTCTGCACACTGACGGGACAGTTGGTCTCCTGGTCTCCCTTGGGCACACTCACGCAGCTGCAGCGGCTGGTGGGTCAGCTGGGCGCTGGGCTCGGCTGGGATAGCTTGGCCAAGGAGAACAAATTATTCATCGAGGCTTAGGTCTCTCTCATCTTAGGGCCAACGCCCTGATCATTCCAAGTGTTTTTCTTCCTAAGTGTCCTCCGTGGTCACTTAGGATTCAGAATACTGTCAAATCGCTTTGTGAATGGTGCGTTCTCTGCTCCTGAATATCTTGACAGAATACAGTCAGCAGATCTACTACTGGCCACTAGAGAAACAAGAGTTCAAGATGGAGTGTGGGAAGCATAACACTGTCCCTATTCACAGATGAGGAGATTGTCTGCAACTATGTAAAAATCCTAAGGAATCTACAAAAGAACTTCTAAAACTAATACATGAGTTTGGCAATGTCACAGGATCAAAGGTCAACATCCAAAAATCAGTTGTATTTCTACACACTGGTAATGTACAATTGGAAATCAAAATGAAAAGATGGAACAGGGGACTGAAAAAGCTAAGCATGATGTGTAGGTAATCGTTTGTATAGAGCTTCAATATACAGAGTACTTCCCCAACTGCCCAGCAGGAGGGGGGAGGGAACTAGGGAGCTTTGCAAAAACACCTGCATCCTCCCGCTCCCCCATCTGAAATGCCCTTCGGGCAAGGTGCCTCAGACAAGCTGAAAGGCTCTTCAGCTCATTCTGACACCTCCACAATAGAGAAGCAATCTGACTGCGAGTGTCAGCAGCACCTGGGAACCTGTCAGAAATGAAAATCCTTCCCATCCATGGACTCAAACTCAGGAGGCAGGGTTTAGACATGTGTTTTAACAAGCTACGTGATTCTGATGCACACACTTAGACTTTTTCAAAACAGCAACTTCCGGAGTTCATTCTCCGCCTGTGACACAGGCACACCAGCTGCTGGAGGTTTGTAGCACCCTCTGCTGGTGCCCGTCGGCAAAGGCCAACCTCAACCAAAAGCAAGACTCATCACTCTCGATTGCCAGCCAGCCTGTGACTTTTTTGTTCACGTGAATTAAAGTTAAAACAAATGGTATCCTATTACATCCACTGCTGCCTTGTTCCACCACAGCATTTCTGAGATCATGTGCGGACTCCTGCAGCTTTCATTTCCTTGTGCACCTTTCACTCTTCCAGGCTCCTAATAAAGAATCCAGAAGAGCCTGACGAAACTTTCAGGGATAACTGTCTACAAGGCCAGGCAACTCACCCCAGGGAAGAAGGTGGGTGATGAGGCCTTCTCTGCTTTAGCCTGAGGGCAGTGTCACTCTGGGGACAATAGAGACGTGGGATGGAGATGTGAGTCACTCACCTACACAAAACCCAAATCTCTCAATGGCTTTCTAGAATAAAGTTTACTTCCAGTCACACTTTCCCTTGCTCACTCTTAAGGCAAACTGGCCTCTTAATTGTAGAACATGCCAAGTCTTTCCCAGAGGCCAATGCACTTGCTATTCCCTCGACCCCTAGAAAGATATCCACATGGTTCCTCCCTCTGCCCAAATGTCACCTCTGCAAAAGGTCTTTTAGTGCTGTCAGGTAGCAAGTGCTCCCTGTCACTCTCTAGCCTTTTGTTTTCTAGTATGTGCGTGTGCATACGTGTGTGAGTGTGTGCATGTGTGTGGAGAGAGAGCGAGCACTTTTGACTGCCTAGAGTCAATTACCACCAACCCCAAATCACCAAGAACACACATTAGTCAGTCAGTTGTTTTTGTTTAAACTTCCTGCAGCAAGAAAAAGTAAACACCAGGGAGATGAGTGGGGAATCTCAGTACGAGGGTGATAGGAGAGACTGGTACGTGATTTGGGCTTGTGATTTGGGTGATCTTATAGATTGTTCAAGAAAACAAGGAAGCAGGGTGCTAGTCTGGATTAGGTGTTTTTAGAAAGCTGGGCCAATTCAGTCTCTTAGTTACATGTATTAATTAGGAGAGAGGAGTGTATGGTTATTTTTGTGTTGCAGTATCTGTTCAGGCCTGATTAGAGGTGCAGATGGTCCTTCATGGTCACACAGAGTCTTCTTCACCTGATGTTGAGACTCTGTAACACTGTTTATGTTCAGGAGGCAGACACCACTGTAACTAGGCCAGTTACTAGTTGATGCGTGTCAGGGATGCTTTTTTCTTTCTCATACATATATTTATTGTTTAGAAAGTAAGCTTCCCGAGGGCAGGGACTTTGTCTTGTTTACATAACACTGACACACCAGTGCTTAAATAGTGCCTGGCATAGAGTAGGTGCTCAATAAATGTTTACTAAATATTTTTTCAGAACATCTTCCATACCTCAGGTCTTACATCTATAATGGAGCCCTATATATGGGACAGGCAAATTGGCGTCCTTGGAATGTCTTAGGTGATGGTAGAGCCAACAGTAGCTGCTGGTGGGCAAACAGGTGTTAACACTTACCCTTCATAGAACTTTAAACAGTGAGAGCAACTGAGTCTCCAGACTCTCCCTTAGACTAGACAGGACTTAGCTTCCTTCAGGTGCTTGGGAAGACAATTATGAGAAAAAAACCACTACTCTCCAATGGCAAGAGATGGCCAAGTTAAAGATTATGCCATAAATAAAATGGGAGAAACACTCTTCAATCTGCTAAATTATCTTCCTTTTTCCATTCAACATCTTATAGTCACATGCTTTTAACAAAATATAAGACGTAGTCTGCGATTCAGTTAAACCTCCAGAAAGATTTGCATACCAATAAAGTTGTCACCATTCCACCATTCCCTTATTATGTATATTACTATTTAAAAATACTTCTGCAGCTTACTTATGTAGAAAGGAAATTAAGATACCATTTTTAAACCCATCAGATTGGCAAAAATAAGAAAGGTCAGTAATACATTATTTTGGCAATGGTGTCGATTAATAGGAAAACTCGTACATTGCTAGCGGAAGAATAAATTAGCACACTTTCTATAGAAGTCTATCTGACAATATCTAACAAAATTTAAAATGCACAAAGCGTTGGACCCAACAACTTCAATTTGAATAATTAATTCTACGGATAAGCTTGCACCCATGCAAAGTAGCATATGTTATTTATTGCAGCACTGTTTGAACAGTAAATAATCTAAATGTCCATCTTTCAGGGAATGAGTAAGTAACAAACTGTCATAACACCTGTACAATGGATTATCATGCTGTCATTCACAAGAACGAAGAAAATCTCATTCTTTACGTACTTGTATGGAGAGAACACTAATACATCATGGGAGAGAGAGAAAAGCAGCTCTTGACATCAGGGAGCTGGTCTGGTACCATCAGCTAGAACTTGGCGCTGCTAGAGGCTGGCCTGGCACTCACGGATAGGCCTGAACATAAAATTCACAGAACACCAACATCAGACAAGTTCTGTGATTGTGATAGATCAAGAGAAAAACAAAGACTACATAGTAATAGTGTCTCAACACAGATAAAAATCGGAGCATTACTGAAACCACAGAAACAACCAAATACCCCTCTAGCCTGGCTAATATGAGTGACGGCTGCTTCTTTACCAATTGTAACATTGGCCGTGATTCATTCCTCCTGCTTTACTGCTAAGATTTAAAACAGACAACCACAGAATTGCCCCAGCATCCTGAAAGCATCCAATCCACAGCAAATCCACATTTCCTTAAAACTTTTTCCCAAAGCCACCTAACCCAAACCCAAATTATAGTAAGTCCTTCCCAATACCCTCCAACGATACCCTATAATTCCCCATAGCGTGTGTTCTCCCTCATTGCAAGAGCAATAAACCCAACTTATTCAACTACAGTGTGTCCTTGGAGGGGAAGACACATTAAGTGAAATGAGTAAGGTGCAAAACCACGTATAAATATGCATATACATGTATGTGCTACAATTCGTGTAAAATATGTGAAAATAAATTTAAAATACAGTTTGTATATGCATAGCATACCTCTGGAAAAACTAGTTAAAATGGTTGCCTCTTGGAAGGAGAACTAAAAGGCTGGAGTGGGAGGAAAAGAGTTTTCAGTATATATAGTTTGTTACTATGTTCATAAATTATTTACTTAAAATTAACATATATACATATATACATGTATATATATTATGTGTGTGTGTATATATATATACACACACACACACACACATATACACACACGTATATATATATTAAGATAGTAAGAATCACAGGCACCACTGTGGAATCAATAGTGAAGAAAATTCAGAATCTTGCCTGGGCAGTTAGGCTTATCAAATTTCTGCATGTGAGATTTCATCCGTGTTGAAGTCCCTCAAATTGCATCACAACTGCCAAAATGCTCTCCAGCTAAGTCTCCAAAATCAGTCTTTGTGGAAAAATCGGATCAGATTTCGTGTACTTTGACGTCTTACTGATGAAGGCTGCTGATTAGTCTGCATCAAAAAAGCCATTAGGTACAGGTATTCTCTTTAGAGTGGGATCCAGGGTTCTTCAGGCTGGAATATGGACAGGTCATGGTGGTTTTGTATTTCTGCTCTCAGGGAGCTCTGCAAGCTGAGAACATACAGCACTTAAATATCTTGCTCTTCTAGCAGAGGCACTCAAGCTATGATCTGGTCTTCAAAGTTAAGAGCTGACGGTGGTCACTGAGCTCCTCTGAGGCATTCGCTCACCCAGTGCCCTCCTCACATTTCTGCCAGAGCAGCTCCCACTCCACGTGACCCTTGGCAACCTCACACTCCAACAGGTGGGTGAGGTGCACCACCAAAGAGAGACAACTCTGGATTCAATGTATGTTATATATCCTAGATTCATGTTACACCAGCCACTAGCAGCTGGCCATTCATTTGTTTGATGTCTTGATCTTTCTTGACTGGGGGCAAAGGCCTCCTACAAGCTGTGCCCATTCCTGATTCCTTGACCTACTATCTTGAGGTCTCTAGGCTTCCCTTCATCACCAGTGATTTCTTGTATACTTTCCACCATCTTACCTCTCTTTTTGCCTTACATGCTGCCTTTACCAATTCTTATTTTATATTATACAACTATTTATGCTTGTCCCCACAATTTTGACCTTGGTGACAGGCATTCCCAAGGCTTCCATTTATAACAAAATCAAACACATACCCTATCGATTCCCTAATAAATACACAAATAAATACAAATTTTTTTGCATGATAATTAGAGCTCACTAAGCTTAGTCCTTAGGAATTATCCTAGGGAGGGCTCAGTTCAAGTTTCATATGCTTAGTGAATTCTTCTTGGGCCTTCAGTCCCCAGTGAGCCCTTCCTCTCAAGCTAGCATTACCATTAAGTGAAGACAATAAATTTGTCTATTGCCTCAGTCTTTTCCAAACATTTCCTTCCCCTATCTCCAACACTTTTTTTTCAAAGAGAAAGCCTACCAGGAAAGTCAAATGTACAAAACACCAACTCTGGAAGAAAATGGTACAAGCTCCAGCCCCCTTACCTTCCCCTGAAGATGTTTAGCCAAACAGTTTTGTGGGGTTTTTTCCTTCTCTAGGTAAACAGCACAATGTTTTTATTTTATTTTTCTAATTTGGTGAGTTTTCGCGGATTCCCCCCCCCCCCATTATAAAAGACAACTTGTTTGCTATTATACATTAAGTACAGAAATTATAACCACAAAGAAATTTCATTTATAATCTCACCTACCAGGAAAAAAAAGTCATTTTAACTTGGTGATTGATCATAAGATGGGAAAGAACTACCTAGGTTAAAAAGAAAAAAGATCAAATGTGTAGTCACAAATATTTACAAAAATCATTTATTAAAAAGTAATGGACAAACCAGCAAAAACTATTTGTCCTAAATATGACAGAGTTAATATCCTTAATATATAAAATGCTCAGGCAAATTATTAAGAAAATCATTAAACTCTTAGTAGAAAAAAATTGATGAATAACATGGACCCATAATTCATGTAGGAAGAAATACAAAGAAGTGGGAAAATATTCTTACCCATGTCAACATAAGAAACGTTCAAACCTGTAAAGAATTTTTATAAGCATTTGAGTCAAACTGACCACACATGCCAGGGAATAAGATCTCAAATGCTGCCAGCCAAGCAGTTTTAAAACTACTGGTCTATTCCACCAATGAATGCTGTTAGCTACCTTTTAATGTCACCTTGCCAGCCAGATTATTAAATCCCTGGGAGCATAAACCCTATTTTCTTGACCTAGATTCAACTACTATTTCAGCAATATGTACCAGGTACTGGGCCAGCAAGGCTACAGTATTTTCATAATCTGCCCCTTAATACAACCTATGAGGTAGTAGGCACCCCCTACCCCATTTTACACATAAGGTTAAGTGGGGCTGGAAGAAAAAGCCCAATTTATTCAGTGGCAGAGATGTAACTCATACCCAGGTCCTCAGAGTCTAACTAACTCCTGTGCATTTTCTATCCCACCAAGCAGCCTCTAGATCTGTTCTGGACTATTCTTTCCCAGAGATCCGGAGAGAAAGACCAGCTGGGACCAGGACCAGACAGGCTACAGTTAGCAGTCATCATGAAGGCAAGTTCAGTTGTGAATTAAGCTCATCTGGTCCCACACCTGTGACAATGCTTAGTAGTGTTCCCGCTACTCTGTGATTCTGGGCTACCCTAACAACTACTTCCCTTTTCCTGTTCATTGTTATCTCCAAAGCTGATCTAACAGGATGATGGCATCTTCCTATATAATCTACAATTAAAATAAAAAACAAAAACTTTAATGTGTCCAGGAATAAGTAGTGATTTGTTTCTCTTGCCTCCCTCTCAACTTAATCTACAATTATTCTAATACCCTCAGGAAGATCACTTTTCTTTCCTAGTTTACAGAAAAGAAAGGGGAAAGGGAAAATGGCTTATCTAACAGACAACTAAGAATTAGCAAATGCCAGGGACTAGATACTACATTAGGATTTCGAGTTGCAGGGCCCAATCATTTGCAAAAATAAAAATTCGCTGTATAAAAAATAGGCCAGCTGCACCAATAATGCAAAGACAGTTAAATAAGAGACTGTAATCCAACTTTCAAATGTTTTATTTTTAGTGTTTTAAAACATTTTAATACAACAAAGATATAAAATAATATATATTAGTTAAATCTGGATTTAATTTAGAATCAAGATATTTACTTATATACAATACTGTGCTTCAAGGTATGGCTACCACAGGAACTTTCACATCTTCAAGTAATACTAGTTTCTGTGGATAGGGTGACATTTAGGTAGAATTCTTGAAACAAAACATGTCCACTTTAATCCAAGCTAATTTTGCTTCCCCCATTATATACCAGTTTCCACTTCCTCTGTGCCATATCAGAAATATTTCAATTATCCTAACAATCCATAGATTCTCTGAATAAAAAATTATTAAAATTAAGCATTTTTAAGATGACACTACTACCTAATAACATTGTTTGGTTATGTTCAGACAACCCAGTAGTTTAGATTGAAACAGACCTGAAATAACAATGAAATTAATATAGTATTTCTTCTCTCTCCATATCAAGCACAACGCTTCTTTAAGCTTAAACATGGAGTACACAAAATAAAAAGTCCTTTGGTTAATTTAGGGTAGAACATATGCTAAAAACCAACTTTATTGGTAGCTGAATTATGGCTTATCGATTTCATAGATATTTTTATTGAGCTTGATGCAAAGTAATAGGCCACAGTTTAGTTACTTGAAATTGGTGGCTTTTGCTGGAATTTCAGCATTGGTCACCTGAAGCAGCCTGACTTTTGATGTTACTAACAATTCTCCTCTACAGAGACGCAGGGGTAATTCCAGTGAAACTTTTTACAAATGCAAACTGTCTTAAATGCCAAGTAAAGTTGGCATTAAAACTGACATGCTTTGTTGGCTTTGCAACTATCTAAATGAAACCAATACTGTTTAAGAAAGGTACTAGACTATTCTAAAAGACAGCTTTCTTGTCTCAAATGTCTGACTACTTTAAAGAACTGACAAATGACTTAGTATAATTACTTTTAGTAAGGGATAACTTAAGTCTACAAAAAAGACTATCGAAGAAATTTATTAGATCAGAGAGTTTAAAACAAGAATAAAGTTAATGTTCTCAAGCATTTTGGAATTAGAATCCTTAGAAAGTTTACTATGAAACTAATGATGAAATTGCCTTTTGCTGAATACAGTCAAAGCAAGTTAGTGTTATGAATATTACTTTGAATATATAAATAACACTTTCCAAACAGATGTCCCTAAAACAGACTGTTTTGTATCAGCTATAAAAGCATTTGTCTCCTCTCTTCTCCACTGACAAAGTACAGGATTTGGGGGAATTGCAAGTAACAACAATCAGGCAGGCACAGGGCAGAGAAGAATGCCACTCGCGGCCTCAGTTACATTACCAGCAGGTCTCTGTCAGTGGGTTTTCTTCTGGTGAACAGTCCACACTTATTAACGGACTGATTCTGAGGCTAAGCTCTTGCTTTCTGATTTAAAAAGATACTAATAAACAGACCCAGCATAAGGAAGTTGTCATTTTACAACTTCCTAGCAATTCTGGCCACAGAGAAATATGGAGAGGATAGGCATGTTGAGAATTCTGCAGCATAGCCAAAAAGGTTCCTCCCAAATTGTTTCAAGAGAACATCAAACTTGCCTTCTTCAAAACATTCTACTCCCTAAGAACGTCAATTACCCTTTAGTAACACTGCCCTCCATGAACTGGAAGGAAGGAAGGAAGGAAAGAAGGAAAGAAGAAAGGAAGGAAAGGAAAAAGGTCACACTGTCACCAGGAACACAGAAAATGCATCAAAGACTTTCAACATAACCTCCAGTTTGCATCCCTAAACCAAAACCTTCTTCATTCCTTCTATACTGAGGTCTCAGCGTTGAATGATGTAAGCTTCTCACAAGTCTGCAACTGTGAGAGGTTCTATGCAACTGTAGAACCTAATACAAGGTCAAAAACTATGTAGATCTAAGGCATGTAGCTTCTCTACCTAGCCACAGTCACTCTCAAAATATAAATGTTAATACTACCTTCACTATGGTTTAGATTTTTAACAAGAAAAAAAAACACAAAGAAAAAATCTGGAAATTTCTGGACAAAACAAAAAGCGACTAAAATGTAGGTTTCATGTTAAAAAAAAAACGGAAAAGAACTGTGTCTCAATTTCCAAGAAAGAGACTTAGAGATGATTGATTTATGTAAACACTTGCCTTGTAATAGTTATAACAATAAATTATAAGTCTAGCTTACCTTTTCCTCAAAACAGATATGATAAATCCAAGGTTGAAAAGTTATTTTACAATCTTCATAGTAGTCTGCTGTTAGGCACTCTCAATGTCAATAGCTCTGCAAATTAGTCCTAATTTATTTTTTTCTATTTTGTTCTAGAATAGAATCCATATGAAGGAAACAAGACTGATGTTAGGAAATTTGACCACTACGTAAGTAACTACTTAACATTCTTGAATTAATTTTGCCACAAATTTTTTTCAAACATTTTTCCAAAAGCCTGAACATTAGTGCCTCCCTAGCTAAATTCGGTCCTGTTCTGTCATTTGGAAAAACACTGGCAGTAACACATCTTTTGACCTCAAGCGTCAGACTATGCTAACTGGCATAGGAAGCCTCCTTCACCCTTCATAATGATGCAATTTCCTTAGATGAAATGTTGGCATTTCTGTCCCTAGCATGTAATAGAATCAACAATTTAAGCTATTGTAAGATTCTGAAGTATGAGATTTAAAAGCATAATAAAACTTGAATTGCTTTGTGCCATTTCTCAAGTGAGAAATAAAAAATAATGTTCAGAGCAGACCCAAATTGGGGTCACTTAGCACTGGCTAAAACTTGTTCACATAATATTCCTCTCCTGCCCCATCCATTCAAGGCTCCTCCATAGCTTATACAGGGGTAGGAATATGACTCAAAGTGCAAAAATAAAATATTTCACCCATCTAAGGAGCAGGTTTCTGCTAAGTGGCCTAATTTTAGACCTCAATATGCCAGCACCTTTTCTAACACCTTGTTTTAAAATGGAATGTAAAAACTACACAATTAATATTCCAAGTGGCTAAGCTCATCAAGCTCATCAGGTGGAGTTCAAATGGCAATTCCATAACCATCCTACTATCATAGCTACTAAAATTATTAAAAGTAAAGCGACAAATGTTATCACACAGATCAAATTACACAAGGTACTAAATTTCTAGTGTTGTAAACAGCAACTAAATTGTATCACTTCCTGACTGCCAAATTAAGTCTAAATAGAAAGAATGTATGTACACAATTGTATTTAAAAATTTAAAAAAACAAAAACAAAACCTTTTCAGATCCAAATATGTCTGTGACTGCTTACCTCTGATGACCAAGAATGAGATATTTCAAAAACCAAAAAGTTATATTATGCCTGCAACCTGCTATAAATTTCTTCCAGAAAGAGAAAAAATATTTTTTGCATGCATATCTCCCTACTTAAGGACATAAGAACTTTATCTAACATCTGGTAAAACACTCCACTGTTTTGCTCATTAAACATCATTCAAAAGCATAAAATTGGGCTGCCATCTAACTAACAGCTATTGCACAAAGTTATCCCAGGTACCTATATGACTAAAATTCAGCTAATTTTATTTTTATGGGTGCAGCCATGTTCCCCTCATGAATCCTGAACCCTCAGAACAAAATAGGAACTGCATCTTCTGTTGCATCTTTGGTGAAAAATGCCAGTACTGTATTTGTACTTTGTCACCTCAGGTACGGCCCCTTTCTCTTATTTCGGGCATCCTGCTATGTTCAATACACTTTTCTTGAAGATGGTTCAGAAGATAAAAATTATTAGTTAGCAAAACGGATCACTTTCCAGAGTTGCATTTTTAAAAAGACACAGAGGTTAGTTCAAAGAACAAGTACAACTGTTCGCTTGGTAGGGGTTTTTCTTTTGAAGGTAATGAGATTTGAAACATATTATTTTTTTGACTGGAGTCCTACTGGAAATAAAAAAAAAGCTTTCAACCAGCAAATTGCTTAAGTTGATTTGCTTAAGTTCAATACGCAAATACTCAACAAGTAAGGGTAACAGCCTGGCTTCAATCAATCCCATTACCTCTGCCTAAAGAGAAGGGGCAGAAAACATCTACTTAAGCTTTCTGTTCAAACAGATTTATAAGGACTCTTGATAGTTCTTTTTTGCTTTCTATAATCACAGCCTTGCTCAGAACAGGGAACTTTACTTTGTTAACATATGAGCCAAAAAGCAAGGCATCCAGGAACAACCAAGGGGGAGAAGCAAAGTTATTCACTTTCAACAGCCACTGTATATTTAATCACGAACTCATAACAAAGATAGTCTTCATCCAATTAGTCTTTTCATTATTGCTGGTTTTGAAAATGGCCAACAATATTCATTAGGTACTGTACCATTAACATTGCATTCAAAAAAAGAAAACATGGGAAACCAAATTCTTGCTCTCCTACTCTGCTGATATGCTCTGGTATTAGCTAGTGTATGGTAGTACAAAAAGAGTCTTGTTGTGATATAAAAGGCAATAAACACATCAATGGAATAATGTTCATGGGCAGCCAGAATGAAGAAGATTCCAAAGAGGTTGAGAACCCAGGATAAAGTGTGCAAGAAATTCCAGCTTCTTGGTGTATCTGGGAAAAGGACAGAAAGATCATTTTAAAACCACATTCCTTCTAATGCTTCTTAAGCCCCATGTTTCTTAAGTCAGTCTGTTTCTCTCACTCTTCATAGAACTTGATACCCGACCCGAAGCCTTCTCTGCAGTTAGTCATCTAATATGCATAGAAGCACTAAAGAGATACTTACATTCCGTGACAAAGAAATTCAGCATCGTCAGGACAACTGTGTGGCCACTGAACATGTAATCCCCACACGTGTGCACACCGGTCAGGGTCATACCGAAGCCGCTCCAGATGGCAAAGGCCCGGTGCAGTTTCTCCCATACGCTGCCGTAGATCTATAAAGAAAGCTGTGAATCAGTGCTTCAAGTGCTGGGGGAGGGAGGAGCTTCCAAACAGCTACTCCCACTGAAATTCAAATGCTGAATGGCTTAGAAATAAGATCTAAGCAAAAACAACCAGACCCTGAGTCTAATTCATTCCAGATATCAAGAATGGGTGGTGCAAGTTTGGCTGTATTCATAAATATTTTGGTAATTAAATGAAATCTACAGAATTCAAACTTCTCTACTAGGAGTTTCTTTATAATGAAAAGATCACTACGACATAAAAATATTTCCCAGTTTTTAATCCAATAAGAGAGTAGTAATGTGCTTGGCTGTTCTTGCCAATAAGAAATAGGCTATGACGGAGACAATGGCTACCATTCAATATCCATTCTCCAGTAACAGAATCTCAAATTTATTTAAAGTGGCAATGAACTCAACCAAAACACTGCCATTTCCCAGCCTCCCTTGCAGTTAGGTGTTGCTATGTGACTTAAGTTTTTCACAGTAAGATCTTAGTGGAAGTGTAAAAGAATTCTGGAAAGGCTACTAACAAAGGAAAGAGACAATGGCTCGCAGGAAGTCTTTTCTACCTTTCCCTCTTCTAGCCTACAACTCCGACATGACAGATGACGTTCCAGCAGCCTTCTTGAACCACAAAATGGCCTTGAGGATGCAAGCCAAGCGTTAGAATAGGAGAGCAGGAAGGCAGAAGAATCACGCCTCCATAGTTACCATATCTGACCCAGAGTACCTACTTTCAGACTTCTCTTGTGAGGGAGAATAAACCATTGTTTGTTTATTAAACCATAGCCATCTTGAACCCCAACCCCCACACATAAATTTAAAAAAGCAATCCATTTTGAGGAAGAGTTTGAGCAGTGGTCTCTCTCTCTCTCTCTCTCTCTCTCTCTCTCACACACACACACACACACACACACACACTCACACACACACGGACGGCATTTATTATAACACAGTAACAATACAAAAAATTGCTAAAATTGTATGTGCATTTACTATGTGCAAGGCGTACTGCTAAGTGCTTTATGTGTTATTACATTAAATTTCCACAATAATCCTATGAAGTAACTCAATTGTGCAGATGAGAAAACTGGCTTAGAGAGGGCACACAGCCAGCTAGTAAGTAACATAACTAGGATGTGAACGCAGGGAGTCCAATTCCAAAGCCCTAAATGTTTCCATTGCTTTGGTTGTCACGTAGCTTATAGTCCAAGAGTATAAAGCATGTTAGTCATGTCCTGAAGGCCTGCCTATAAAGCAAGTTCCAGAAAAAAATGTTTAGAAGTACACTTTACTTGAGATAATAGAAAAATGCACCTCGTTCAGCACAAAACAATGATAGCTTGAACAGTAACAAAGGTCACCAGATATTCAGTTTCTGCTTTAAAGACATCACTGACGTACAATTATGAGCTATTTTGCAGAATCTTGGCTCCTCAATCAGTTAGACCGCTTGACCACAGTGATGAAGGCATGAAACCAGATGACCTCAGGAACTGAATTAGGAAAGGAAAACCACTGAAGCTTGCACAAGAACTAACCAATCAGCTTCACCCTCGGCCCCTACCTCTAACCTTCAATCTCTGCGTTTAAGAACCTTTGCTCAAAAGCCATAGGGGAGTTTGGGTTTAAATAATTAGCTTCCCATTTTCTTGGCTTGGCGCCATGGCAATAAATGGCTCTGATTTCTCCTCTGCAAAACTCAGTGTTCAGTATTTTGCTCTACTGAGCATGGAGTGGGCGGACCCCCTTGTTGGGTAACAGAATATCCTCGTTAGATATTACAATTTCATTAGAAAGCTCACCTGCTGATTATACACAACCCAGCTTTCCCCTTCTGCCTTAGTTGAGGGCAGGAGAGAAAGAGGAATTTATTAGTAGAGAAAAGGAAAGAGAAGGTGCTAAAATAAACCTGATTTGGTTCTTCCATGACCTCTAATGAGAATAGGGTTAGAGATGTTACTCTCATGAAAGTGAAAAAATCAGGCAGTGAAGAACAGACAGCTAGGAAAAAATCTCAGCCAAGGATACCGGTGAGGTCAGTCAAAAGAAAGCAATTATTGCTCAATTACTCAAGTTTCCCTATCCTTTCCAGTCTTAAATAGCTCAAATATTCTTCCAGAAAAATAAAAATTGTAACACAACACAACAGAATGAATAAAATGCTTTGATAAGAAAAAGTATAGAAATTCGCTTTAAGCGTTTCTTTCCTTAAGGTGAGTCCGTTGCTTAATTTCAAAAGCAGGCATGTTTTTGGTTCTGCCCCCAAACCTCCGACTTCTAGGAATTTAATTTCAAGCAATTAATGACAATGAACGTTGCCCTATGGAAGTTCACTGTAAGGGATTTGATTGCTAGTTATTATCACCTTAACTTTCTATTTATTTTTTATTTATTAAATTTATTGTGGTGACATTGGTTAGTAAAATTATATAGGTTCCAAGTATACATTTCTATAATACATCATCTGTATGTTGCACTGTCTGTTCACCACCCAGAGTCAGTTCTCCTTCCATGACCATATATTACCTTTCTATTTTTAACAACTGCTGCAAATAATATAGGTCAATAAGTAGGTTATTTAGTAATTCAAAGCCATTAACATCATTTGGCGCAGATTTGAATAGAAATGTCCATAAATAACCAACTGGTAAACAGTCATTAGAGACAGAAAAAGGGCTGTCATGCTGCAGCGGGATGGTATCTAGTTTGGTTTTGCAGCACATGTTGCAGCCTTATGACCAAATGTCCTTCTCTTTAGTGGCTGACCCACAATTAAATACTTGCGCTATAGGAAATTCTCTTTTCAAGGTAATAAGCTTGCATTTTTCTTCTTTTAAATCTCTTCTAATCAATTAGCATGCTACTTGGGGAAACTGTTCTATCGCTACTTCACACCATGTACAGAAATAAATTCAATAGATTAAAGATTTAAATACAAAACATAAGACCATAAAAGTCTCAGGTATCATCTTTCATTAATCAGAATGGCAGTGACTGAAAAGATTGATAAGTAGTGCATGCACAGGGGTGGGAAACGGGCATGCATACATTGTTGGCAGTGAAAACTAGTCTTTCCTAGTGGACATTGGAGCAATACATATCACAATTTTTAATGTGTGTGTTCTTTGATTTCATAATTCCACTCCCAGGAATTTATATTAAGGAGATGATTAAATAGTGAAAAAGAATTAGTGTACAAGGATGTTTACAACAGCAGTGTTTATAAATAGTAAGATTTGGAAACAACCTAAATGAATATCACTTGGAGACTGGTAAATCATACAATGGAACACTCTGCAGCTATTGAAAAGATGTAGTATAGCTATATGTATTTCTTCAGAAAAAAGTAAACAACCTACTATTAAATAAAACATAGGCTAAAAAAAAACTATGTAATATAATTGTAAGTTTTGTTTAAAAAGTATCTATCTATATAAACTTATCTGAATATGTAAGCATGCTGAAAAATTGTCTATGTGACTATATATACTCGCACCACTGAATAGTTTTATTTATGGGGTAGGGTGAAAAAAGAGGGCATTATGAGAGCTTTGACTTTTTAATTTATATATTTCCCTAAAATTTGAATTTTTCTAATAAACATATAACTCTATAATGAGAAAAAAAATCACTTTCCCCTTTTGAAAAACAAAACAAAACAGCTTTTATCTTAAAAACAAAACATTTCCTTTACACTAAATCCTAAATGGCATATAACCCTTCTCGCTTTCTTAAGGGTCAGTCACTTAATATCTGGAGGAATTTCGTCACCCTTCAGCTCAGGGCTGTATTTTTAGCTCTTGATCTCCTCTGGCTGCTTAACCCTCCCTTGTTGGCATTTCAGCTACTTATAGTGCAGTAAAAGAACTGATAATTTTGTTTTACACTTTATAAACAATATTAAAATAACAAAGATGTTAATACACACATTTGAAGATTTGCAAACACATAACTAAAGCATGGAGGCTTAGAAAAGTCAGACAATAAATTCTTCTGATCAAATTCAATGAGTCACAATAGTCAATTTTGTATAAAAAGTGTTAAGTGATTTTCGGGTTTTTTTTTTATTGTTTTAAAGTAATTCATTACCCATTTTTTTTTTGTTCCCATCTGTATAATCTCTCTTCTCTCGATTTAACAAGAAGGGAAGATATGCCTACAGTAGAACAAAACTAGCTACAAAATATAAAACGAAAACAAAAAAAGCAGCCATTATTTAGTATATCCTAGAAAGAGTAAAGTTTGGAGGAGTGGGCACTATATTTTAAATGGAATATGGTCGAACTGCAACTCTTAAAAAAGGAGTGATAAGGAGAACGAAGGGACCAGAGTTCTGTGATGAGGAACTGAAAATGCTGAGGATGGTGGGAAAGGAACGATGATAATTGAAATCATTTTTTCTTCTATAGCTCCACAGAGTAGAACTAGTATCAACAAATAAAAGTAACAGGGAGGTAGATTCTGGCTTTACATTTTTACCAGATTATTTCTAGAGGTTCATTACAAGATACTGAAAATACTGAAAAGCACATTTTAATATTAAAAGCAAAGTCTTGGCCCCACTGCATACATGGTGCCATGAACCCACGGAGAATACGAGGAAAGAACAATAAAGAAGGCAGCAGGCTACCTTTCCAGTACATTGCAGGTGCTGTCCCGGCACGGAGAGCGAGGTCACAAACATGGTAAAGCAGCGAAGCAAGAACACAGTACCCATCAGACTACAGAGCCTTCGCAGAAGTATTGACCTGTGAACAGAGTGACCAAACGGGGAGGTGATCAGAAGAAAACAAACCCAAACACCCCAGCTATCCAATGTTTACTTAAAGGGAAAGCAAGCAGGAAAACCGCTCGACTCTTTGAAGAGGACGGAAATCTCAGAGACAGTCTAAAGCATCACTGTCCAGTAGAGCTTTCTGCAATGATGAAAATGTTCTATAACTGAACTGTCCAACAGGCCAGCTACGTGTGGCTCCTGGGCACTTGAACTGTGACTAGGACGACTGAGGAGCTTTATTTTAATTTTATTTTCACTAAATTTAAATAGCCACATGTGGCTAGCACCTGCCATGCTGGACAGTGCAGACCTTAGAGCGTCACAGAACATGGTAAGAGAAAATATGGCTGAGAGAAAGCAAGAGTAGACTCTTGTAAAAGACAAGACTTGTGCCTCGTCTGACTCAACTTAGTGCTAGTCCTATTACTCATATATTGCTCATAAATTATTTACTTAATGAGAGGTATAAAGTTAAACACGTGATTCTAGGGAATTTTTTGCTTACTAATAACATTGTAAATTTCTTCATGATAGCAGCTACCTAATAAATGTTCTCTAACTTCTCCTAACTTCAACTTAAGCTATAAAAGTTTTTTTAATACTAAGCTTTACATTAAGTATATCTCTAACACAAATTTTGAACTGCATTGTGACATCACTTGCACTGTTGTATTATTTTGAAAAATGTCTTAAACCAAAACAGACTGTAAGATTCTTAAGTACTGGGACTATACTTTACCCATTTTCAAAATGCTCCCCCCCCACCCTCAAAAAAAGCACTGGATGCAAAGTTAGGTATATTTCAAACTTTAATGTGTACACCTGGAATGGAGCCTAGAATTCTGCATTTTAACAAGAGCCCACGTGATTCTAATGAAAGCGGCACAAAGACCACATTTTGACACTTTCTTTCTCTAATTTAAACATGAAAATTTACATTTAACTGGCAACTGCTATGATTTGCTAAACCTACCAGGGTTTCCTATAAACTCGTGTTTTGAAAAGTGGATAAATTCAAATCCATAGCATGTTGTAAGACAAACTTAAACCAGAAAGCAGCAGTTTTTTAAAACTACGTCTGGTTTTAAGCAACCCAGTTAAAAATATTGCTGCAAACAGGAGAGAATGAAGTGCAATATGGCCTAAAAG
This sequence comes from Rhinolophus sinicus, assembly GCF_036562045.2. Classification (NCBI taxonomy): domain Eukaryota; kingdom Metazoa; phylum Chordata; class Mammalia; order Chiroptera; family Rhinolophidae; genus Rhinolophus; species Rhinolophus sinicus. Next base: position 51,760,531 of record NC_133757.1, on the reverse strand, counting down.
TGTGACAGGAATAGCAAATGTCAACCTTTCGCTTCACCTTCAAAGCCCTGAAATAATTGCTTCTTAGGACCCAAAGCTCGTCACTGTGGTTTACCTCAAGCTCCCTGTGGGAAGAAAGGATCGAAAAATCAAGAAAGTGGCCCTGTTCCTCTTCAGCATCCAAAGACGAAGAAGAGCAGATCCACAAACTTTCTAGTTCTTTAAGTTTTTCTTCAGTGTGCCTTATGTTTTACTTAAATCAAGTAATTTTATCTCATTAACATAGGAAAAGAGCCTCCCTTTATGCTTCTTTTTTTTTAAATGAGAAAAAATTTTCCCTTTATATTTCTTGAACATGCCAAAGAAGCATGTTCCCTATTCAGCAATTTCCTGTCCCATCTGAAGTAAACCACACTGATGAGGCGTGTATGGTCTGTGCAAAATAATCTCTTTTTCAATGGGCCTCCTCCAAGCAGAGAAGTTTCTTCTATCCAAACATGTGACCACAGACTGTCCTTGGAGTAGTTTCTATCCTTCTACATAACACGACATTTTTTCTGTTTCATAAGAAAAATAAGGCTAGAATGTCAAAGGTTAGCCCATGATCGATCATCGCTATCTGTGATCTTTCTCTGCAGATATTCTGAATGTTCAGAATATTTCTAAATATGTAGCTGTCACCTCAGGCTGACCTTTGCTGACCAAACCTCCAACATTGTCCTTTGTCAATAACTACCATGTCATAATGACTAGAGAAGGAAATTAACAAGGAAACTGCAAAGGGAGAAACAAGTTTGATGACCTTTAACACAATCAAAACACTTTCAGTCTTTTAATGGAATAAGTGAGGTACCTGTGCTTGTGAAGAAGAAGAACCAGGAGCCAAATATAGCACAGAATCATGCCACATACTTCTGTCATGGCAAAGGCCCATGGGATTCTAGGAACACTAAAACAGAAAAAAATTACATATTGGGCTGACAAGAAGTATATGTACATAAGTGACGCCACTCTTTTCAATAAGATACTCTTCTAACAGTGACCTTAAAATTGTTTTCTATAACTTCTACCTCTTTTATGAGATGATATTTGGAGAATCTAAGGGAAACAACTGTTTCATAAAGTACCCTATTAACCAGATTCTCTTGTTGTCTGTGATTCCCAGTCATAGTTCTCAGCAGAGAAGTAACGGCCCTTTTCTCCCTCCCTATAGCATGGCAGACCTGAATCTAGGAATGCCCACAAAAGACAGCGGAAAAAAGGCTCACTTCTTGCACGATGTGCTTATTTCAGAATCCAGACAAGCAGGGCTTGACCTTAACTCCTCTGTTTTCAATACAGAGTAGTTCCCCTTACCCATGGGGTACACGTTCCAAGAACCCCAGTGGATGCCTGAAATCATGGCCAGTACCAAATCCTATATATCCTATGTGTTTTCCCATATATACGTACCGCTGATAAAGTTTAATTTATAAATTAAGCTCAGTAAGAGATTAACAATAATAACCCATAATAAAATAGAACAATTATAACAATATATTGTAATAAAGTTAGGCGAATGTGGTCTCTCTCTCGTGCAGTATCTTATTGTACTGTTCTCAACCTTCTTCTTGTGATGATGTGAGATGCTAAAATGCCTCCATGATGAGATGAAGTGAGGTGAATGAGACATTGTTAAATAAAGGTCACTTGCACAGAAGCCCTGTGATACTGCTGATACTGTGACAGCCGATCTGATAACTGAGACGGCTACTAAGTGACTAATGGGCAGGGAGCGTACACAGCGTGATATGCTGGGGAAAGGGAGGACTCTTGTCCAGGGCGGGACTCCTCTTATGCATTTTTAATCTATTGCTGACTTATTTATCTGGCATCACTAGGGAAAGGATTATTTCACATAACAGAAATTTTCAGATAAAAGATTCTTTTAAATGACTTGTAAAAATTCAAACTTTTAAAATAAACACATAAAAACCAAATATATGTGTATGTATATGTATTTATACAAATTTTTATATATTTAAAAGTTTTACAATGTTTATGATGAAAATAAGTTTTCTGCCTTACCCCACCAACCTAAACTTAATTCTTGTTCCCCAGAGGTGATCACTTTCACTTTTCTATTTTATCTGACATATTTTTTAGTCACACACCACACACAAACATATACATACATTCTCCCATGCTCTCAATATTATTTCACAATTTTGTTTAGTTTGTAAATATTATTCATAGCTGAGTCAGAGAACAGTGATTAAAGCCCTTTCTTGTACAACTTACAATTCTCTGGAGCTAATAAAGAACTCTCTTTTTTTTCTTTTTAGTTTGCTCTGTTTCTTGTGGGCCTATCACCAATTCATCTCCAAACTATTCTATCAATTTCAATTTTTCCTTCAGGGGAAGCTCTCCCAGAGCTCTTCTTCTTGTCCACTCTAGAATGGTTGCCATTTTCTCCTGCATGGCTATTTGTTGGAATAAAACTGAACCGTCATCTTGGGAATTCCTCTCTTCTACAACGGATTCTCTGCTTCCTGAATCTCATGTTCTCCTCTTTCTCAGTTTACTCCTTAGTTTTGATGGTGTATATTATATCCTCCAGCTGTTTTCTGAGAAAGAGGGGCTAGAGTTTTTAATGTCAGATTTAGTTGAGGTTTATTTACAAGCAGAAAAATTCACCCTTTTTAACTATACAATTCAATGAGTTTTGACAAATGTATTCAGTCATGTAATCACCACCACAATAAAGACATAGAACATTTCCATCACTCCAGAAAGTTCCCTTGTGCCCCTTTGTAGTCAAGCCCCTCCCTCACTTCCAGCTCTGGGACAACCACTGATCTCTGATGTCCATCCCTTACAGGTTTGCCTTTTCTGGAAGGGCACATAAATGCACTCACATAGTGTTTGTCCAGATACCTTCTGTATCTGACTATTTTCATTCAGCATGGATATGTTTCAGATTGATCCATGTTACTGCATGCATAATTCTTTATCTGCAGTTCCTTTATCCATTCACTGGTTGATGGACATTTTGGGCGACTTTCAGTTTGGGGTGATTATGAATAAATGCCACATACAGGTCTTTGCATGGACATATGTTTTCATTTCTCTTGGGTAAACACCTAGGAGTGAAAGTGCTTAGTCTTTTGTTAAATGTGCATTTAAAATTTTCAGAAACGATCAAACTGTTTTCACAGCAGTTGTATCATTTTGCATTTCTACCAGCAGTGTATGACAGCATCAGTAGCTCTGAAGCCTCATCAGGCCGTGTTACTATCTTTTTTTTTTTTTTTTTGTCATTTTAGCAATTCTATAGGTGTGGGCTGGAGAATAAATTTTTGAGACTTGCCAATTTAAAAATATCCTTGGGTTTAAACCTTGTATCTAACTGGTAGTCTGCCTGGACAGAGAATTCTAGGTTAGAATGCTAAAGGCATTGTTCCATTGTCTTCTAGCTTTCACTGTTGCCAAGAGGTTTGATGCTATTTGAATTTCCAGTCTTTGTATGTTACCTGTCTTATCTCCTAAGAAGTTTTTAGGATCTTCTGTCTGTATCCAGTGTTCTGAAATTTTTCGGTTCTTGTACTGGGTGGCTCAGTGGCCCCTTTCGGTCTGGAAAGTCACATCCTTTGGTTCTGAGAAATTTCCTTGTATTATATCTTAGGTAACATTTTCCCCTTCATTTTTTTCTATGTATTCTTTACAGAAGCCTGGTTTGGTCCCTGTGAGACCAACTGGATTGATCTTACCTTTTCTCCTCTACATTTCATCTCTATTCTACATGCTGGGCAATTTCATCGAATCTGTTCAATTATCCTGCTGGATTTTAAATTTCTACTTTCATTTTTTATTTTCCAAAAGCTTATTTTCTCTGTATTTCCCCTTTTTATAACCCACTGTTACTGTCTTATAGCATGCAACATCTCATCTGTGAGAATATGGTTGTTGTTTTTTTGAAGTGTTGCTCTCCCTTTTCTGTTTTTCCAAGTTTGCTTTTTTCTGTTTGTATTGGTCTCTTTTCCTCAAATGTCTGGTGATTCTGGACTAACCATTCATATTTGACAGTGAAGTACTAAAACCCAAAACAAAACACAACACTGAGACTCTGTGTTCACGGACTGAGCCTGTCAAGTTGTGGGTTTCGCTGACTGAGCACATCTGGTTTATGAGCCAGGGGTACGTGTATCTCTCCTACCACAGTATCTACAGTTCTTTTCTCTTGTGCAGGTTTTCTAAGGAGAGGAATCTGTTCTCCTGCTGGGAGGACTGGGGTTGGGTGGGAGTGGGGATGGGAAATAAGTCTGGCTGTTTAAGTAAGGGAGCTGGAAGTCTCAGTGATCAATCGGTAGATTTACAGTTAATCCTAAAAACATATTAAAAAACATACACCTTTGTTCCCATGGGGGCCCAGTGTCCAGAGTCCAGAGTCTATCACATTCAGCTCCTCTGGAGAACATACCACCTGTCTTCCGGCAGAGTAGAGCATGTCTAAAAGCTTCTTCAATTGATTTCCAACCAAATCTCTCATATTTAGCTCCTGTCTGTACCTGGTCTCAAGAGATGCTTGGTGCTTCCCGTCCTGAGAGTTTTTCTGGAGCTCTGCAGTACAAATAAACTCACCTCTTAGGCACTGCCAGTCCCCACTCCCAATTTCACAAGAGGTACTTAGCTTTCCACTTTCCAAATTTTCATTATTATCAGTATTTTTGTCTTCATGGGATTATAGGGTACACCCCGCCCCTTTTTACTGTCCTTGTAGTGGAGTATTGTGAGAAAACTGTCAAATGAGTATTCAGTATCTTGTATTTATGATGCCTTTTTTTTAAAGATAGAATTGAACTTTCTTTGGCAATTCAGAGGCATCACTGTGAACACTGATTATTACGTTGAACATGGTAATGACCTCAAGGACTACTGAGAAATGAAGGACAGTGAACTCCCAGATTGATGTGGTTTTTCCATTACTTACGTTTGCTTTCTATAGTTTTTCTGCTTCCTCCCTTGCTATTATGGTTATCAGCTATCCCTCTCATTGTTGTAAGTGGGCCTGCCTCTAGAAGCATCCCTCTTTCTTTCTAATTTTCTATTTATGTTGTGCCGAAACTCTTGGAATTTTGTCAAATAAGCCTCAGAGGCAAACTCTGAAACAAAGATCAGTGTGAAAGTGATTAGGAGTGTTCCCAAGGGAAAACCACAGGGCAATGGGGAAGTGACAGGAAGGCAAGGAAGCGAGGCAAAGGGGGGACATCAAGCACAGCCCCGTGGGACCTCAGGCAAGGGGCACTTTGGCTCAGTCCTGTGGGGAGTTTGGGAGACAGTGTAGGTCCAGCCTAAAAGCTGTCCCAATTAGGGCGAAGAGAAATGAAATATTTATACCCCACCTCACCAGTCTTTGGTTAAGGGTTGCTGCTGGAGCGATGTCAATTTCCAAGCATGTTTGGTTCTCTTTACAAGCAGGCAAAGTGGGTTCCAGCAGCCCAAGAGCAGCTCCCCAACAAAGGCATATTTGTGGAGGTTGGGAGTATCAATGTGCAAGAAAATAGAAAACAGATCTGAGGGGATATAGGAAGTACACTGACAGCACCTGCTACCATTATCTTGTGAATAAAGTTTAGATACTAAGAGCGTGGAGATTTGTAATAGGTGGCATTGTAGTGTTAGGTAAAATTTGGTTTCAAATCCCTGCTGTTAACTGAAAACATATGTCTGCACAAAATTTTGTACACTAATGTTTATAGCAGCAGCAGTAGTAGCCAAAAAGTAGATACAACTCAAACATTAATCACCTGATGAATGGATAAAGAAACTGCAGTATATCCATGCAATGGAATATTACTCTGTAATAAAAAGGAACGAAATACTTATATATACTACTATGTGGATGAATCTTGAAAGCATTATGCTAAATTAAACAAGCAAGACACACAGAAAAAGGCCACATACTGTATGATTCTATTTACATGAAATGTCCAGAATAGGCAAATCCATAGAAACAGAAAATAGATGAGTGCTTGCCAGCATCTGAAGAAAGACGGGAATGGGGTGTGACTAATAATGGATATGAGTTTCTTTTGGGGGCAATGAAAATGTTCTGGAATTAGTGGTGATGGCTGCACAACTTTGTAAATATACTAAAAACCACTGAATTGTACACTTTAAATTAAAATCCTCATTGTACTTCCGGACCATTTCCCCTCTTTTCTCCCATTATGCCTCGCTATAATCATCTATAGACCCTCCGCATCCATTCGCTCATTTCCTGAAGATTCTAGTTTCTGCTTCACTTGTCGCTCTCTCCAGAACTTCTCCTCCTGTTGTAATTTGTGTTCTTCACATCACTTTTCTTTTAACTTCTCCTCCTATGACCTTGTCTTTTACTCTACTTCAGTCACCCATGGTTATAACCTGGATCTTGTCATTATCAAGATTCTTCTTCATAATCTCAGTGTCAAGAATCCCATACTAACCAATACCCCTTGTTTTTCCAGCTTATTCCTTCTAGTACTCCAACTTCAACAATTCTGAAACCTAAAATCCACTGCTCTTATAACATTTTCACTTTCTTTGACGTACCTCATATCCTCACATCCCTCCTTATCCACCCGAGTCCATGGTCAATCATTATAATCACTCCCTTGTCCTTTGTTCCTTCATTGTGCCACCTAGAAAAATTTCAGCCCTGCCTGAATCCAATTTCCCATCTATCCCGTACCTGTATCTGCAGTGAGGCTGGTAAAACACATGGTGGCAACATGACTACGGTGCCAACATGACTACCAAGCCCACGGAGGCCGTCAGTGCTGCCCCTGTATCACACAAGTCTATCCCTCTCCTCAATGACTATTTTACACCTCATCCTTTCTCCTCAAATCTCCAACCTTCTCTCCATTCTAATTCTGTTTGAAGAGAAAATCAAAACAATCAGAAAAGCATTTCCTCATGCTCCACCATTACATCCAGCAAACTTCTACCTCGATTTCCATCTTTTCTACCTTCCTCTGTGTGGATGAACAGTCCATGTGCGTAAGACGAGCCTTTTCCACCCACTAGAGCCCATCCCTTATCATATACTCAGGGACATGACATGACTCCAACAATTGTACCTTCTCTTTCCTCTAACATCATCCCCCTCCCTCAAAATCCGGTCATTCCTATCAGCAACGTAACAAATCAGCTGTAATATAGCCCAGCCACAAGAGAACGCTGGTAACTCCATATCCTTTTCTCCTCTCCCCAGCCTGCAGCTTCATTTCTCCGCTGCCCTTAAAGGAAAACTTGTAAGACTTGATTGTTTCCAATTTCTCTCTTCCCGTTCTCTTTCTCTCCCTTATCATTTCTTTGCTCATTTTTTTTTAATTTAAAAATTCTGATCATACCAAAAGAAAAGTTGAAAAGATAAACACTACATTCTTCACCTAAAGCTATCAATTGTTTACAATAATTAACATTTTCCACATTTCTTTCATTTCACTTACTATAAGTATCTACATACACATACACATGTACTCTTTTGGAGGAGACTGAACCCCCGAAAAGTAAGTTGCAGACATTATAGCACACTTCCCCTAAATACTTTGACATGTATCTAAGAACAAGGATATCTTAGTCATAACCTGATACACTACTACATCCAGAAAAGAGTAACACTGCTTTAGTGTTACACTGCATCAGTTAATATGCAGTCCATATTTGAATTTTCCCAACTGTCCCCAAAATGTCTTTTATGGCAGTATTTTTTTCCTTGATAGAGGACCTAGTTAAAGTTCATGCATTGCTCTTGGTTATGTCTCTTCAATTTCCCTTACAATTCCTCCCTGCTTGGCTTTTGTCTGCCATGATATTGACATTTTTGGAGAGTCTAAATCAGCTATCTTGTAGAATGTACCATGCTCTGGATTTGTCTCATAATTTCCTTATGATTAGATTTAGGATATATTTGGCGGAGGCAAGAGTATTACGTAAGTGATTAGTGAATTGGATGTGATTAGATCACATCCAATGCTCCTAACATCAGTTTATCTCACTGTGATAATACCTTTGATTATTTGGTTAAAATGACACATGTAAAGGTCATTGTACATGTGTCATTTACAATGACATATGCCATTGTAAAGGTACCTTATTCCCCCGTAATTAAGTATAATATGTGAGATAATACTTTCAGATCATGTGATTATCTTTCCCCTAATAGATTCTGCATCCACTTGCCTGAATCAATTATTACATTGGAGGTTGCAAAACAGTCAGGAATAGCCATCCACATTTCTTTGTTGGTATTATTCTTGAAGAACTTTTCCTCTCACCGCACTACTTTTTGCTTGTTTTGTTTGTTACTATGGCTTCATAGATTCTTTTTCTTACTCGACATAGTATAATCCATTGCCATCACTATTCTTTTTGATGTTCCAATTGTCCTAATTTGATCAGTGGGAGCACCTTCAAACCAGTTCCTATGTGTTTTTGACATGTTTCCATTGGTTTTGTGTGCTTCCTTGCTTTACAGCACAAGATCTGCTTCGGGCTCATTTCTCACTTTCCTTGCCCCAGACTTAAAATCAGCCATTTCTCTATGGAGCCTTGGCCTGGGGTTCTTTTTGGTGGGGATTGGTATTTAAAACCATCATCTGGATGCTCATGGTGCTCATGCTACTGAGTTTTCCTTGCAAATCATTTCATATCACTTTGTAGAAATCTTCCTCAGTCTTTTTTATGATTAAATAGTAATTAAACAGTACTGTATTGTATAGATGTACAGTAGTATATTCGACTAGTTTTCCATGGATAAGCATTTAGATAATTTCCAATATTTATAATTATTAGAAATAATGTCACAAATAACTTTGTGCATATGTTGTTTCATATTTGTGGAGATATACCTTTAGGTAAATTCCAGTACATCTCACATTCTCTCTTGAACCCATTACAATCAGGCTTTTGCCCTTATTGACTTTTGTCAAGGTCAGTGATGACCAACATGTTGCTAAATCCAATTGTCAATTATCCTCATCTTATTTGGACCTTCAGCAGCACTGACACAGCTAATTATTAGTTATTCCTACCTTCTTAAATTGTTTCTATAACTTAGTTTCCAAGATACCACTCTCTCTTTCTGCCCTGACAGTCACAGTCTTGTTTGCTGGTTTTGCCTTACTTCTCTGACCTCTAAATATTATAATGTTCTTGAAATCAATTTTCAATCTTCTTCTTTTCCCTTCTCACTCCCTAGGAGACCTTATCTAATATCATGGCTTTACCTATGCTGGTAAATGCAAAATCAGCCTAGAGTTCTCCGAATTCCAATTCATCTTCCCATTTCTTATTTGCTATCTGATTTGGTGTAAAAGATATCTCAAACTTGACACGCCTAAAACCAAACCCTTATTTTCTCTCCAAGTCAGCTCCTTCCACAGTCTTTCCATTTCTGTAAAGGGCAATGCCATCCATCCAGATGCTCAGGTCAAAAATCTTGGGATAATCCTTGACGTCTCTCTTTCACTTACACCTTACATACAAATTCATCAGCAAATCTTGGCTGCTCTCATTCTCTCTCTCTCTCTCTCTCTCTCTCTCTCTCTCTATATATATATATATATATATATATATACACACACACACACACACACACACACACATTCTTTCACACCATCTCTACCACTACTATCATCCAATCAACCTCCTTTTTGTCTAGATGAATTCAATAATTTCCCTGCTTTCCCACTTCCACCCCAAGGCTATTCTTAATATAACAGTGAGAGGGACCTTTTAAAATGGAAATTAGTTCACTCTACTCTTCTCCTAAATACTTCCCAATGGCTTCCCTTTTCACTCAAAATGAAAACCAAAGTCTTTACAACCATCCAGTCCCTACACAATCCGGGTTCCTGTCTCCTCTCAGACCTCATCTGCAACTGTTCTCCCCATCTCTCACTCGCCATTCCTTAAACATGTTAAGCATACGACCCGTTCTGGATTTCTGCACCCTACTGTTTCCTCTGCTAGAATGCTCTTTCCCAGATATCCACATGCTTTCTTCCTTACTTCCTTGGGGGCTTCATTTACAGTCGGGAAAACTGTACAGAAGAGAGAAGGACATATCCGGATCTAACAGCTTTCATTCAATTCTCCTTATTTTAGTACCACCCTTTCATCTGCAATGTCCAGAGCTTTGAGAAATCTGAAACATAGGTTGGGTTGGTTCTCAGTTTTCTTGATTACTGTTTCAGAATTAGGTTATTTCAGGTCTGCTAGTTGCCACTCAGCCATCTGCTTTCAAACTTCTAAAAATGTATGACTGTTTTCTCCTCTCTTATCTGCCCCATCCTGTGGGCTTACAAGTTAAAAGAAACAAACATTAAAAACCTCTTTAACTATGCTTTCAGTCGAGGTTTGAAAGTGTGATATGTATGTCATTCTGCCATCTTAATGTGGACATTTCAATCCATTTCATTTAAACAATCACAGACCATAAGGCACTTATAAAAGGGTAAAACCTTTTATAAAAATAAACAAGAAAGCACTATAAACTTTAAGAAGATTTTTAAAAATCACCAGTGTCAAAACAGTTTTGAGGTTTGTTCTAGTCTTATTTTTCATATACATATACTATATTCTTTATCATGCACTCGGTAGTTCATGAAAACAACAGAATGCTATTGATGAATCAGTTTGTACTATCTGTGATAAGTCCAAGTTATTTGGTGATACAGGAGACCTCCCCATATTTTTGGAGAAGTAGAATCCTGACATCATTAAAAAAAATAATAATAATGAAATTCCATTTATTACAAACAACATTCCGGGAAACCCCTTTAAAATCTGAAGTGCTCGGGGAGCTATAATATAGCTATAGAAAAATAAATTAAGCAGTGGTCTTTCCCACTCACCTAGGCTTAAGGTCTAATTTACTCTAAGAGAAAGAGCCAATTTCAAAGCATATCTTTCCATACCACCAGATAAAGCAAATGGAACGTATATATTAACCAAACCAACAACAATAAATAATTATCATAAACATATTCTTATCATTGCTGTTATAGCAATCTCCTACAAATTTGGCAACGAGAAACAAAACTTACCTGTCTAAGAATATATCCGGGAGTGGTGGATAGGTCTGCATGTCAGGCACTCGCTCGTGGACTATAACCATAATGAAAGATGTAAACCCAAAGACTATAAAAACATACACACAACTCAGTATGGTCTTCCAGTACTCTGGGTCCAACCTTCGAATAGAATGTTTGTTTTTCCCATTCATGTACTGGTACTGATCAGAATTCAAATCAGCGATGGGTCCATCACAGTCATGTGAAGGCTCCCCATTACAGAGCCACTCTGCGCTCTGAAGAGCACTGATGAAAGGGGTCATGGAACTCAGGGGACTATCACTGTTGTAGCCCATCTCTTCTAAAACATCAATGTGTATTTTCTGCAGTTTTCGGACCGAGAGCATTAACCTTTTAATGTCCCCTAAGACTTTGATTTCCAGAGGAGGAGACCGGAGATCATATTCAGTCAGCGTTAGCAATGTGATTCCATCAAGTCGATGCTTATTGCACAAAATGTCCACATATTCAAAGAAGCCTTCATCCTTCAGCCAAACAGCTACATGCTTCGTAGTCCAGCGGCGAATGCAGAGTTGATTAGGACCGGCCATTTCGTCTTCCACTGCCTGTTAAGGGAAAACAGGAAAACAAAACAAAAACTTCAGTGTGTCCTAACAACTCCTTTGAAGATCAGATACATCAACATACCAGAAACAGCAATTTGCTGATGCTGCCCTATTGGCTTCTACACAAGAATGAAAGAAACAAAAATTATTCAATAATGGGTGGTTTTCAATAGATTAACATTCTAATAATTTTATGCATATAACCCAAATAGCAGAAAGGCAAATGACCATTTTTACAAAACGTTATTTTACAAATGGCTTTTCCACACCACAGCAGCCATTAACTTAGTTAGATAAAGCCTACTGTTGAGAACAAGGGAGAAAAATCTCATTTTAATACTTTTCATAAAATGAGATATATAAAACGATTTGTTACATGTAAAAAATAAATTTTGGAAATCTTCGTGTTCATGGAGTATCTCCTCCTCCTCCAAAAAGGAAAAAAAAAAAAAACCACAAAGACAGATAGATAACAAATTTGAGGAAACCCCTTAGATTAAGTATATTTCTATGCACTATACAAATAACACTTTCGATAACAGATATAAAACCTTTAAGCTAGATATAAATATCTATAAATATCTTAATAGCTCAATTCTTTCTATACTTGGAATATTCCATTATAGAACTGAAAAAGGAATTTCCTTCTTAAACTATCATTGAGATTTTAGTGATAAAAAATTTAAAACAAAACTGTCATTTCAATGTACCATAAATTTGAGGACCCAAACTTTATATTGTAATTATAAAAGGCTAATAATGTACTGTTTCAAAAAGTACTAATAATTTTTACTACTTTGATCCCTCACAGCACTGTGTATGTTCTTTTTCCATTTTAAAACTTTCAGTAACTTGGGTCAATATCAGCTTTATAAACTTTCAGGAGACAAAGGCCTACATAGAAAAAACCTGTTTCCCTGGATAGATACCTAGGAGTGGAATTGCTGAGGGAGGTTATCACTTTGTGAGGGTATAAATGAAAAATGTCTATTACAGTGTTTCGTACACATGAAACTACAAAAAAAAAGTGGAGAAAAAAAAAAGGAAAAACCTACTTCCCTCTAGTACTTTCTCAATTACTAAAGCCTGTGGGTTTTCTGACACTTTCCAGCTCTCTCAAGACCGTGTTTCTTTCCTTCTGAGATGATTTAAAAATATATATATGTTAGGCAAACTTTAAAGCTTTTTAAAAATAAAGAATATAACAAACACCCATGTGCTCACTACCCACCTTGAAAAAAAAAAATCTAACAGTTCTGATACAATATTCTGTTTCTTAATCTAAATATTAATTGTACCGGTATGTTCATTTTGTGAAAATTCATCAAGCTATTCATGAAGTGTGCTCAAAACATATGGTGAATGTTTAAATTAAAAAAAATTATTACAGTAAAAGACACACTGAATTGATTCAAAACATTTAACTTTCATGGTCATTTTGACGTTGGCGAAGAGCTCGAAGTTACATGGCACCAGATCCAGGGAATAAGATGAGGACACAGCATAATGTTTCTGACAGAAATTGCTGCACCAGAAGTGATGTGTGACACAGAGCCTTTCAATTGTGATCAAAAAATATGGTGAATGCTGCTGCCAAGTGCCATCCAACGGAAAGGCAGGGATCTTCAATACGGGAAGCGGTGCATCGAACCTTAGTAACTGTGTGATAAGTTTCAACTTATTCGGTGCAGTCAGTTGGGTGTGAACTACAGTTGAGAGGTGTGTTTTAAAGTGTGCCATAAATCATCCTCCATCATGACAACACTTCATGTCACACATTGCTTCCGGTACGGCAATTTCTGTCAAATAAAAACATTACGGTGTGTTCTCATCCATTTATTCACCGGATCTGGCACCATGCGACTTCTGGCTCTTCCCCAAAGTCAAAATGATTCAGGACATAGAGGCAGCCACAACAGCACAATTAAACACAAAAGAGGACTTCCAGAACTGCTTCAGAAAGTGGCAAGAATGATGGGTAAGTGTGTTCGAAGTGAGGAGTATTTTGAGGGAGGTTAATGGTGATGGGTCTTTTACTGTAATAAATGTTTTTATTTAAACATTCACAGTATTGTTTGATCACACCTTGTACTTATGATCTACACTTTTCTCTACATATGTTAAACTTTATTTTAAAAGTGTGATTTCAAAAGCAAAACATCAATACAGTGAATGTCCTTCTCTGATAGCATCCCCTGCGTCTCCTCCCAGATGTAGTAATTCCTGATTTTAGTGTTTACCTTTCCCTTATAGTATGTACTTTGCCTATGAAAAACCTTCTATGCTTCCTTAGGCCGAGGAAAGTAAAAAGCTGCTACTGCTCTGCATTCTTCCCCTGTCCCCACAAACTCTTGCCGTGAAGATTTATAATCACTTGAAAAACGCACATGCTTAACTACATGAGTACCACTTACACCATTAAAAACATTCAGCAAATAAGAAATACGCTCATAAAATATTTATTTCTTAATTACTAAAAAGCAATCCTAGTTTTTGGAAGCCTTAAATCATATTTTGTTTCCAAACAGTTTTTAATATTATAAATACAAAATAGCTTTCAGTCTTAGAAAATTAACAGCACATCCTTCTGTAAGTTATCTGTATGTTTTAAAAGGCTAATTCTTATATACTGTGGAGCCACAAAAACTTACTCAGGTCTTCTTTTTAGCTACAGCATATCATCACCATCCCAAATGCCAAAAAATTACGATTTATTCACTTTAACACATGCAATTTATACACACTGATATATATTACTGATTACATAAATATATATAAAATTCCGTTAAAATATGATTTTGCTATGTTTTAGTTCATATACATAGCCAAATGGTTTCATCCTATCTACCACATACATATCTTTCCCCCAAGGTATACTCTGAATAAATTACTTCACCCTTGAATAGCCAACAAGCACATGCTACAAACTCTGCAGTAGTTATGATGTAGCACATCCGAGAAGCTCATCTCATACAAAACATATCCTCTGTCACTTTATTTCTATTTTGCTACTTTTCTCCTTCCTTCAACAGCTTACCACCAGTGGGTTCCAAGTCACGCCCATCCTTATAGCATTATTCTTCAGTACAGTTTCATATTGCGAACTGCTCAAAATGATCTTCTCTTTTTTTTGGTCTTATAGCACCAGTTCTTTACACCCTCAACCAGGCTAACAAACAGGCTTTGATGGTGGTGTTTTAGCTGCTAGAAATTATGAGTTATCATACAAGGAAGCCTCCTCCAAGTCTGTGAGCCTGCTGTGGCAATGCCCTAAAAACATGACGCATTCCACTGCTGTGCTTCATCAGGTCAGGGCATGTCCTCTAATTGTATGCTCCACACATGGTTAGGTGCCCATAATTAGCTAACGCTGGGAAAACCTGCATTAAGGAGGTATATTAAAAGATGATAGAAGGCTTTAGGGCCAATTTACTATTTATGTTATGCCATAGGAACTACAGTGAACAGGAGATTTTGAACAAAGAATATGACAGATATAGGTTTCATACAAATCTACAAAATGAAGAAATTAGGTGAATAAATGTTTAAGAACACTTTCAGCTTTAACCAATAATTAATATGAATCAATTATCAGTTAAAGGGATTTCTGCTTCTGACCAAGATGTAATAAGAGGGACCAGATTTACCCTCCCATCTCAAACAACCCAAAAACAGACAAAATACTTGTATATGGGGAGAAAAAAGAGTTTCAAGACACTGGGCATCAGACAATAAAGAAGATCCCTGAGACACAGGAAATAAGGTGAGCCCTACTGCCCCAGCTTACTGCTTTGAATGTTTCTTGGCCCTCAGTGGCACAGGATGGAAACTGGATGAGGACTGGCAGATTTGCTAAGCTGAGGAGACAGAGCTGAGAGTCTGAGGAGATCAAGGTGGCTAGTGTTCATGGGATAGAATCCTGGAGAGCAGAAAAATGTATAGGTAGCAAACTTGTCATGGACTAAATGTTTGTGTCCCCACCAGAAATTCGTATGTTGAAATCCTAACCTCCAGTGGGATGGTATTAGGAGGTGACTAAGTCATGAAGGCAGAACCCTCATGAATGGAATTAGTGCCCTTATAAGAGATAACCCAGAGAGTTCTCTCACCCCTTCTGCCCTGTGAAGACATAGTTAGAAGATGGCCATTTATGAACCAGGAAGTGGGCCTTCACTAGACATCGAATCTGCTGGCACTTTGATCTTGGACTTCTCAGCCTCCAGAACTGTGAGAAATAAATGCGTATTGTTTAAATGTGGTATTTTTGTTATAGTAGCCCAAATGGACTAAGATGGAACTCCAGAGATCTGCCTCCAGACGGTCTCCTTTGAATATGCAGCTCAATGCTGATTAGTGCACATATGTCAGGAAACCAAATAAGACTAAAAAAGAACCACCCAGAAAGATTAGAGAGAATAGTGCCCAGTATTCACACAAGGCCCATAAAAGTGCCTACCCCAAACAGCCAGACTGAAAAAAAACAACAACAAAAAACTCATGATTCACGGGGCATTGAGCAGAGTACACAGGAAGATCTTGCCATAGTAGTACGGCAACATTAACCCTCAAGCAGTAATTCTCAATGGGGGGAGGGGAAGGAATTTGCTCCCCCTCAAATATTTGGCAATTTCTGGAGACATTTTTGGTTGCCATAACTGGGGAGTCATCTAAAGAGTACAGAGGCTGGGAATGAAGTTAAACATTCTACAATGTACAGGGCAGCCCCTGACAACAAAGAATTATCTGACCCAAAATGTCATAGTGCTGATACTGAGAAACACTGTACTAGACTAACCATGTCTCTCCTTCGGCCCAGCAAATCTTAAAAGCAAGACCCAAAAGGACCAAATTGTCTGTAAGTAATTTAAACTACATCCCACAACAAAGCTCAAGAATATTAGTAGGAATACAAAAGTATTCAGCACCTAACAGGTAGTTTATAATGTCTGGCATCTAATCAGATAACCAGGCATGCAAAGAAGTATGAAATTTCACCTATATTGAGTACAAAATCAACCAGTTGAAATAGACCCAGAACTGACACAGATAACAGAATTAGCAGACAAGGAAATTAACACAATTATGAAAAGCATATTACATATGTTCAAAAAGTTAAATAGAGGCATGGACATATAAAAAAAGATCTAACTGAAGATTCTACAGACTCAATTACAATATATGTAATGAAAAACACACTGGATGGGATCTATACCTGATTAGACATTGTGGAAGATGAGAATAATGAGCTCGAAGACACAACAACAGAAACTGTTCAAAATGAAACACAGAAGAGAATTTTAAAATATGAAGATATTAGCCTTTAAAAGGAACCTTGAAGACATTGAGCTAAGTGAAATACGCCAGACACAAAAGGACAAATGTTGTATGATTCAGTTAGATGAGGTACCCAGAGTAGTCCAATTCATAGATACAGGAAGTAGAATGGTGATTTCCAGGGACTGGGGTAAGAAACAATGGGAGTTCTTGTTTAATAGGTATGGAGTTTCCATTTGGGATGATGAAAAAGTTCTAAAACTGGATAGCGGTGATAGTTGCACAACAATGTGAATGTACTTAATGCCACTGAATTGCACACTTAAAAATGGTTAAAATGATAAGTTTGTTTTGTATATTTTGTCATAACAAAAAAAAAATGAAAAGAACATCAGTGAGAAGTGGGATGACTTCAAACAGCCTAAAAGAGGTATAATTGGAGTCCCCAAAGGATGAGGGAGAGGACAAGAAAGAAAAAAACTGAAGTAACATGACCAAAAATTTTTCCAAATTTGGTGAAAACCATAAACACACATATCCAAAAAGCTTAACAAACTCCAAACATAAGAAACACAAAGAAAACTACACCAAACCATATCATAATCAAATCACTCAAAACCAGTGACAATGAGAAAAACCTTAAAAGCAAAAAGAGAAAATATACACATTATGTACATAGAAACAAAAGATAAGAATGGTAGCAGATTTCTCACTGGGAACAATGCAATCTAGAAGACAGTGAAACAACCTCTTTAAAGTAATGAAAGAAAAAAAAAGTCATAGTTGCATTCATATGGTTGCATTTTCTATGCCTGGTGAATTACCTTTTAATAACAAAGGTAAAATAAATAATCTTTTAGACACATAAGAACTGAACAATTTCATCACCAGCAGACTGCACTACCAGAAATGTTAAAAGGAAATCCTTAAGGAAGAAAGAAAATGCAACCATATGAAAATGTGAATCTACCCAAAGCACTGAAGAACACTAGAAATTGTAGCTATATGAGTAAATACATAAGTAAAATATATGTCAATAATAGCATAAAACTTGGGAGAAATGGACTCTTTCAAAAAAGGAAGGAATATTTCTGAAGTCAATCCATGAAGCCAGTATTATCCTGATACCAAAACCAGACAAAGACATTATAAGAAAATAAAACTGTAGCCTGCTAGTCAAGAAGACAGATGCAAAAATTTTAAACAAATCAAATGAAATCCAACAATATTTTAAAAGGATAATACATCAAAACCAAGGCGTGTCTATCCCAGGAATGCAAAGTTGGTTTAACACTTAAATAATTCACCATAGTAACAAGTTAAAACTGGGAAACATGATCATCTCAAAACACACAAAAAAGTACTCAAGAAAACCCAATATTCATTCCTGATAAAAAATTCTCAGCAAACTAGAAATAGAGAGAAACTTCATCAACTCCATAAAGGGCATCTTTGAAAAACCTATAGCTAACATCATACTTAATGATGAAAGACTGAATGCTTTCCCCCTAAAATCAGGGACAAGGTAAGACTGCCCATTGTTACCATTTCTAGAAAACATTGGACATTCTGGCCAGTAGAATAAGGGAAGAAGAAATAAAAGGCATATAGATTAGAAAGGAAGAAGTAAAACTGTGTTTGCAGATAATATGATCACTGATATAGAATATTCAAAAGAATCTACGCAAAAAAAAAAAAAAAAAGCCCACTAGAAATAACAGTTTAGAAAGATTGATGGATATAAGATCAACATATAAAACTCAATCTTCTTTTTTCAGTTTTAGGTGTACACCACAGTCATTCAACATGTATATACCTAAAGAAGTGATCACCATGAAAAGTCCAGCAACCATCTGACACTGTACCACACTATCACAATATTATTGACTGTATTTCTTATGCTGTACATTACATCCCCAAGACTTTATACCTGGAAATTTGAATCTCTTATTCCCCTTCACCTGCCCCCCTTTTCTAATTTTTCATGACAGCTGACATTCAATATTATTTTATATTAATTTCAGCTGTACAGCATAGCACTTAGAAATATAATTTAAGAAGTGACCCCCCTGAATAATCTAGTACCCACCTGGCACTGTATATACTTGTTACCATATTACTGACTATATTCCCTATGCTTTACTTGACATCCCCATGACTATTTTGTAACTATCAATTTGTACTTAACACGTTGCGCTCGGCGGGGTTTAAATCCCTCATACCCCTCTGTTCCAGCAGGTTTTTAAAAGAAACTACTTTAAAATGCACTCTTCTCTTTAAAGTGTAAATGCTTCTATGTCATGTATTATTTTTCTATGGAATTTTTTAGGATTTACTCACCTATGATGTTAGTAATCCCTCCTGGTGTGATACTGCAGAAAGCAGCTTCCTTTGTGCAGTGGGACATGGCAAAAATTGCATATGTACCAAGTTTCACTTCTCACTTTTTTTGATGTGCACACTTTACACACCCGTGTGTGATATTTTTTCTTTCCTCTTCCCACTATGGGCTCCAGATGATGAGTTGCCAAATCTCCCGAGAGCCTGGCCGGATTGTCTTCCTTGGGGGCCCGCTGCGTAGGCACTTTCACAGCTGGTTCCCTGTCGCCACTCGTCTCACCTCCCTGTCTTGGCCTCTCACTGCTCTCTGCCCAATCTTTTGAAATTCTCGTTATCTGTCCTTAACGCATGGCTCAAAAAAAACGAAGATTCTTGTGATCCGTACGCAATATGTTAATTCCTTCACCTTTTTCACCCTGCCCCCAACTGCCTTCCCATGTATCACCCCGATAAATCTAATACCCATCTGACACCATATATAATTACAATATTATTGACTATATTCCTTATGCTATACTCTACACATCCCCATGACTACTGTGTATCAACCAATTTGTACTTCTAAATCCCTTCCCCTTCTGCATTCACCCACCAACCCCCACCCCTCCTATGCGGCAACCATCAAAATGTTCTCTGTATCTATAATTTGTTTTATTTTGTTCTTTAGATTTCACTTATAAGCGAAATCATGACATTTGTCCTTCTCTGTCTGACTCACTACACTCAGCACAATCCCTTCCATTCATGCCCTAGATGGCAAGAACCTAATCCCTTCCATGGCTGAGCAACATTCCATTGTTTATATGTACCACCTACTCTTTATCCATTCATCCATCGACGGACACCCAAACTGCTGCAATGAACATACGGATGCACACGTCCCCGTGGGGTTTCTTTGGATAAATACCCAGAAGTGGGTTTATTGGGTCCTTCTTTATCTCTGTTTATAGCCTTTGTTTTAAAGTCTATTTTGTCTGGTGTAAGTATTGCTACCCCAGTTTTTCTGTTGTTGGAATTTTCATGAAATATCTTTCTCGATCCCTGTACATGTACTTTCAGTCTGTGTGTGTCTTTTGATCTGAAGTCTGTCTCTTGTAGGCAGCAAACGTAAGGGCCGTTTTCTTGTCCATTCAGCAATCCTATTTTTTCATTGGAGCATTTAATCCACTTACATTGAAAGCAATTGTTGGTAGATATGTAGTTATTGCCATTTTATTATTCATTTTTTGACTTGTTTTGCCCCCTGTCTTAAAGAAGTCACTAACATTTCTTGTAATACTGGTTTGGTGATGATGAACTCCTTGAGCTTTTTCTTGTCTTGGAAGCCCTTTATCTGTCTTTAGATTCTAAACGATAGCTTTGCTGGGTAATCTTGACTGTAGATCCTTGATTTTCATCACTGAATATTTACTGCCAATCCCTTCTGGCTTGCAAAGTTTCTGTTGAGAAATCAGCTGACAAGTCTTTTAAGAGCTCCCTTGTAGGTAACTAACTGCTTTTCTCTTGCTGCTTTTAAGATTCTTTTAATTTTAATCTTTGGCATTTTAATTATGATGTGTCTTGGTGTGGGCCTCTTTAGGTTGATCCTGTTTGGGACTCTGCACTTCCTGGGCTTGTATGTCTATTTCCTTCACCAGGTTAGGGAAGTTTTCCGCACTTTTCTTTTAATAGTTTTTTAGTTCCTTGCTCTCTCTCTTCTTCTTCTGGTACTCCTGTGATGCACATTTTGGTACGTTTAATGTCCCATATGTCCCAAAAACTATCCTCCTTTTTTTGGATTCTTTCTTCTTTTTGCTGTTCTGTTTGGGTGTTTTCTGCTACTTTATCTTCTAAATTGTTGATTCAGTCCTCTGCTTCATCTAATCTACTGTTGATTCCCTCTAATGTATTCACTTATTGTATTCTTTATTTCTGACTTGTTCTTTTTTTGTTTTCTGTCTCCATTTTTATGTTTCCTATTTCTTTTTTGAAGTTCTCCCTGAGATCATTGAGCATCCTTATAACCAGTGTTTTGCACTGTGCATCTGGTAGATTGCTTGTCTCCATTTTGTTTATTCTTTTTCTGGAACTTTGTTCTGTTATTTTATTTGGGACCTAGCACAAGCCACAAAGCCATATGCTGACGGCCACCGCCCACACTGTGCTTGGAGGTGCCTTGAAAGGCCAAGCCACAGACAGAGGTCAACTGTCGCTAGTGCCATCTTAGGGCTGCTCAGCCAGAGGTATGGGACACACCGAAGCCAGATGCTGCTTGTTTGGGTTTTGTGAACCTTTGAGAGATTTTAGAAAACTCTGCAATATGAGCCAAGGCAGGTTGCTTGCATAGAAAAGCCACTGGAAGTGACTTGGGTGGGCCCACAAGTTGAGTGGGGCGGGGGCCTCAGAATCTCCAGGGTGGGGTGAATGAACAGTGTTAGCCATGTTGGTGGAGACTCAGATATAGCAGCCACCTGCATCTGCCAGTGGAACAGAGAATCCAGAAATGGACCTGCATATATATGGATATCTCATTTTCTACAAATGTGCAAAGGCAATTCAGTTGACAAAATACTGGAACAAATATCCATATATAAAAAGCATCAATCCATCCTTTTACCACACATAAAAATTAACCCAAAATAGATCACAGACCTAATGTAAAACCTGAAAATAGAACACTTCTGGAAGAAAATATAGGAGACAATCTTTCTGACCTTAGGTTAGGTAAAGATTTCTTACATAACACCGAAAGCAAAATCCATTAAAAAACAAATTGATAGACTGGGCTTCACTTGTCTATATAGGGGACTGAAGGACTTTTATGGTTTTTAGTCTGCAAATTTCTGCATTGTTTATGTCTTTCAATGTATTTCTATAATAAAAAAAGGAAAATACATAGAAGCAATACATATTCATTGAAGAACATTTAAAATATAATTTTAAAATTACCCCCAGAGAACTATTGCTTGTAATTTGTTATTATCTCACACAAAGAATTCTCTGTAAAGAGAAATCATACCATAAATAATTCCTTTAACTTAACATTACTGTATGAGTCCTGTCTAATGTTATTAAATTATCCTTTGAAAAGGACATTCCATTGTATGGCTCTACAATAATAAAATTTGTCCATCTCCCCACTGTTGGCAATTGTTCACAATTTTATTACTATTACAATTCAGTGTTTTGGACTGTACATCTGGTAGATTGCTTGTCTCCATTTTGTTTCTTCTTTTTCTGGAGCTTTGCTCTGTTCTTTTATTTGGGACCTGGCATAAGCCACAAAGCCATATGCTGATGGCCACCGCCCACACTGTGCTTGGAGGTGCCTTGAGAGGCCAAGTGCCTTAGGTTAGATTTCTAGAAGTGAAAAACTGTAACAAAGAATCTGAGGTGTTCTTTAGACAACTAACTCCCGGGTACGTCATTAAAGTTTGATCCACATTAAAAAGCACTGCATGCAAAGCTTGGTACTTGTTCAAAATGTTAATTGATAGGTATAACATTTCAATTTGAGATAAAAATTGTAAAAGTTTATTCTGAAATATGAGCAATTAAGAAATTACTTAATTATCAAAGGTCAATACTGTATTACCAAGGCACTGAGAGAACAGTGCACTCATGCAGAATCTTACTATTAATAGGCATTAGTCAAACAGTTCCAAGTAATAAATAACAGATAAACAAAACAGCTGATTGTTCTGTACAAAGTAGAACAAAAGATACCTTATCTTTTGGGTGGACCATGGTTAGAAATTTTTGAAAACGGTTCAAAAATATGCAATTTTTAGCACATTGACTCTTTTATATATTAGTGAATTTCTCTTCTTTCCAAATTTAGTTCATACTAGAGATTTCAGCAGCCTGAGAGCAAGAGCTCAGTTGATTTCCTTGATGTTCTTATCTCCATACTTAATAAACTGAAAAAACTTATAATAAACATAAGAACTTTAAATCTGGTATTCCTAAACATTAGTATTGCTATTCTTTAATCAATGAACCTTTCGTGTATCCCATTCGAGTGACCTGAATCGCTTCACTGTAATATAAATAACTCAGTTGTGCTCTACCTCATTAAAACTGCAAAGATTGTATGTTAGGTTTAACAAACTGAGCACAATCAGCCAAGAACTGCAAAAGGAGATGATTACAAACAAACTGTTCCCTTATTCTGCCCTGTTGAAACTATTTGTTTGTCCCACCCTACCTCTGTGACCGACCAGCTGCAGGACAACTGGCCACTACTGGACATGATGACTCGATTAAAAGGAACATCACCTGTGACTGTTATAAATCACCACTGACTCAGAGTCTGTGACAAACATGATGAAATGGCACTCAGCATCCTTTCTAATCTCCCTCTAATTGTTTTCTGCTACTACAGATGTTGAAAGCTAAAAATTACTCCCCAGGGTCACTTGCAAAGTAGGGTTCTAAATGTGAGTGAGGTTCAGCCAACTAGATTTTCTGACATGAGATGACGAAAGCAGAAAGTGAAGTTGGGCCATTTTACTGAACCTTCGACTATCCACAAGAACGACTGTGAAAATGCTGGTTGGTTGGGTGTGTGTGCATGTAATTCTCCAATTTTAAGTCACTAACTTTCTAAGTGTCAAGAAACAGTTGCAGTTGTGGAGAAGTAGTACTGGCTTCCTAATACCTGTATCACAGACATGATGGTATGTTCTTTGTGTGTGCTTGTGTGTCTCTGTGTTCAATTATACATAACAAAATTTACTATTTTAACCATTTTTAAGTGTACAGTTCAGTGACATTAAATACATTCACACTGTTTGCAACCATCACCACCATCCACTACCAGAACTTTTTCATCATCTCAAATGGAAACTCCATATTCATTAAACAGTAATTCCCCATTGCTCCCTCCCTCCAGCCCCTGGAAACCACTATTCTACTTTGTCTTTATGAATTTGATTATTCAATACCTCATGTAAGTACAATCACACGGTATTTGTCCTGTGTGTCTGGCATATTTCCCTTAGCATAATGTCTTCAAGGTTTATCCATGTTATATAACATGTGTCACAATTTTCTCTTTTTTAAGGCTGAATAATATTACATTGTGTGTGTGTGTATAATATTTTGTTTACCTATTCATTCAACGGGCATTTGGGTTGTTTCCACCTTTTGGCTATTGTGAATAATGCTGCTATAAACGTGGGTGTACAAATATCTGCTCTCATGTCCTGATTTCACTACTTTTGGGTGTAAGTGGAATTGCTGGGTCAGGTGATAATTCTGTTTAATTTTTTCAGAAATCGTCATACCATTTTTCAAAGCAGCTGCACCATTTTACATTCCCATCAGCAATGCACAAGTGTTCTAATTTTTCCACATCCTTGCCCTGTTATTTCATTTGTTCTTGTTGTGTTTTAATAATAGTCATCCTAATTGGTGTGAAGTGGTATTTCATTGTGGTTTTGATTTGATTTCCATAATTATTAGTGACGTCGCACATCTTTTCATGGGCTTATCGGACATTGGTCTATCTTGTTTAAAGGACTATCTATTCAAGTCGTTTGCCCAGTTTTGAATTGGGTTATTGGTTTTGTGTTGTTGAGAGGATGTGTTCTCAAACGAATAGTTTCATGCTGGCCTTCTAATACCCTACCTAATGCCTTTGCTGACTGTGACAAAGGTGGTACTCCTGTCACCAGTTCAGCTCTTGTTCTACAAGTCATTCCTGGCAGCCCAGCCCAGAGCCTACAGTAGTCTGTCTCTTGTAACTGAGCCCTGACTAGATATATCAGCATAGGCCCTTCAAGCTGTCATCTTTCAAAGTCAGTGCAGTACCCAAAGTAAACGCTTCAGGCTCTCCCATAAATCCACGTTCTGGTTCAATTCTAGGTGAGGCAAAGTAACTTCATGTTGCTTCCATTAATTTCCTGGAAAATGAATTAAGCATATTATGATTTTTATCCTCTGTTCTAATAAACAGATATGCTCTTGCTTTATCTTTGGAATGAATGACATGTTTTATTTCAATAAGCCGTACAACTATCTTTTTCTCAACCAAGCATATTGTTAGTGGAAAAAGACTTGAATAGTAAAACGTCCCATTAATAATTTAAACAAAACAAAAGCTCTGATCTGGCTATTTCACCTATTAAGTAGGCTGCTCGACAGTATCAAGTATAAGAAAGAAGACAAATACCACACTACAAATAAAAGAAATGGCGGGGGGGGAGGGAAAATAAGACTGTATCTTTTTTTTTTTTTAAAGTATCTAGCACCAAGGGCAGCAAGAGAGCTTAGGGGGTTTTTGTTAGGCTATTTTTGTTTTATTTTTAGAGAAGAACGTAGGGATTACTAAGAAGATTACGAAGGTCTATATGATTAGCACATAATAGGTCCTCAATAAGCATTATTAAATGAATGTGCAAGAATGAAGTAGCAACCAAAATAATTTAATAATTCAGTTCCCTAATGCCCTTCCAAACAGGATCATTAAAAACAAAACAAAACAAAATCCCTGCCTTTAGACTTGTTATTTCATTTTTAGAAGTATACTCTTAAAAAGATTTTATTATAAGTTTCCCTTTATTTATGCATATTTCTTATTACAAAATTTTATTACAAACTCTTGAGGGCTTCAGACAGTATTATATCAACAAATTCACAATGTCTAATTGCCAAGAGCTAACCCCTGATCACTAATTTGGTAAGTGCTTCAGAAATCAGGACCTGGTATTCAGGTCCAAAGGTTCAAAACTTGACTTTGTCAGTACACCAGGGTTGATCAAACCAAGAGAGACAAAGGGCAAACTCACAAGGAACCGATGGATAAACTAGAATGCCAATACTGGAAAGAATGCTCCAAACACCTTGTCTCAGGCACACCCCTTTACAGTTGTGAAGTATCTAGGATGCTGATATAATAATCAGAACGCTACTTCTAGAGTAAATAATCAGAGCAAAGAAAAGCAGAGGATCTTAAGCAAAATTTAATCCAGACTCTTACGAGACCTAATGTAACGTCTGTGACGCACAGAGAGTACCTGTCTAGAAAAGGTTGTTCACATCTTCTCCTCCTCTGCCTTCTCCACCCAACATTTGCTTTCCACACATACCCACATTGCCGAACTATTTAATATGCAGACATTATGATATTCACCATAAATTAACTTCAGCATGCACCTTCCAATAATAATTTCCTGTATCAGTATAATACTTATTACCACACCCAAGAAAATTAGCCACAATATCACTGTAATTGTCCCAAAAGTGTATTTTATATCTGTTTTTCCCCCCTCAATCAGGATTCAATTTAGGTTCACCCATTGCATTTGGTCATCACTTCTCTTTAGTCTCTTTTAGTCTAGAATAGTGCCCCATCTTTGGGAGGAAGGAGGAAGAAGAGCTGAGTTCACAACAGTTCTTCTGTAGGTTGACCTACATTCTGAATCTGCCTAGTTGGATACTAATTTTCTCCACTCTTAACCACTATACTATGACATCTGGTTAAGACCACAGCTAAAATTAAAACAGATCTCCAATAGTAAGGATTCATGCAAATATTCCAATGACACTGGGGGTGTTTCTTAAAACATTAATGGTGTTATTTAAAACTTTACTACTCTATATCTAAGGCTGTATAAATAAACCATTTTCTATTATCCCTAAGACCTTCCTTTTACTATATAGATGACAAATTCAAATCTGAAGATGTCAATGAGTAGATAATCATTTTAACTTTAAAGAAGTTCAAGAGAATAAAACAAGTATCTTCAGAATAAGAAAAGCATACTAGAAACAAAATTCAGATGATATTTAAGTGATTTGCAACACAGAAAAGGATTACAGAGGAAAGTGGGGCTTTTTTATTACAAAAGTGTCAACTGTTGCTAAAAGACCCTTTTGCAGATAGAAGTAATACATTGTCCTCAATGTGTGTCTGGAAATCTGTGCTAACTATTTAGGTGCCAAAACCAAGTAAACGCACATGTCAATAATGCAATACAAACAGCTAGATAAAAACCAAATCTTCCCTCCTCCGGCTTGCAGCTCTTCACTTCCCTCACACTTTGTAACCACCACAGGTCCCCAGCAGTATCCCTGTACACACTCAACATCAAGTCCTCTGCTTCCCCCAACTCAACCACAAACCCATCTGGGAGATAATCCTTTGCTTTTCTTTATACTTTTACTACCTAAGCATGTATCCATAATATAAGTTTTGCCTGTTTTTGTATTTTATATGAATGGAAACATACTGTATGTATTCTTGAAGTCTTATACAAAAGTAGATTTCAGAATTCACCTGTTATTTAAAAAAAAAAAGTCTGAACCAGATCAATCTTGGAAAAAAATCTGAGGACTGTTAAATTGATAAAAACAGACTTAAGGTTAAAACTGATGTTAGGAAATGTAAAATAGTCACTTTGGTTTTGTTCATGAAGATAAAATAAGGGTGTTATCAGGTAGGAAGAATTAACTGCACTAAATAGGAAAGTATATTCAACCAGAATTAACAAGTTTGTCATATCCTTCAAAGGAAGAGGACAAGAGTACATATTGTTCCTTGGTGTGAACTAGTTAATCCTGTCTGAACTAAAAAGCTCCAGAAAGACTTGTTCAACTTTTGTATGAGAAGCATAACAAGGTGACAAGGATTATCAGCGATCCAATCAATACCTCCTGCTGTAGCAATACAGGGGACAGAACGCACAAGTATAAGATACCTGATGGTTGCGGGGTGCTGCTCCTTAAAAAGAATATATACCCTAACTCACACACTCCTTAAATTCTGAACTGTGTTTAGAACATTTTCAGGAAGTAACGACAGGTAATAATTAGATGAGCTAATACATAAGGCATAATACATAATACATAAGGCAGTTACAAAGTGCCAGGAACTGTTCTAAGTGTTTTACTTATATGCTCAAATTACCCTTACAACAACCATATAAAGTAGGTACTATTATCTTCCTCACTTTACAGGTGAGATAACCGAATACATGAGTTAAGCAACTTGCCCAAGATGAACTTGTAGTAGCAATTAGTACAGACAAGTTTTCAACCTAGGCAATCTCATTTCAAAGTCCATGTTCTTACTCACTACACTACAACACCTCATGAGCTGAGGGCTCTTGTACTTCTAAAGGGGATGATTTTCATAAATATTAAATATTTTCTAGTATTCAGCAAAGAAATTTATCAAAGGTCTTCAATTACATTAGATAAAAATTACATCAATGAGACTTGCCTATTAATGAAGGCTTTTTGAATCACAAGTTTGCACTGTTCAGTCTTAAACATTTACTGAGTGCTATACAGATGTCAGATACTAAGGCATTCCCCAGTGACACAGTTCTAAGATGCCCTCATTTGTTACATTTACTCACCTATTAAATATTCATTGTGCACATAATATGTGAAGGATATTTACTTAGATGAATCTGAAACAGGTCCTACCCTCAATGATTTTACAGTCTGGAAAGGAATATTAAAGAGAGTCATTAAAAAAGAAGGTAAAGGCCGGCCTGGTGGCTCAGGCAATTGGACCTCCGAGTTCCTAACTCCGAAGGCTGCTGGTTCGATTCCCACATGGGCCAGTGGGCTCTCAACCACAAGGTTGCCAGTTCGATTCCTTGACTCCCACAGGGATGGTGGGCAGCGCCCCCTGCAACTAAAATTGAACACGGCACCTTGAGCTGAGCTGCCGCTGAGCTCCCAGATGGCTCAGTTGATGGGAGCGCATCCTCTCAACCAGAAGGTTGCCGGTTCGACTCCCGCAAGGAATGGTGGGCTGGGCCCCCTGCAACCAGCAAAGAGAACTGTACCTGGAGCTGAGCTGCACCCTCCACAACTAAGATTGAAAGGACAACAACTTGACTTGGAAAACAGTCCTGGAAGTACACACTGTTCCCCAATAAAAAATAAAAAATGTAAAAAAAAGGTAAAAGAAATTACAGTTGCTAGTTCTTTCTATACATTAGCTTACTCAATCTTCAAAATAACACTAATAAAGCTTTTACTTCTGTAATGTGTTAAAAAAAAAAAACTGGAAAGTTATGGAAGTTGGAGAAAAGAGATTATTTCCAGTTGGTGAGATCAGAGATGAGTACCTGGAAATGACATTTGAGCTAAGTCTTAAAGGACAGGTGAAACTGTGGATACAGACAGAGATATAAAAATACATTAGCAGAGAAAATTGCATGAGCAAAGGTATGAAGACAGAAAACAATGGAGAACCATTAGTATTCATCGGTGACAAAGGAGTATTAGGATATTAAGTTGAAAATATAAACTGGGGCCAGCTCATGGAAATCTTTGTCAAGTTAAGGCTATTCAACAGACAATGGGGAACCACTGGAGATTTTTGAGCAAGAGGATACCATAGTTAGTGTGCTTTAGAAAAAAATAATTGTCAGGAGAGTGTAAAACAGTGAGGCTGGCAGCTAGAATGAAATGTAATGACAGACTGAAGGAAGGAAACAGCTTCTAAAAAGTAAAGGCACGGGATGAAGGAAATACTACAGCAGATGAAAAGATGCCACTGTTTGCAATCTTTAAACTTTCTGACAGGCACCTTTCTTAAAAATAGCATTATATGGACTACTGCTTGCGGGGGGTGGGGGGGTGGAGGCGGGGGAGAGTAAACATATTTCCCACCATTACTCCCTGTGCATTTTGTATAAAGCAAACATAAGAAGACCGAAAGCTGAAGAGAGGAAGGCAGACTGGCAGGCACCTTGAAATAAGAGTAAAAACACAGTGACTTGTCTGAGTGTTTTTGTTTGCTTATTTGTTCATGAAGACAAAATAAGGGTGCATCAGATAAGAAGAGTTAACTGCACTAAATATGAAAGCATATTCAACCAGAACTAATAAGTTTGCTATCACATATGCCAGACTAGATACTGGAGAAGCCAGAAACCTGGAAATGCCAATGGGTTCAGACAAAGAGAGTCCCAAGAAAAGCCAGTTTTCTCCAGCCAAAGGACCAGAAAAGAGGCAGCCAAGCAAGACAAAACTTAAACAGTAACTGCTCCACTCCAGTCAAACATAGGAAAAACTATGGCCCCACCTCCACTAGCAACGGCCAGAGGAAAGCCTAGACTTCTAACCTTGCCAGTACCTGCCGCTCCCTTGCCAGCGGGGTGGTATCAGAGAATACCAAGTAGGGAGCAGAACGTCGTACATGCCCAGCAGTAACAAATCCGTCCTCATCCACTAACGCGGTGCGAGTGGAGACCATATGGGGTGCCTGGACCCAGCTCGCACTGACGAGGCCCCCTTCCCACTACTTGCTCAGATGCTGTCAGAGAAGGCCTCGTGGAGAGTCAGAGCTAACACCACTGCACAGCAGTGCCCAGTGGTAAAGAACCACGCACAATCCCCCAAACCCCCCAGAGGAATAATAATGAGGGCCCCCTCCCCCTCTTAACCACCAGAACCTCTACCTGGCACTAAGGAGGTGGTGGCTGTAGGAAATTACAATATGAGCGACTAATATTCTCTATAAATATAGATGCAAAATTCTTAATGAAATATTAGCAAATAGAATTCAGCAATATATAACTATTATTCCATGAGTAAGCCGAGTTTATTCCAGGGATGCAAAGCTGGTTCAATATTAAAAAAGCAAACAAGGTAATCCATTGTGTTAACCAGCTAAAGAAGAAAAAGGACATTATACCAATTCAGGCAGAAAAAGCATACGACAAAACTTTATCATGAACACCCATTCATGATAAAAACTTTCAGAAAACCAGGAATGGAGGGAGAATTCTCAATTTGGTAAAGAACATCTATAAAAAACCCACAGCTGGCACATTTAATGGTGAAAAATTGAATGTTTTTCCCCAAGGATCAGGAAAGGCAAGGATGTCCACTGTCTACATTGCTATCAAACGTAGCACTGAAATTCTAGCCAGCATAATAAGGCAAGGCAGGAAATAAAAAGTGTACATGTTGGAAATGAAGAAATAAAAACATTCCTATTTGCAGGTGACATGACAGTCTACAAAGAAAATCCCAAGGAATCTACAAAAAGAAAACCCAAATGTCCTAGAACTAATAAGTGAGTTCAGTAAGGCTGTAGGATCCAAGAGCAACATACAAAAATCAACTGTATTTCTGTATACTAGCAATGAATACATGGACAAAGAAATTCCAAATGTAATACCACTTATAATGACTAAAAAAGGAGAACTACTTAGATAAATCCAACAACATCTACAGGATCTAGGTACTGAAAATTCTGATAAAAGAAATCAAAGAAGGCTGAAATACACGGAGATACTCCACTCATGGATTAGCTGACTCAATATAGTATAAAGGTGTCAATTCTCCTCAAATTGGTTTATGTTTAACACAATTCATATGAAAAATACCATGATATATTTTTGTAGATGTAAGACAAGATTATTCTGAAATTTACATGGAAAGAGAAACTAGCTAAATCAATTCTGAACAAGAAGACAGTGGAAGAAATCACTCTACACCATTTCAAGACTTATATTATACAGCTGCAGAAATTAAGACTAGATGATACTAGTAGAAGAGACACACAGATCGACTGAACAGAATAGAGAATCCAGAAATAAGTCTTACACAAGTATGGCCAACTGATTTTTGACAAAGGTGCAAAAGTAATTCAATGGTGGATAGTTGTAAAACAGTGCTGGAGCAACTGAATATCCATAGGGAAAAAAGGAACTTTGCCCAAAGATTCAAAATGGATCACAGATTTAAATGTAAAGTGAAAAACTACAAAACTTTTATTAGACAATAACATAGAAGAAAATCTTCAGGACCCAGGGTAAAGAGCTCCTAAACATGACACTTAAAAGCACAATCCAAACAAAACAGAACAAAAAATGTAAATTAGACTTCACCAAAATTAAAAACTTTTACTCCACAAAGGATCCTGTGAAGAGAATACAAAGACAAGCTACAGACTGGGAGAAAACATTTGCAAACCACATACCCCTGAGAAATAACTTGTATCTAGAATACATGAAGAACTTCCAAAATTCAACAGTAAACAACCAAAAATCCAATTAGAAAATGGGCAAAAGACATGAAGAGGCATGTCACCAAAGAGGATATAAGAATGGCAGATAAACACAGAAAAAACGTGATCAACATTTAAAGCTGCTAGGGAAATGCAAATTAAAACTATGATGAGGTATCACTACACACGTATTAGAACAGCTAAAATAAACTGTGACAATACGAAATGCCAGCAAGGATGCAGAGAAACTGGATCTCTCACACACTATTGGTGGGAAAGTAAAATTGTACAGCCATGCTGGAAATAGTTTGGTAGTTTGTTAAAAAATGAAACATACACTTACCATACAATCTAGCAATTGTACTCCTGGGCATTTATCCCAGAGAAATGAAAATTTATGTCCACACAAAAACCTCTACATAAATGTTCATAGCAGCATTATCTGTAATAGCTGACTAGTGTAAAAAACAACATATCCCACAATATGTGAAGAGTTAAACAAACTGTAGTACACATCCATACCATGGAATACTACTCAGCAATCCAAACGAATAAACTGGACACACACAATGGGTCTCAAGGGCATCAGCTAAGTGAAAAACGCCAATCTTCCAAAGGTCTCATTCGGTACAATTCTATTTATATAACATCGTCAAAATGACAAAATTATAGAGACGGAAAACAGATTAGAGGTTGCCGAGGGTTAAAAATAGTGTTGGGGGGTGGGAGGGCAATGATAAAGGGATAGACCAAAGCAGATTTATAGTGACAGACTAATTCTATATCTTGATTGGGGCAGTGGTTACACAAATCCACTCATGATAAACTGACGTTATACACACACTTTAAACAAATGTCAATTTCCTGCTCTTATAATTATGTAACCATTGCAGGAAACTGGGTAAAAGGTGCATGGAATCTTTCTGTACACTCTTTGCAACTTCCTGTGATTCTAATTATTTCAAAATAAAAAGTTTTAAGTTTTTAAAAAGAAGCAAAATGTCCTAAAAATAGCATAGGTACATATTTTTAATTAAATAAAATATCGGACTATTAATAATTACTTCTCCAGTGGAATCTTTCACTCTCTAAATTAAATATTCCTAAAATTTCTAAATGTTATACAATGAGCATGTAATGCTTAATAATCAGAGGGAAAAGATCCTTTGAAGAAAATGAAAACTATTATTTTTCACTGTTTGAAGCACATCACACTTAAGTAAATAGGAATAGAAATTTTAAAAATCAATTAAATTCAATGATTAACTCATGTAGGCATATATACACTAAATAAATGATAAGAAATAATGAGGCAACTAGCAAGACCAAAAAGTCCAAGAGAAGATCTGATTATAGATCCACTCCCCTCTCCCATAAACTGTGTGACTTGGGAAAATGACTTAACTTTTATACTTTAAGAGACCAAAAGACTACAGAACTAATCAAAGACATTAAACAATCATATTTTGTAAATTAGGATGACAGAATTCTTACAATGTTAGGATTGGAAGTGATCTAAGAGATGTGGAACAGTTCCTTAATTTACACCTGAAAAAACTAAGGCTAGAGAGCTAAGTAACTTTCAGACATAACTGAGAAACAGAATAGCAATACGGATAGTGATTCCAGTTAACCAATGGAGAATTTTACACATCAACATGAGTTTCTCATAAAGACTTATTTAAAATCAAATTTAATTAAATAAAAATATTTCAACAGGAGCATTGTACTCACCAACATTTTTAAAAAGTATGTCGTAGGCAATTGATTATTACTGATATCTGAAAGTACTGCTATAATTTAAAAATTTTGGAAGAAACTGTGGAAATTTCCTAAAGTGATAGGCACCAATAAATGGAAAGACACAAACTATTCTATGGGCTTAATTATACAAACACACAAAAGACCAAAATAGCTTCTAGTTTATCATTAGGTAATCTTTAGAATACAGAGGATGTATCAACAAAATGAAACTTTTACTCTCTCTGTGTTTAACAGAACAAATGTCCATGTTCAGACGGTGATTGTAATGATTTAAATATGCTGGATTTTTCTTGTAGTTTCATCTGTGTGAGCGTTTGTACACAAAATGCTCTAAAATATTACAGTATAGCTGTCTGAAGCAATTGTCCTCTTCAACAACCATATATTGACTTTAAAAAGCAGACATTCAAATTTAGAACTGATGAAATTTGATTCATAAATACAAAATGTGCTGTTTTGGGAAGTTATTACTGATTTCGTATACAGTAAAGAAGTTAAAAAGTTATCATTTCTAAGTGATGTATAAAACCTAAAGAATAATTTCCATATACCAAGGCAAGAAAAGGGGAAGAAAAATTTTTTTTAATTATATAAAGTTAGTAGCAATACATTGTCCTTAGGGCAATTATACCTTATAGTTGTACTCACACTAAAATAAGCTTAAATTCAATTTTACCTAATAAAGTTTATTTAATATGCACACAATAAAGCCTAAACTTCCAATGTAGGAGGCCAAGGTTTACTTTGGGCATTTAGCTCTACAGTTTGTTATATTTGGGACTATCAAGCCTTTCAAATTCCATTTTTAATTTTTGATCCTAAATTAAAATATTTTCAGTGAGCAAACAAAAACTATTCTCCTGGTATTTATTAAAAATTATTTACTTTTTCTTAGTAAGCACAGGGCTTTGTTTCTAAAACATCTATGAAATCTGCTATAATTACGAAACAGTTTCAAAGACCCTGAACCAATTCCATTTTTGAAACTCTAGCAGTGATTTTCTACTGTTTTGTTATGTCCCACTTCTGAGCAGAATTTGGGGCAGCACAATTAAAGCAATCAAATAGCCTCCTCAGTTACATCATCATTCTGCATCTCAGTTCTGGGACAGGTTTGGTGCCAGGAACATGCACTCAATATATTATTATTATTATTATTATTATTATTATTATTTTTAAAGTTATCATGTATACCAAATGAGCACAAATCTTTTTGGGCTCCAACTTGCCTTTAAACTAAGACTCTCACAATCAGGTTGCATTTAATTCTATACCACATCTAGAACTGTCTCAACTCAGTGAATGTGAATCTAATAATAACACTGTCCAGTTTATATCCTCAGCTATAGCAAAAGTTTTTACGCAACGATAAAAATCTAGTGCTAAATTTGAAGGGCTTGACCTGGCTGCATATCAGAGCACACCAGTAAAGAAGCCAAGCATACAAAACTATAATCCTTATTCTAATCACTAAAATAATATTCAGGCAGGCTAACGGTTTGACACACTGACTGTTAAAAATCATTACTTTTTAAATATGCTACACCCCCAAATCAAATCAATATAATGGAAAATGAGAAACTGGCTCAAGACTTCAAATTCCATTACAATATTGTGAAAAATTATATTGGATTTGGATCAAAAATCTAATGTATGGTTTTGGCAGCCTTTGACTTTCATGCCAATATTATATTGATGAAACTGGCATCAATTTAATTTAGTTTCAAAGTTCCAAACTAAAACTAATTTGCTGGCATTTCCAATAACTCAGTGATACAGTTTAACTTATAGGAAGACCCTAAATTAGCATACTTCATGGTTCTCACCTCCTACTAGAATTTCCTACCTGTTAAGAATTTTAAGAGACAAGATAATACACCTTATCACCTCTCTTGTCCCTTGTCATAATGCAAAAGCTTAACAAAACCCACAATGAAAACTTAAGACAAATGCAAATACAGGTCACTGCCTCCACAGCTCTTTTGAGGTACATAAAACATCTCATCATAAAACACTATTTTATAACGAAACACTGTGATGAAACCAAGTTTTCCTAGTTTCTGCCATCATAAGCAAGAGCCAAGATAGACTCACATTATGTTACATTCTGTACTGAAGTGGTTATATTACTGGGAGGGCCCAGGGGGTGGTGAAGTAACAGAGCATTTCGGTATGGAACCACCTCTTGACTCAGCTTCAGATCCAGTGATGACAGCGCTGTGTGTATGGGAGGAGGGGGTGCAGGAATATTCACACCATAGGTCTGTCACAAATCCATAGCCACATATTCTAATGGCAAATTAACCATAGGTAGCATGTAAACACCGAATTGTCCTCCAAGTGTGCCTGGCCCATACTCTCCTATTTTTAGGTAACTTTGTCATTTTACAAAAGCCAAGAGAACCGCAAGACCCAAAGTAAGAATCACTGTCATGTTTACCTTTAGTTAAGCGGCTCTTCCTGTTCTTGCCCAACTATTAATATCCCTCAGTGTGTTACATTACACCTTAGAGAAAAATCAGAGCAAAACAAAACTAGATTTCAAGTTTCCAAAATCACATGCAAGCAAAAATTTTAAATCACAAAGATACAGCATTATGTAAATGACTAACACCTTATTTGTAAGCAAATACAAACACATGAGAGAAAAGTGAAAAAAACATTAAGTTCTATGTAAAAAGCAATGCATTTAATCTTGGCACAACAGTGTAATACCTCCCTGTAATCTACATCCATTAAAAGAATTACACTTAGCTCATACTGTATTCTTCCACTAATACTACAATCTTTGAAAAGAGCTTCATAGGTAATTTAGCACAATACGGATTTTTATTCATATCTCATATAAGTCAGTTTGATATACAAAAAGAAACAAAGCTACAGAAGTTTTAAATTTAAAAAATGAATTTAACCTTCACTAACAATATACTACCACATAAAGAATGAAGACAGAAAGATTTCCATCCATAAGTTAATGGCTGTGCTAGGTACGCCCTAAATGTTGTATCAGGGCTGGCGATAAGAATTGTGAAAGAATAGCTAGTTGATATGGTCATTCTTATAAGACAAAAATAATGATAATATTCATCAGAACATCTGTGATTCAACAGTTTCTCAAAAACAATGTTCAAATTTCAATTCTCAGAAAAACCATCAAAAGTCTCTAAACCAGCAAAACTATGAGCAAAGTTTTGAAAAAGTATTGAGGCTCTAGTGATTAACAAAATAAAAATGTTTACAAGTAGTTGTTCAATGTAAGAGTCTGCAGAATGGAATGAGTGCTACTGAAATTAAAACTGATTTATCTAAAGATGATTGCACGTTCTGCCATCGCAGTCATGATGGCTTCTTCTGAAGTAATACAGAATTTCTTCCTTAGAGAAGCTGCTCTACTATAAAACTGATTTTCTTTACCACAAAGTGATTATGAGAACTATCAAAGGGAGACCAAAAAAAAGTAACTATCAGGTGTGTTAATACCGGTATATTAATTGTACAACTCCATCTAACAGTTTTTCTTTAATTTTGCAGTAACATTAAGATGTAACCTTAATAGAGAATTCTTATATTTCAGTTCAGTTCAACAATTTTTTTTTTCTTTACATGCCAAGACTTATTTAGAGCTAAGTATGAAGACAAGGTCTCTAGAGGATCTCAGTATGATGAGGGTAAACTGCAATATAAACAACAGAAATACTTTGGAACCATCTTCAACTAAAGATCATCTGTATTAAGTTAAAGGGAGTTGATCTTTTGACAAAAGCTAAAAACAAAGCTAAGAATTCATCTTTCCTTTGAGGAAAGAATTACCAGTCCATTGAGCATTTGAAGATATGACAAATGTAGTCTATACACATAAACTAATTTAAAAGCTTGTTGTAATCAGTAAATTATCATCTCATGAAGATTAAACAGTTGATACCCATTTAGAGTAGAAATACTTGATGAAAAGTTTGTTTTGAAATGGCCAAGAACTTTGCAAAGTCTATAATCAGATAAGAAGTTGTAAAACAACATATAAGACGTGGCTAAAGGGAAAGGTTTCATGAAGCCATGTTATAACTTAACAATTACAAAAGGAAACTAATTTATTTCTGTTAAAATGAATATAAATTTTACAATCATTTTCTGGCACAATTACGGTTTTGGTACTACGTCTTCTATAAAAAGCCCTCTATCCAGTTGTTAGCTGCCAACTACAAGCATCGTCTGTTCTTATTCTTCTAGATCACTCTATTAAAAATATTATTCATACAATATCTGCAAAATTGCATTATTATTGGTCCTGCAAATCTATCAAAAGTATGCCTCCAATTTTCAAGAGATAACTCCAATCCTGCAGTT
The DNA here is from genome assembly GCF_036562045.2 of Rhinolophus sinicus. NCBI lineage: Eukaryota > Metazoa > Chordata > Mammalia > Chiroptera > Rhinolophidae > Rhinolophus > Rhinolophus sinicus. The sequence continues at coordinate 51,722,201 of NC_133757.1, read as the reverse complement.
ATGGGTAAGAGGAAGATCTGGTAGGCCCCTAGACTGTGGTAATTTCATATATTGTTTTAAGTACCCCTTTAACCCAGACACCTGCATCGACCATATTTTTACACTGTGGTAAATACATGTGTCAACTCAAGCTGTCAATGTGGAACCAGTCAATACTGAGTATCTGTAAAACCTAAAAGTCCCAATTCTTGCTTCGAGTTTAATTTTTTTTTAATTCAAAGGTAATGTATTAAATACCCGCAAAGATCTAAACTTGTCTGGTACTTACACTTAAACTTAAAAAAGAAATATAAAGCAAAACAAGAAACATACTGTTAGAAGAAATCCAAATGCTATCTTTATTTTCAGAATCACTCCTTCACTATCTTTTCCAAACCTCACTTCCTTTTCACTACTTCCCCAGTCCTTTGGGCAAATCAGTGTTTAACACCATCCCTCCCACCTCAGATTTTAAGAGGATCCACTGCCCACAAACGAGAAAGCCCTAGTGATTTTCGATGTTTTGAAAGACACTTGCGAAAATGCCAAAGCCCTAAATTAGATCCCCAAGGGCTCCTTTTCTTTTTTGATTCCATTATCTCTTTTTCTGGCTCTTTGAGCCAGCCGACTCCCACCTGACCGACCCCTCCCTCTTCCAGTCGAACCTAAATCCTTCCCCTAATTACCCCCACCCCCACTTTGGTCAGCAGTCTCCTCAGTCCCAAGCCGGTTCCCTCGCTCGCGCCACGCGGTAACATCGAGCCTGGACCAGCCCCTCGGCTCCCTCGCTCCCATGCCAAACCCCAGAGCATCTCTTCCTTCGGTCCCACATTCCCGCGGGGCCCCTTCGATCTTCTCTCCTTACTCTGCTTTCAAAAACCTCCAAGCCCTTGCCTTTTTAAGGCCACATCTACCTCAGCCTCCCACTGTCTTGCCTCTCAGCCTCCACTTACCCCTCAGCCTCTGGCCACCGTCACCCACCTCGGGCCCTCGGCTCAACAACCTCCATTTCCCTCAGATTCCATTCTGGAGCTGACTCCCTCAACGGTCTCCCGTGGCACCTCCGGATGGATCCCTCTCCTCCACAAACCCCGGCTCCATCCCTGACACCCTGCTCTCCCTTGGCTGCAGGTGGCCCCGCAACTCCCCTCTCCTCAGCCTCAGCTCCTGCTCACCTCCGCGGTCCGAGTGGGGCTCCCCGGACCCACCTCCGAGTCGGCGTCCGAGCCGCCGTCGGAGTCCGGGACCCTCCGCGACTCGCCGGAGTGAAGCACCTCGAGCGGCGGAGGCGGAGCCCGGGGAGGGGAGCCAGAGTGGAAGCGGGGGCGGTGGCGGCTGCGCGCAGGCATAGCTCCTGCGCGGGTCTCCGCGGATCCCGCAGCCGCACGAAATCCGAACCGGAACTGCTTCGGGAGGCGGGGCCCTAAGGCGGGAGGCGGAGCCTTACGGATGGAGGCGGGGCCAAAGCCGGAAGGGACGCGAGGCTCAAAATGGGAGCGAGAGAACTACAGCAAGAAAACCAAAGAGCGCATGCGTCAGGCACAAAGCGAGAAGATAAGGCCAAAGGAGAAGATAAGGGGCTAGTGAAGATGAGGTGGGGCCAGTGGGATTAGTGAATGGGGTTTCTGAGGACAAGAGGAAATTATCGTAATTCCTTTAAAGGGAGCAAGCTGCTCTCCAAGAGCTAACTCACAATGATCATTGTTACCATTTATTGTCCCTTCACTCTCTGACAGCCCCTGTACCACATGCCATATAAATATTTCACTTAATCCTTCTGCCAACTCTACAGGGCCAAGAGAATTGCCTGAGGTAGGGCAGTTAGTATGTGCCAAAGCCAGTATTTCTTCTCAAATCTGCCTAACTTCAGAACCTGTGCTCTTCTCACTCCACTGTACTACCCCACCCTGAGGGAACTCCCCAACCCATGCCTAGCATTGGCATAAACCAAGTCCAAAACCACCTGTGCCCTGGGCTCCAGCCCCTCCTTGGCCTTGCTTCCCCCAGCAGTGCAAGGCAGACTTCAGTGCCTCTGATGGGGGTAGGGACAGGTTCTGGGGTAGACGTGAGTGCAGACTGCTTACATGGGATATCTTGCAGTGGACTTTACCCTCAAGCTGGCTCACTGCCAGGGGCTTCCCCCTGCAGCTTGTACCCCTCCCAGCCCCATCGGGGCCTTCATGAAGTCATCTGAGAGCAGGCAAGATTTCTCACTTCTTTTGCCGATAACTAGCTCTGGCAGAAGGACAGATACAGACCTTTCTCAGTTTCTATTGTAGGGACAAAAGCCCTTATAATTAGAGGAATCTTCCTCCCAACCCAAAATATTTCTGATGACAGTTAGGCCCTTTGGCTTTGCAGAAAGTGTAGGGCAGCATTCATCTCCTTTCTCCCCCTTTGACGTGCATGGACCATTTCAGCCTTCTTTTTTGAGAAAACAGCCATCTTCTTTACAGAAACACTGTTCAAACTTTCACCCATGAACCCTGTGGGCACCCATTGGATGAGGTCTTTCCTGCCTCCTCTCCGCAGTTCTCTGGCTGTACAACTCAGGATACTTCCCCTGAGCCCTATAATCCAGAGACTCATCCAACAGCCATATAGTTCTTACCCAGACCTGCAGGGCTTTTTCTGTCAGTCGTCCTTGGAGCCAACCACCTCCTCTCCACCTGGATCTCTCCTTTAACTCAGTCCTCAGAAGCAAATAGCCTATTCAGGGCTCTAAATGCTTTTAAAAAATATTTCTTAAGTATCTACCATGTGTTAGAGACAGAATAATCTTTGTTTCATTTAATCCTCACAATTTTTTGAGGTAGGTGTAATTATCCTTACTTTACAGATGAAGAAACTGAGATGGAGAGGTGAAATGACTTGCAGAGGTATGTCTGATTCCATGTGGTCACAGAATTTGGGGTTAGGGGGGTGACTTAAGGAGGAAAATGTCCTGTTCTCTCTGGAGGCGCCTGTGACTTGCTGAGTCACTTCCTCCAGTTCCACCTGTCCCTGCCAATCTCTGGAAGGAGAAATGACACCGGAGAGGCAGAGAGGAGCGACTACAGAGACAGAAGGGTGGGTGGGCTGGCCCATGGCTGAGGCCTCGCTTCCAGAGTGGAGGGGAGATGCCGAAGCCAGACCTTGCTCCAGCGTCCTGGAACTGGAGGAGCTCCTGAGGGCTGGGAAAATTTCTTCTTGCAGCCGAGTGGACGAAGTTTGGCCCAACCTTTACATAGGAGATGCGTGAGTGGTAGCTGGCTGAGGGGTGTGGGGATGGGAACAAGGAGAGACAGTTTTTGGGCACTTTACCAGAGACTGGGGAGCAGGGAACAAGGAGAAATAGTGCTGCTCTGAGCATCCTAGGCCAGGGACTTTCTCCAGGATCCCTGTGTGCTGGGGATGGTGCAATGGACAGATGTGGCCACCAGGGGGGAGCGGGGACTTTGTCTGAAATTGAGCTCCCAGAGATTCCTGGAGTCTTCTGGCACATCCAGGATTATTGGTGAGTCTGGGGGGCCGAGGCCTGGGGAATGCTGGTTTGGGGTATGAGTTGGAATGGACAGCTCCCCTTCTCGGTCCCAGCCTCCCTCCTCTGGTCACAGAGTGGGTGAGTAAGCCTGATTAAAGGTGAATCAGGAAAGGCGTCATCTTTAAACATTCACATAGTAGAAGCAGGTATGAGGTAGTGGCCAGGAGAGGCCGGACGTGTGTGTGATGGCATGGGGCAGGAAGGGAGGGGCAGCTGGATCTGAGGGGTGAGGCCATTCTTTCCTTCCTGTACTGGCCAATGCAGGGGCAGATCACCTCAGGAAGCAGAGTGGCTAATGGCAACTCCCTATACCGCCAACTCTCCCACCAGAAAGCTCTGAGGGTGGGGCTGTGAGCTGTGGATCCCAGCTCAAGCTTGCTGGGCTTTCCCCAACTCCCTTGAACCCTAATGTCTCTGTCCCTCTCAAGTAGGGGGCCTGGCAAAGCCTCCTTCCTGGCTCCCATGGCTCAGCCAGCATCCAGCACCCTTCCTCCCCTCTCCAGGGCCACGGCAAATAACCGCTTTGAGCTATGGAAGCTGGGCATCACCCACGTGCTGAATGCCGCCCATGGGGGCCTGTACTGCCAGGGCGGCCCTGACTTCTACGGCAGCAGTGTGAGCTATCTGGGGGTACCAGCCCACGACCTCCCCGATTTCGACATCAGTGCCTACTTCTCCTCTGCAGCTGACTTCATTCACCGTGCCCTCAGCACACCTGGGGGTAGGACTTGGGGTCTCATCTCATATCCCATCCTGCTCAGTCATGGGGAGATGTCCAGTTTCCCTTCAAGCATCAATGCCCTTCCATCCCTAGTTTTTTTTTAAAAAGTTAGCGGTTTTTAAGAATCCTCTGCTCAGTGCTCCAGTGATTTATCCAAGCACATTGCTTTACAGATGGGGAAACTGAGGCCTAGAATACAAGGCCATGTCACGAGTTAGGAGCAGCCCTGGGGCAGCAAGCCAAGTCTCCCAAACAGTAAAACTGTTCTTTCTCTGCATCCCTCAGCCTTGGGAAATCGCCATTTGGTAACTAGAGGTCTGGTTTCTGCCCCAAAGTACTTTCAAATGGGAAAAAGAACCAAAAACAAACTTCTAATAGCCAGGGTACAGCAAAAAAAAAAGGACCTGGGGTAAACTGAGCCCCCACTTTGTGTTCATCTGGGGTGAGAGCTGTGCCCCTTGCTTCTTGACCCTGGGCAAGCCAGTGTCCCTCTCTGGACTTCTGTTTCTCACCTGTGCGATGAGAGAGACAACATGACGGCTCATAGCCCTTCTCAACAGCCAAAGCACTTTGACATTCATTTGTTCTTTGTCCATTCATTCGCCAGCTATTTATTCTCTTCTCTGTGTCAGGCACTGAGCTAGATACTGGGAATTCACACTTAGACAAGGCAGGGTGCCTGCCCTCGTGGAACGTGTCATTATATGTTTGGTGGAAAGACAATCAAAATGTAAAGTATTATGAGGGCTACTCACACGAGTGGGCAAATGTGAAGAGCTGTGGGAGCACAGGGCCGGGGAGCTCAGTTCAGAGGATCAGAGATGTAAGGTGACTTCCCTCTACAACAGTATTCACTGGGCCACATGCAAAAAGGATCAGCTGCTCTGTGATTTCGGCAATACCATGAGTGGTTAGGAATGCTTATGCAGGGAAGCCATGTCTCAGCTGAAACCTAACAGATGAGTAGTGACATTAGTCAGACCAAGAATAGGGGAAACATTTTACAGGAAGTTGGAATAGCATGTGCTGAGGCTGGAGGCCAGAGACCATGACAGCTTCAAGGAACCGAAAGTTACCCGTGTTCCTAGAGCTGAGGGTTGGGGTGGGACGGCCTGAGATGAGGCTGCAGGATAAGCAGGAGCCAGTCCTGGAGGGTCTTTTAACCCATGTTAAGGACTTTGGACCCCATCCCAAGGGTAGGCAAAATAGATGTTGGTCTACCTAGTTGACGTATCAGGAAACTGAGGCCCATAAAGGTTGAGTGATTTGCCCAGGGTTTGTCACAGAGTACACCCAAAGCAGAGCAGGAAAAGGAACTTGGGTCCCCAACCCAGCCCCTGGGTGGGCCAGCTGGTGGGAAAGGGTCTTTCACCAGGATGTCTTCCTCAGCCAAGGTCCTGGTGCACTGTGTGGTGGGTGTCAGCCGCTCTGCCACACTGGTCCTGGCCTACCTCATGCTGCGCCAGCAGATGTCCCTGCGCCAGGCGGTGATCGCTGTGAGGCAGCACCGATGGGTCTTCCCCAACCGCGGCTTCCTCCACCAGCTCTGCCAGCTGGACCAGAAGTTGCAAGGTGGAGGCCGGAGCTGAGGGGCCAGGTGAGGGCCATGCCAGGTGTGAGGGGGCGAGGGGGCAAGGCTGGGTGCGGTTAGAGGTCAGGTGAGAGCTGAGGGGGCGAGGAAAGTGGAGGGGGAAGGCAATGAGGGCTGGCAGGGGACATGGAATGGGACCAGTGCAGAGAGTGGTTGTCAGGGCTGTGTGTGGCTGGAAGTCAGAGTTGAAAGGGGTCTGGCCCACTCCCCAGCCCAAGATCTTAATAGGGCCTCGCCAAGGTAACCCTCAGGTAGGACCCTCTCCCTCCCAGCCCACTCAGTTCTTCAGACCCAAGAGAGGATGGAAAGACCAGGAAAGGAAGAGGTGGGAAGCATACAATGGAAGGGGTGAGGCCTTCCTACCTGGTCCTGATGCTGACCTGCCTGCCTCTTCAACCCAAAGCATGTGGGGACTCCCCTGAACCCCCTCAAGGCAGCCTCAGTCAGTCCTGGCCTTGTGGGACGCCTGGACCTTCCCACACGTCTGCACACCTTCCCTGCAGGGTTGGACCTCAGCTACAGCTCTAGGGGAAAAGTGTGGCTGTAGCTAGCGCTCCAAGCTTATTAGTTCATTCTCATGTCAGCCCTGCCTCATCAGTCCCACGTGGGGAAGGAGGACAGGGGTTCCTGCCACCAGCCATGACCTCCTCACACAGCCCTGCTTGACATAAAGTTCTCCTGTTGTCAGTTCTCTGCCTTAGCCCCAGCACCCCACTCCCTACCTGCCCCCCACCCGATCTGATCCCAGAAGGACCCTTCCTAACCTCCCTACCTCTCTGGTTCTGGGGATTCCTCGAGGACATAAAGGTCTTATTGAAGTCTATTCAAACTCTTTCTTGTTCCCAGTTACCCCTGCCTTCTTGTTCCGTATTCAGTGCATTTGGAGCAATAGCACAAAGGGAACAGATCCCTAATACCTCCTCTCCCCAAGCCATTTCCCGCTGGAAGCCCCAGCGTCCCCAGCTACCCAGTAGAAGGAGTTGGGCTACCCCAGCAGCAACCCTGCTTCTCAGGCTTCCAGCCCACAAATGGTCATTGAGGTGCTACTTTAATTTCTTTGCCATCAGCCCTGTGTTTTCCTCCAGCTCATCTGGGAGGAGGCAGGGGGGTCTCTTCCTGTGATGGCACCAGACTGTGAGGAAGCTGCAGAGTGCCCACTGCCCTTCTTCTCTCCCCACGTCCAAGCTCAGTCTGGCCCCCCACGCCCACCTTTCTCACATTCATGTCCCAGCTGAGGGCCAACAGCTGGGGGATTAGGCCTCCAGAGCTGCCCCCCATTCCTTCGACCCTGCCCCTAACTCCTGCTCCTTACTGCTCCTTTCCTCAGCTCTCCTCAGCCTTGAATTTGGCTGTGCCACACCACCCACTGGCTCCCAGGGGCTGCTAGTGGGGATGGGTGCCTGGCCTAGGCTCTCCTGGGTGTTGGAAGAGCAACAGCTTTCTCCTCCTGCCAAGAACTTCCCAGGGCATGGCCTGAATCTTCCCTCCTCCGCCCCCACTCAGAAGAGCTGTTTTGGTCTCTGACTGCATAGCCCGCCCGAGCAAGGGGGAGCGCTTTAGCAATACCAACCCCTTCCCGCATGCTGTCACGAGAATGAGCATCTTGGGGATGGGGACTAGGGCAGGATGGAGGGCTAGGTTTAGAGTTTGGGGGTGAGTGTAATAGAAGAAAGTTAGGGTTATAGCTGGGGTTGGGATTAGGCCTGGAGCTAAGCTGGGTGGAAAACTATTGTGGGAGCTCTGCGGGTATGGGGAGCCAAGAGGCGGACGGGAATGGCCGTTCCCACCCTGCTCTCTTCTAAGCAGGTTTCAGGTTTCAGGAAGCTGGCAGAGTGGTCACCCCGCTTCCTAGGCCTGGGGATCTTAAATACCTTGACTTCTAACCTCAGCATCTTTCCCATCAGGCAGCTGGCTTTGGGGGAGTCAGCTGGGCTACAGCATTGCACAATTCCAAGGGTGCCATCCACCAAATAGTCTGTGCAACTGCCCCCCCCCCCAAGGAGTTGTGCAGTATGCAGCCTGTGCCATACACAGCAGCCCTGGGGCTGGGGACTCTGAAAGATGAGGGGGCCATGGGAGAGGTCATCTCTCTCCATGAGCCCCAGGCCCCAAACCTGCCTCCTCATCTCTCCCAATCAACCTATTCCCACTTGACCTTACCCAAAGGGCTCAAAGCGGCAGATTTAGGGGGCAGCTCGTGCCCCTGACCCAGCCAATCTGGGCCTTGGTTTACCTGCCTGTAACATGGAGCTCATCTGTCCTCCAGAGCTGGTCCTTACTCCCTGCCATCGGGCTCTGCCACTTTGCCATCCTGGCACTGGCCCTGCTGGTGCTGCTGGAGGCTCTGGCCCAGGTGGACACAAAGAAGATGGTCAGAGTCCAGCGTGGGGTCTGCCTTACAGCCTGCTCCTCCATCCGCTTCCTCCGGCTGCCTGCACTCAGCCGCTGCCTTCAGTCCCCACAGGTGGGAATGGGCTGCCCTCTCCGCCGAGCCCTGAGACTCCTCTGCCAGGGACCCCAAGGTCCCTCGGAGGGGGTGGGAGGCAGGGGGGGAGAATAGGAGGATAACGGGAGGGGATTCTAAGTGTTCATGACAGCCCATGGCCGCAGCTGCCTCCACCAGCTCTCCCCAGAGCTCAGGGAGCCCCAGCAGGGCCTGAGCCCCACTCCCTGGAGCTCCGACTTCAGAGACCCATGTAAGTGTGGCTGTGGGTGTGAATACATCTCTGTGTGCATCTGGTCTCCGGGAGTGTGAGTGGGGAAGAGTACTGATGAGGAGGGTCTCTGGAGAGTAGGGAGGGTTCTTCATAGGCCCAAATCCAAGGCCCCTGGCCACAGTTAACCTTAGGAGGGACCTTAGAAACCATCTCGTTGGTCTCAAGGGTCAGTGGGACGTGGGCCAGGAATGCCTTCTGGGGGAAGACAGGAGCTTGGCAGAGGGCAAGCTTCCCTCAGTCTGAGTCTTCTAAATCTGAATCCCGGGCCAGGCCTGTAATCCTCAGCCCCCAACCAAAGGCCCTTGGACCTGGGTTCTGATGTTGGCAATGTGGCCAGTTTGTGTGTGACTTGAGCTGCCTCTTCCCTGTCCCCCTCCAGAGAAGATCCTTCCTTCCAGCTTTAAATTTCTGCCCTTGCTCCACAACACCCTTGGAGGCCACGGGAACTTTTAAAATGGCTGACTCGATCTTCCTTCTCCCTGCCCCACAACCAACACACGCATACACGCACACCACAGGCAGCCTCCTGCCAGGCTGCTTCTGCTTCTAGCAGGGCCAGCTGTCTGGCTGGGCTTGCACTGACCGTGCCATGGGACCAGTGGGTGATAGGGAGTGGCAGGGGGAGGCCACGAGAGGGGAGCAGCACATCATGCTTTATAATTAAACTCAAATCAAAAAATAGAAACAGCATCAAGTGTGCAGAGACAAGCGGCTGGAAATCAGCACAAAGTGCCCGTCGGACAAGACCACATCCTGGGCCAGATACCCCCACAGGTGGGTGAGTGCTGCTATTTCAGAGGGGCCACAGAGCATGCTGGGTAATGAGGGCCATGGCACCTGTGCCTGTGTGTGTTGTGGTGGAGGGGGGAGGGGATCAGGTTAGATTGGAGGCTGAACTGGGTTAGAGATAGACGAACAAAGCACAGTATAGTCAGAAAGAACTGAGCTTGAATCCTGGCTCCCATGCTTATTTGCTGTGTGACTTCGGGCATATTGCTTAATCTCTCCAAGCCTCAGTTTCCTTATCTGTAAAGTGGGGATGATATTACCTGCCTCATGAGGGTACTGTGAGGATTCAATGAGAAAATGTAAGCACTTAGCTCTGTCTGGTATATAGTACATCCTTAGTAAGTGGTGAATATAATAATCATCATTATACTTAGAAACATCAGGAAACACAGAGATAAAGGCCAAGCCTCATTGTCTCATGGGGAAATTACCCTCTAACCAGGATATGGCTGAGGTTGAAAGGATAAGAGTAATAGTAGCAATAACAATAGTAAGATGCACCATTGATTGGGCATCTACCATGAGGCAGACCCTATGGGAAGTGCCTTACATTTATTACCTCCTGGGATTCTCATGGCAGCCCCACTGCGGGCTCACAGAAGCCCACACAGATACAAGCCCCAGACCTAAGAACTCTGCCCAGGTCGGCCCTCCTCCAAGGCTTGCACGCTGAGCACAGACCTACGGGCAGCTCGCCTTTGGCAGCCTGCCTGCCACCCTTCCTGAGAATTCCTCCACCAAACTCCTCATTTGTCCTGCCCTGAGATCTCTGGTCCCACTTGGCCTGCCTGGGGAGGAGGAAGAGGAGGAGGCAGAGAGAGCGGGCAGGAGGGAGGAGCGGGGGGCACACCTGCTCAGCTGAGGAGGTAGGTGGCAAACAGCGGCCTCCCTTCCCCGGGAAGACCTGTGCCTTGGCCCACGGCCACCGGCATTCAGGGTGTGCTGGGAGGCTGTGGAGCAGCAGGAGCTCCTGTGAGGGGTGGGAGACAGAGGGAGCCAGGAGAGCAATGGAGAGAGGAGAGACACAAAGGCAGAAAACAAGTGTCTGAACTTGCAAATAACAGCAACACAAGAGCAGGAAAATTGCTGCCTGCAGACGCAGCTGTTCAGCCTAGCGGGGAGATGCAGGAAGGAGGCGAAATGAGGGCTGGAGTGAGTGAGAAGAGCCAGGCCAGCCCTGTCCCTGCTTCACCCTCTGGTGGCCAAGGGGATGTGGGAGGACATGTCAGGTAGGGCCCTTGGCGGTCCAGGTCTGGGAACAGCAGAAACCAGGGGAGCTGCTGCAGCCACGAACGCCCCTTTCTTAGGTGTGCTTGGAGCTTGAAGGGGCTGGGCCTGACTCAGGCTGGCAAGGGAGGCTGGACCACCAGGGAAATGGAGCAGACAGGTGGGGGTACATCCATGCGCATCAGGAGTGAGACCTTAGATAGGACATGACAAGGAATACCTCTAAGTCCAAGAGAAAGTCTCCATTCTCCAGACCTGGGCCAGGGTCCCCTAGGAGACTGGGCTGGGGCCTGTAGCCTAGCAGCCCCCAATCCCTGACCCCTCTGCTATCTCCTCTGCCCAGGAGCCTCCAGGAGAATCAGGGTCCAGCTCATTCAACTGCGAGACACCCATTGGCCACCGGGGGGCAGCCTTACCCTACGCCAAGCTCAGAGGCCTGCGCCCCAGCCTGCCAGGCTTCCCAAAACCCCAGCTGGCACCGCCTGGGGCTCAAGCCCCAGATGGCGGCTCCAGACCATTGTAGCTTTTGGACAACCATGGAGACTCGGGGCTTACCCCACCCCAACACACTACACTGATCTCTAACCCGTAGTTGCTGCTCACCCGGCCACTCCTCTCTCATTCTCAGGTCAGACCCCCCGAGACTCCTCAGACAAAGCCAGGATCTTCAAAGTGAGAAGAGAAATGTGGCTGAGACAGGGGCAAAGACTTGCTTGAGGCCACAGAATAGATCGAGGCCAGGCTGTCTTCCCTCCCTCTAAAGTTCTCTTCCCACCACTTTACGTAGCCTCCCATCTCCACGGGGAGAGTTCCAGGCCCAAGAACCTTTAATCCCAAAGAGATGCCAAGCAGAGAGGGGCCTGGAGGTTTGGAAGGGCTGTGCTTCGCTCCATAGTGGCCCCACCTCCATGGGCTCCAAGCGGAGAACCTGGAATTCTAGCCGCTTCATAGTATGGGCGGAACCTGCCCTGGTCCCATTCCTAAGTCCTGTCCCAGCACTCTCTCCCCCACTCCCAGCCCCAGACCATGCCCTAGGTAGGTGGCAGGCCACTCAGCCTGCCCTGAGAGGTCACAGTGGGGGATGAAGGGGAAAGCCAGGTCTTCACTTCCCCCCTGCCCACCGGCTGCCCGCTGGGTGAGCCTGGCCAAGCCAGTGTCCTCCTGGATGCCTGTTTCTCTTTCTGGTCCTGGCACTGCCTCCCAAAGAGAAGAGATGTTTTTCCCAGTTTGTACCTTCCCTAGTTACTGGTTGAGGGGACCGGGGCCAGTTAGCCAAGATAAGCACTCCTTCCCAGCACAGCTCCAGACCCCTATTCTGGTGCCACTGACCTCCAAGCTCTGTCTGGTCCCGGACTCCGTCAGCCAGCTGACTCCTGAGACAACCCACCCCAGCCGGCTGAGGCCTGACTGGCAGCGCTGGCCTGAGTCGAGGGGGTAAGGAGGACAGTCCCAGGGCCTACAGGCAGATATGTAACAGCCACACCAGGCTCCCCTGTAGAGAGGGATGGGTTAGTGACCACTCTCTGAAATCCCCAAAGATGGTACCTGCAAAGCTTGGGAACGGAATGGCAGGATCACAGAACTGGATTGAAACCTCAGCCTTGCTACATACTAGCCATATGGCTTTAAAGAGATGCTTGGCAACATCTGAAGCTGGGAGGGGATGGGGGTCCGAGGACCAGCCATCGAAGTAACAGAGGAGGAGGCTTGAGATGAGCTGCCGAGGCTGTGGGGGCCACAGCCCTCTGAGGTCTCCATCCCTACAAAGTCCCAAGTGAGCAGAGACTTAAGGGGTGGGATTTGCACTGACTTACCGCCACAAACAGGGAACTCCAAGGATCCCTTGGTCAAAGTTTCCAACCTCAGAGGCCTTTGGAGAGAGGGCTTCCCAGCTCCATAGTGGTGACAAGCAGTCCATTCCCTTGTTCTCTAGGAAAGGTTCTAGGCCTCAGCCCCAGCTGAGCTGGTTAATGACATCATACGAACTAGCTGCGGCCTCTTCTACACCATCTCAGTGGCACCTGGGCTCTGCCCCTCTCCTGGGCCTCTGGGTCAGCAGGACCCACCTTTCGGGAGCCTTGTCTCCAGCCACTGCAGTATCCGCTCTGTTCCAGGATGGACTCGCTGCAGGAGCAGGACCTCCGGAGGCCCAACATCCACAGGGCGGTCGGTCTGACCCCCTACCAGCCGCCTACGCTGTCCTCGCTGCAGCGCTTGCTGTGGGTCCGTCGTGCCGCCATGCTGAGCCACATCGACGAGGTCTGGCCCAACCTCTTCCTGGGAGATGCGTGAGTATGACCCATGTGGGCGGGTGCAGGGAGCAGAAGGGGAGCCCTCTTGGGGCACAGGTGGCACCCCCTTTTTGTCTGCCGCTATCTCTCTGCACATGGGTCTTTTCATTTATATTATTCTTTTAATTGTGGAAGTAGAACACACATTTAGTGCATAGAGCTTATATAAACAGTTTCATCGCCCAGGTCAAGAAAAATGACATTACTTGTGCCCCAAAAGCTCCTGCTGAACCCTTCTTATCATAACCCTTTTTATGTAGATAACCACTAAGTGTTGAAATAATTATCTCCTTGCTTTTCTTTATAATTTTAACACTTATGTACTTAACAATTAGTTTTGTCTGTCTTTTAAAGTTATATGAATGGAATCATATTGTGTGCTTTGTGCCTGGCATAATTTGCTCAAAATTGTAAAATGCACCCATGTTATTATGTGTAGCTGCAGTCATTCATTTTTCATTGCTGTATACTATTCTATTATATAAATACACCATAGTTTATCCATTTTATTGTTTATCCATTCATATACACATTTGAGTTGTTTTCACTTTTTGGCTATTATGAACAGTGATCCTAGGAACATTCTAGTACAGGTGTCCTGGGAATACACACACGAGTTTTTCTAGAGTGTATATATAGAGCAGAAGTATGAGCCATTTTCTCTAAAAGTTTTTTAAAACTTATAACATATGGATCAATACATGTGGATTTTAGAAAATTTCCTTAATTTTTAGAAAATGAGGATCAGTATCTTAACAATATGGCAAATATGCTATCCCCCTACAGATAACCAGTAATAAAATCCTGTTGACTTTTTAAAAATGCATAACACATTCATACATAAATGATTTTTCACTTTTCTTTTTTTTACAAAAATAGTTTCACTTGATAATCCCATTTTGTATTCTGTTTTATATAAAAGGCTTTTTAATAGAATCATGCTACATATTTTTTTAAAAAAATGTAAACAACGTTTTGTTTTGTATTCTGCATTTTTCACACGTTCTCAACAGAGCACGAATACCTTTCCTTGTTTACTTACAACTACTATATTTTAGTGGTTGCATAATATTTCACTTACCTGTACATACTCAATCTCCTACTAGAGAATATTTAGTGATTTTCCCCCAATTTTTCACCATCTTAAATATCATTAGATCCAGTTTACATGTCTGGGGGCACAGTTTGGATTCTTTCTTTAATTAAGTTCCTAGAATGAGAATTGTTGGGCAAAGTATGTGTACATTTTTAAAGCTTTCTATGCATGTTACCGAACTGCTCTCCAGAAAAGTTGGCCTGAGTGATAGGGGGTCTTGAACTCTAACTTGAGGAGTCCCTTTAACGTGGTCCAGTCCACTGGTTCCAGTCTCTCGCCTTGGAGGGAGATGGCCAAGGAGGGAAGGGCGCAAGTTGCAGCCCGACCAGAGCTGATCCAGGGAGCCCTAGCCCCACGTCCCAGCTCCCCCTGTGCCCTCCCCGCAGCTATGCAGCCCGGGACAAGAGCAAGCTGCTGCAGCTGGGCATCACCCACGTCGTGAATGTTGCCGCGGGCAAGTTTCAAGTGGACACAGGTGACAAGTTCTATCGTGGAATGCCCTTGGAGTACTATGGCGTTGAAGCCGATGACAACCCTTTCTTCGACCTCAGTGTCCACTTCCTGCCTGTTGCTCGCTACATCCGAACTGCCCTCAGTGTTCCCCAAGGTGAGCCCTGGGGAAGGGACTGGGGCTGAGATCTGGGGCTCCCATTTTTCCAGTAGCACTAAGAGGTGCAGTGTCCTGAGCCACAAACCTCTCCAACACCCGTCCCACCCCGTGGGGCAAATGGCTACCTCCGTTTAGTGGACATCCCCTTCAGGGACCCCTGGAAACCAACCATCACAGGCACAACTAAGGTCCAGTGTGGTCATCAGTATAACCATATCCCTCAGTAAGAGACCAGGTGTTGGGCAAAAGGTGTAGGACCTAGCAAAGGTTCTTATGGGGAGAACTGCATAGGGCTGCAGGGGCAGGGGAGAGGGCAGAACTGAGCAGGGGGAGAGAGGGAGGTAGACAACACCTGTAATCTGCTGCAAACCCAGGGGACTCTAGGAGTACTGTTCCCCAACCCCGCCCTCCACCAACCCATCACAGTTGCAAAGATGCCATAGAAAGCACCTTGAACCAGAAGAAGGGAATCCCAGCTGCTATACCTTAGCTCTGCCACTAACTTGCTGTGTGACCTTGAGCCAGCTCCTTTCCCTCTCTGGGCCTCAGTTGCCCCATCTGACAGTATCAGTATACCAGGATGCTGTGATAGGTGGGCTGAAGGGTAGCTAGAAATATCTGATTCCCAAACCGGTGGGTGGTATGAGGGCAGGTAGCTGACGCTAGGTTGGGTCTCCCCGCAGGCCGCGTGCTGGTACACTGTGCCATGGGGGTGAGCCGCTCTGCCACAGTGGTCCTTGCCTTCCTCATGATCTACGAGAATATGACGCTGGAGGAGGCCATCCAGACGGTGCAGGCCCACCGCGCTATCTGCCCCAACTCGGGCTTCCTCCGGCAGCTCCAGGTTCTGGACAACCGACTAGGACGGGAGACCAGGAGGTTCTGACCTGGCGGGCAGCCAGGAACCCTGACCCTCTGGCCGGCATGACCCAACCCAACCAGCGTGGCCCTGGGGACAGCAGTGTCTGCTGTTTCGAGTGACCTTGAGATGTACATAGCAAGTGGGGCCTTAGCGGAGGGAGAGCTGGCTGGTGACCTTTAGCAGGCAGATTCCCTGACCCAATCCAGAGATTCTTTATGCAAAAGAGAGTTCAGTCTGTCTCTATAATAAAAAAATTCATCCTAATAAAGGCAGGAGAACTTCTGGTCATTTGTGGGGTGGTGGCTGACGCCAGGGATGGCCCCGAGATTCCAGAAGGCTGGCCAGCTCTGTCAGCATGATGGCAGCCTCGAAGGGGTCTGTGAAGGCTCCATGAAGGGCAGCAGATGAGGAGCAATTTGGGTGCAAGCGGGAGGAGTGAGATACAAGTGCTGAGAATTAGCTGACCTTTTCTTCATCGTGTCCTCCTCACACCATCACCCAAGAGCTAGGTTGTCTGAAGAAAGACCAAGGTTCAATGTATCACCATCCTCTCCGGGCCCACCTATCAAACACTAACAATCAAAACGTGCTGTGCACACGAATCCAATCTTTTCATTTATACTCTACTTTCAAAAGGAACTGACTAAAATTACAGACACCTAGAAAACCAAGGCATCAAACAGGAGGATAAGTGGTTGTGGAGGAGACCTCCCAGAAATCCTAGGGAAAGAGTGGTCATATGATGGAGCAAGACATTTAGCTCTGAGTTTCTTAGTACTTGTGCCCTGATACAACAATATAAAAGTGGGCAGGTTCCGCACCTGTAAGAGGTACAGGTATTATGTGGATTAAATGGGCTGCCATTCCTTCTCCCTCTCTGGCTACTCCTAGAAGGCCCTTGCCTCCTCCAGCTGACCTGTATAAATATCAAGGTTTCTCAGGGTTCTGTCCTCTGCCTCTTTTCTCCCTGTGTCCCCGCCCTCCTGGGGATCCTCTTGCTCCCACAGCCTCAGTGCACGTCTCTAGGCTGATGACTCGCAGACCCAATGGTTGGCCCAATTCTCTGTCCTGAGCTCAAAGCCTTTGTATCCCACTAGCCACCTCCATTTGAATACTGCCCTTGAACTTCAAACTCACCTGAACTTTTCATCACCTCCCCCCACCTAGACCCACTCCTCTTCCTAGTCTGACAGCCACTGCTACCCAAGTCAGTGATGGGTGTCGCCGTGGACTCCTGCCTCTCATCCAATTAGCCTTTCAGTTCTGTCTCCTAAATACCGCTTGGACCTGCTCACTTCACTTCACCTTTGTTGTGACCACTCAAGTTCAAGTGACCCTCACCTCTCACCTGGATTCTTTCAACAGCCCACTAACAGTCTCTCTGCCTCTAGCCTGTCCCCTCCAATCTCCACGCAGACATCTTACTAAAATGAAAATCTGATCATGTCACTCCTCCACTTACAACCCCAAAGTACAAACACCTTGACAAAATATAAAGATGCTTCATTATCTGAGAACTTCTCATACCTCCAGCCATATCTCTTTCAATTCTGTTCTCATACATACCGGGTAATGAAGAAACAGTAAATCCACTTGCAGTTTCCAGAATGCACTACACACTCACTTCTGGTAACTTGCATAGGCTTCAGGTTGTACCACCTGAATGTACCACTCTCACCACTCTTCGCTGGGGTCTCTTTGAGGTTTTCATTTAGATGCCTCTTCCAGGAAGCCCTCCTACACCCCCCAACCTGAGAGAAGTGCTCCTCCTCGGCTACCAGAATGTCCATCCGCCCCTTGTGACATCCCCATCACTTTGAATTATAATTGCCTGGTGCC
Organism: Rhinolophus sinicus; assembly: GCF_036562045.2. Taxonomy (NCBI): domain Eukaryota; kingdom Metazoa; phylum Chordata; class Mammalia; order Chiroptera; family Rhinolophidae; genus Rhinolophus; species Rhinolophus sinicus. The sequence goes on along the minus strand of NC_133757.1, from coordinate 51,704,956 downwards.
TTGTCATTCTCTTCCAACTGGCTCTCTGACCAAGCTTTCCCCGGGCTCAATGTCCCCACGGCTCCCACACTCTCTGGCTATGACCCCACGTCAGGTACAACTCTGTGGTTCTGTGAACCAGCAGCCACAGGTTGGTATCACTGCCACTCAGCCCTCTCCACAGAGGCCACCAGGGGGAGGCGGATCCCAGCTGGACCCAGGACGGGGCCTGCCTTGAGGGGTAACTGCTGTCCTCCCAGCTCCACTGCACACAGCACCTCACCACATGGTTACCCTAACACTCTCTTCCCAGCCCATCTTGACCCCTTGGACACCTTTGACCCTCCTCCTCACTCCTCACCAAGGCTCTCTGGGGCCAGCTCTGCCCTCTCCTGGGGGCTTAAGGGACCCTTGCCCTTCTCTGCAGTCTGGTCTATTTCCAGAGGGCAAGTGTTTTTCCTTTGTGCAAATCAAAGAAAGATTCCCCCGCTGAGCAAACCAGCCTTTCAAGCAGAAGCACTCCTGGGCTTTGTCAAAAAAAAAGATGTCACTTCCTCCCAAGCAGACAGCTCCAAGTCAGGTGCTCAACTGAGTGAGCTGAACACAGGCTATGTGTTAGCCCCCATTCACTCCTTCTGCAGTTCATAAACTGCACAGACACATGCCACTCTATCTGGGATGTAGGGCTTAATATCCCTATTTTAAAGATGAACAAACTGAGGCTCTGAGAAGATGAAATGGGGCTGGAATGTTGCCTCCTGGATCTCTGGGCACTGGCCTCAGAGAGTAGGTACTGCCCAGTCAGCTCCTCTGCTCTCCTTCCGGCAGCATGTGGTTCGCCCTAATCCCAGCTGGCTGTTGGCTGCCTCAGATGCTCCCTGGGCCTCTTCCAAAGCTGGAAGATGACAGAGGGCTGTTGCTGCTGTGACCCACCAGGCAGGGTCCCTCTCAAATCTAGGGGTGGAAAACTGTTCTCAGTTCATCCTCAGGTTGTTGAGGCCTATAGTTCTCCAGAGCAGACAAAGTTAGTAATCCAACCTGCCCACCCTCAGTTTTCTTGGATCCCCTCTCTGCCTGACAACTCAGCCCTTGTTGCTATTTCTTGCTCGTGCACTGTCAGCGGGACCCAAAATAGTGGCTCCAGAAGCCAGTCTTTAAATCAACATCCGGGTCTATGAATATGGGCCACCTGCCTCTGCTGGCTCGGTTGAGGTGCCCAGAGGCTACCACAGCCGCACCCTGGAGCTTGAGGTTCAGCATGTCGCCTTCTTGGGGTTCTGAGGGTTGGGGTCAGAACCTAGGGCTGCAGGGGGAAGAGGGAGGGAAGCCCTGAGAATAGGTTGGGGGGAAAGCCAAACATTTTCCAGATTACCCAAGGAAACAGAGGTTGAGCTCCAGACACGTACCTCTGGCAGGAAGCCTTCCTGCCTGCCACACTTGCCTCAGGAAGTCTGTGGTGATGTGGTTACTCTCCCTCTTCTCAGAGCAAACTCATGAAGGAGTAGGGTATTGTTAGGAGCATGACTTTGGGGCCAGACATGCCCTTTTCCAGGGGTGTGACCTCAGTTAAGCTCTCCATACCTCAGTTCCCCCATCTATAACATGGGAGTTGTAATAGCCAACGTATAGGGTTGTTGAAAGGATTAAGTGGGGAATATATTAGGTTGGTGTAAAAGTAATTGCGGTTTAAAAGGTTAAAAATAATTGCAAAAACCTCAATTACTTTTGCGCCAACCTAATAGAAAGTGCTTTGTACAACCTGTGGCCAGCTTTCAAAAATGAGAGCTGTGATTATTGTCGTAGCACATACCATGTTTCCCCAAAAATGAGACCTAGCTGGACCATCAGCTCTAATGCGTCTTTTGGAACAAAAATTAATATAAGACCCGGTCTTATTTTACTATAACATAAGACCGGGTATAACATAACATAATATAATATAATATAATTAATATAATATAATACCGGGTCTATAATATAATATAATATAATATAATATAACATAACATAACATAACATAACATAACATAACATAACATAACATAACATAACATAATATAGTATAATATAATACCAGGTCTTATATAATATAAGATAATTATAATATAATACCGGGTCTTATATAATATAGTATAATACCGGGTCTTATATTAATTTTTGCTCCAAAAGACGCATTAGAGGTGATGGTCCAACTAGGTCTTATTTTCGGGGAAACACAGTAGTACAGGGCCTCCTGGCATCATGTGCTACTCAGAACCTCTAGTCTTAGACTAAAAGTTGGTAACGCTCTCAGTATGTTGGATGAATGAACGATTAAAAATTAGCTGACCTAGATACAACATGGTATCCTGGATTGGATTCTGGAACAGGGAAAGGACATAAGTAGAAAAACTAGAGAAATCTGAAAAAAGTCTGTGGTTTAGTTAAAAGTGTTACACCAATTTTAATTTCTTTGATAAATATGCCATGGTTATGTAAGAAATTAATATTAGAGGAAGCTTGGGCGATGGGTATATAAGACATGTCTCTACTGTCTTGATAGCTCTCTGTAATTTTAAGATTATTTCAAAATAAAAGTTAAAAAATTTTTGTTAACAATTAATGACTATTTTGCATATGCCAGGCACAATGCTAAGTGCTTTAGATACATCATTTATTTTTCTTTCTTCAGTTTCATCCGTAATGCTTTATTTCTTTAGGGAAAAAACACAAATCAAATATGGCAAAATGTTAAGATTTGACAATATTGAGTTGTGGGAAGATAGGTGTTTGTTATCTTCTCCTTTTTTTCTTTCTATATATTTTTAAAAATATTTCCTAATTTTAGAAATAAAAAAATAAATTGACTAATTTTTAAAATTAGAAGAATTCTAATCTATCTAAACATTTTGAAACCTACCATCAAATCGATTTTAGGAAGTATTCTGAATTAAAATGATACCATTATTACTGGCTTTAGACCTAAAATGTTACAAATTCACATTATTTTTAAAACCTTCAAGAGCCTTTATTATGGATAATCTTGCTTCAAGCAAAAGGTAATGATGACCTAGTTTACAGTGTTTAGATGAAATAACTGTGTCAAAAAGAAATTAAGCCAGTAAGTCAAATTATACACTATTTCATTTAATCCCACCGCCCCCATTACACAGATAAGAGCACATCTACACTGAGGTTAGGCCAGACAGCTGATTTTAACTGAGAATGTATTAGTTCCCAGAGCATTAGTCAGGGTAGGCTAATGGCTCTGACTGTAATTCTCCCTCCCAACACGGGTTGATGATGGCTGGGGGGAGCAAGCATGCATCATGTGCTACTCCTCCCTTCTAGTTCCATGGGCCAGAACTCAGTCACGTGGTCACACCTCACAGAAGAGAAGAGGCTGGGAAATGTAATCCTGCAGGGTGCCCAGGAAGAAGAGGAAACTGCAGATATTGGTGATCACGAGTAGGCTTTTCCACAGCAGGCATTGATATGAGTCATAAATAACCATTCAATTCTCATAAGCCACAAGAGGTAGATACTATTATTAATATTTCCACCTTACAGATGTGAAAACGGAGGCTCAAAATACTTAAGTAAACTTTCTCAAGATTACTTAGCTAGCAGTGGTAGAGTTATACTTCAAACTCAAGTCAGCAAGCCTGTGTTCTTAAGTATTTCCTGAGCCTTCGTTCTGGGTTGGCCTTAGTGACTTGCCTGCCATTAGAATTTTTGGCAGATGTGGCATTTTGGGACTTCTGAAGCTGGTCATAATATGCCTTGCAACTTCTGCCTGGGTCTCGTGGAACACTCTTTTTGGGAGCCCGGAGCCACCATGCAAAAAAGTCTGACTACTCCCAAAACCTCCATGCGAGAGACGTGGAGGAGACAAACTGGTAGACAGTCTCAGCTGAGTCCAGCCTTCCAGCTTCCCGGCCAAGGCACAAGACACCTGAGTGACCCCTTCTTGGATCCTCCAGACCAGCACATATCTGCCAGCGAAATACCACCGAGTGACCTCTGTCAATGCCATGTGGAATAGAAGAACAGTCTATTGAGCCTGACCAAATTAAGGACCCACAAAATCATGAGATGTAAGGACATCTGGTTTGAGGACAACTCAAAGAGAAATAGCCCATCCACCCCTACCTGCCCAGGTACGCCCTCCCTCGCAGGCTAGAGAAACCAGCTACCATTATTTTCCTTTCCTCAGATCACTCTGCTCCTTCCAGTTTATTCCACAGGTTTCTCCATTAATCTCCTTGTCCCTGCTTCCTGAGCCATTTGATATTTTGTCAGCCTGGTCCTCTCTTCTTGGGAGCTGCTGGCATCTCCCTTCGTCTGAGATTTCCTGTACCCCAGCTGCTGCTTCAGAGCCTTCCATCAGCCCACCCTGTGTCCTCCCTCCCTCAAAACCCTTTCCTTTCCACATCCCTGTACAGGTATTCTGGCTTGGCCTTCTGTACCCTCTGGGCCTACAGTGGGGCTCCTGGGATCCAGAACCAGGACCCTGTCATACTACCTTTCAAGCCTCCCAGGGCTCCAGCTTAGTGCTGTTGACCGCTAGGGCCCTCTGACTCTGGTGCTGACTGGGGAGGAGGGTTGCTGATGAGGCAGACATGAGAAAATCCACATGCAAGTATAAAGAACTGAGGAGAGCTTCATTTCCCCAGGGTCACGTGCATGCTTTAAAAGGGGTGCTGGGAAGGCACTGCTTCACTGGAATGATGAATTTGCAGGGAGGACTACTGAGGGGAAACTTGGGCGTGGGGTGAGGAGACCTCCTTGTTTCTTTCAGACCATACCTCACAGATAGAGATATGCACTCTGTGGCAGCCTAGCAAGCCCCCACCATCCAGTGCCCCTTTCTGAAGGATTCCTCATGTCATACTCTCTCTACCACAAGGCTCTGCTGTTTTGGCCATAGATAGTTGCATCAGGATGGGCACATGGGCACAGGCTTCTACTTGCTCCCAGTATCCCTCCTCCCCTTCTACTTTGGTAAAAAAAAAACAAAAAAAAACATAACAAAAAACACCCACCTCAGTTGCTAGTTGGGTGGCAATGTACCTAGCTAAAATAGAACCTCTCCCAACCTCCCTTGCAGATAAGTGTGGCCAAGTGACTATGTTCTGACCGATGATACGTAATTATGTGGAACTTCTGATATGTCTCTTTAAAAGGGAAAGGGTGTGTCCTTTGATCCCTCCTCCACGGTGCTGCCTGGAGCACGAATGGCATTGGCTGGGCTCCTTGCTAGGCCAGGACTGCCTCTGCCTCCACACTTCCTTTACATGAGAGAGAAAGAAATGTCTATCTCGTTTAAATCACTGTTTTTCAAGTCTCTGTTACTTGCAACCAAACCTGATCTTACCTGTTTCATCTCCTGACCCACAGATGGCCAGAGGCCTGTGGAGCGGTCTGCTACAAGGGTGCTCTTTTCTGGGCAAGATTGCTGACCGAATGAGGTCCTCTCTCTTGGAGAGCGTGAGTGGGAAATAGAGAGAAGTCAGGAGGCAGGAGCCATGGGGAGAAGCAGAGGGTGTCAGCTGGTAGGGACAGGAATCTAAGAAGCCAAGCAGAGAAGAGCCGAGGCCCCCGGCCCCATGGAGCCAGAGCCCCGGCCCGAGGAGCATCTTGCACCTGATGAGACCTCATGTTAGCCTGGCGACTACAGTCAGAGTGTCACCTGGGAGACATTCCCATTCCCCAGGATAGTCCTTGTTTCCAGGTGTGTTCTTACAATGCATCTGAGGTCACTTGATTGTGACTCTTCTCTTTTGGCACCTGAAAAACCTCATTTATTCGTTTTGTGACCTTAAATTACACTGCAGGCATTGCCTGACAAAAACAAGACACTATGGCAGGACAATAGGTCAGGCCTGTCTCAGAAATGGCCACCCCACAGAAGTGCCTGGCCTGACCTATCTCACTCTCAATCCAGCTTTGTCCCTCCTAAGAAGTAGCACTACACCTCTAGCCAAGGAGATCACAACGTCCACCACTATATCCACCACCAAGCCTGGGGTGGGAATGGTGTGCCAAGAAGAAGAGCAGTTTGACATACAGGGCTCAGGATTTCATTCAGACTCCATCCTTTAGCCAGCTGTGTGGGCCTGAGCAGACAGTTAATTCCTCTGACCCTCACTTTACTCAAGTGTAAAAACAGAAAGGATAATAGCATTGCACTGGTTTATTGTGAGGATGGAAAGAGAGAAGCAGCTTAGTGCCTGACATATAGTACGTGCTCAACAAAAGCTCCAGTTTCTTTCCTTCCTGATGAGACAAGGGACTTGGGAAAGAAGCTGTGGATCTCCATCTTTTCTGGGCGGTGGGGAGGACTGATCACATAGACCCCAAGAGAGACCCAATTTTTTCCTGCAGCTTTTCAGAATGTCAATGGGGCACAATAGGGCACCCACCACCAGCCTGTTTCTAAAAGGCCATCATCTGGATTTACTTTCACATCCTTTTAAATAGATGCATATGATTTATAAACATGCCAAGCAGTTTTACATACATAAGAGGCTCTGCATTCTATTATAGGTTTCTTAAATATGGTTGTAAACTTACATTAGGATATTAGACTGTAATGACAAATGCAGCCCTCTTGCATAAAACCCTGGTTCTCCAAACACTGGAATATTTGCTTAATGAAAAGAGGTTTTACAGGCTCTCCAGACTCCCAGCTCATCTTTATTCTGGTCCTTAATTTAGGGACGAAGAGAGAAAAGTTAAACATCTCTCTCACACACAAAAACCTCTTCATTTTTTCAACGAAAACTCTGGTGTGGTCTGGCTCAAGTCTATGAGCATTCACACACATACACACACACACACACACACACACACACGAAGAAGCAGGCTTATGAGAAAAATCTGGAACGTCTTGGAGTTTTTTTTTCTTTTTAATTACAGCTCAATAAAAATGTCTTCATAAAGGTCCTAGGCAAGCAATCGCTTTGCCAGCAGGATGGAGCTACCCACATCCCAGGGAGGCCTGCCTGGTGTGATTGGGGGAGGAAGGGCAGAAAGCCAAAGTGAGTTCCTTCACCATTCCCCTGCCCCTAACACAACACACATGATGGGCTCCTCTGAGAGACTGGGAACAGCCCATACTAGGGAGGTGGTGGGGGGGCAGCCTCCTTCTTTGTGAAGCCCCTCTAAGTGTATCCAGCCAAGAGGCCAGCAGGGGCTAAGCCTGGTATCAGTCATAATATTTTGAAAATACTAAATGGCTGTGTTTTTCATTCCTCTCCCCCATAACCAAGTTCCTTAGAAGTAGCGTTGCCAGATAAAATATAGGACACCAGTTAAATGTGAATTTCAGCTAAGAAACAATTTTTTGGTATAAATATGTCCCAAATATTTCAGAGGACATGCTTAAAAATGTATTTGCAAATCAGTCAGCCCTACCCGGAAGTCATTTTGCCATTATGGCCCCAGAGAAACGGGAAAGGGAGGCCAAATCCAGTAGGAGGAGGCCTAGACGATGTTCTGGTAATAACGGAAAAGAAAGTGGATGGTTGAAGAAAAAGGGGGTCGAGAGGGGGTACCTGGCAGTAAGGCCTATGGGTGGTGCTGTCCGTTCTCTGAAAAAATGTCCCAAGGACAAACTGGAGCGAGAGCGAGAGCAAGAGCGAGGCCTTTGCTCTTTACCTATTTTGGCTTCTGAAAGGAGATCATTATGCCCACCATGAGCAGCATCCAGGCTTTTCCAAAACGTTCCAAGTTTCTGGCCCCACAGCATCAAGGCCTCCTTCCCACCTTCGCTCTTGTAATAAACTGGGATGTACATCCATAATCCAGCTTGGGGCAAGAGAAGAAGATTCTGAGGGCTTGAGATTTTAACTGGGAAGACTGGGATGTGATTATTTAGTAAATTTAAGTGTCTTCCATTCCCAGCACGGCGGGGTGGGACTTGTGGGGGAAGGTTAGAAGAGCTAATGAAAAATAAAGACATGTTTTTGTACTTCCCAGTGACAAGAATAGCAGCAACATGAGGGTAGTGACATAGTATCTCGTTTCTTTTCCCTCAGTTTCTAGAACAGTGCCTAGCACATTATAGGTGCTATATAGGGATAGGCAGAGCAAGTGAATTTTCAATCCATTCCAAGCTAGACTGCCTGCAGCAATGAGGGTCTTTTGGGTCGGGGCTAGGCCCACTGACCTCCCTCCCTGACCCTAGTCTCAGGGACAGTCTGAGACCACATGCACAGACACCGAAGTAGTGAGTAGCTTAATATCACATGAGTTTCTTTCCTAACTCAATTCATCTGTTAATTTAACCCTCTTTAGGAATATCTTTTTTTTTTTATCATTAAATTCATTGGGGTGACATTGGTTAGTAAAATTATATAGGTTTTCAGTGTACATTTCTATGATACATCCTCTACCGTGTTTCCCTGAAAATAAGACCCAGCTGGACAATCAGCTCTAATGCATCTTTTGGAGCAAAAATTAATATAAGACCCGGTATTATATTATATTATATTATATTTATATTATATTATATTATATTAGACCTAGTCTTATATTATAGTAAAACAAGACTGGTCTTATATTAATTTTTGCTCCAAAAGACACATTAGAGCTGATGGTCTGGCTAGGTCATATTTCTGAGGAAACACAGTACATATCACATTGTATGCTCACCACCTAGAGTCATTTCTCTTTCCATCACCATATATTTGACCCCCTTTTCCCTCTTCTACCACTCCCTCCCCCCCTTTCCATCTGGTAACTACTAAACTGTTGTCTGTGTCTATAAGTTCTTTTGTTTGTTTTTCTTGTTCATTTGTTGCTTTCAGTTTTATATCTCCAATATGACTGAAATCATGTGGTTCTCTATTTTTTTCTGTCTGACATATTTCAAATAGATGGAGCATGATAATCTCAAGATCCATCTATGTTGTTGCAAATGGCACTATTTCATATTTTCTTATGGCTGAGTAATATTCTATTGTATATATGTACCACATCTGCTTTATCCAATCATCTACTGAAGGACACTTTGGTTGTTTCCATGTCTTGGCTACCGTGAATAATGCTGCATTGAACACAGGGAGTATATATATCTTTATGGATAAATGTTTTCAGATATCTTAATCTATCCAGTGGGGGCTAAAACAATTAACTAGAGTTGGGGGAGAGTGAGAACAGTAACTACTAGTATGCATCGGTTGCTTACTCCAAGCCAAGAGTTTTATAAGCATTATCTTATTTAATCCTCACACAAACCCTATAGGCAGATCCTGTTATTACTCCCAATATACAGATGAGAGGATAGGCTCAAAGAAGCTCGGGGGACGTGCACCAGCTCAGAGCTAAGTGACAGGGGTAGTGTTTGAACCCGAGTCTTTCCATCTGAAAAGCACAGGCCCTTCACGCCTCTGCTGTCTTGCCTCCCACACACGATTAATCACCCTGTCAAGCCTCATCAATGTCACTTTGATGCACTAACAGGCCATGAAGAGGAAATAGCTATCTATCTGTAAAATAAACAAGTCCTGGTGGGAAGACAGAGGTGCTAATAGAAACACAATTTACCCATTTGCTGAGGTCACTGACAGACTGGAGCAGGACTCAAATGGCATTCAGTCTCCTGGGAAAGGGGGACTTTGCAGGGACACCTGCCCACAGCCCATGCCCTGGGTCCTAAAGGATCCAGAGCCCCCAGCAGAAGGCTGGCAGCAGACATTCCCAGTGTTTTGACAGCCAGGGAGATACACAGAGGTATCAATTTCAGAGAAACATCCTTAGCCCTTGGGCCTTCTCTCCAAACACAATGTCCTCACATCACTGGGCCATCAGAATCAAGAGTGACAGCTCCAGAACAGATGTGGCCTGGCCAGCTGCCAGCAAACGCTCAGGCGAGCCACAGAAATCTTCAAGGTACCCACACAACAGGATTTAAGAACTGGGGACAACCCAGGCTGAAGACAAGGGAAGGTCTATGGTCATGCAGTGGAAAGGAGGTAGGTCAGGCCTGGGCAGTAGGACAAATGGAAACTCCCATCCCAGTTCCCATCACCACACTGACTTGTCTCATTCTCAGTGACCTAGACCTGGGCTGTCCCAAATGGGAGCCAGCAGCCCCATGGGTCTATCGAGCACTTGAAATGTGGCTGGTCCAAACTGAGATGTACTGCAGTGTAAAATACTCACAGATTTCAAAGACTTGGTACAGAAAAAAGAATGCCAAATATCTCAATAATTTTTCGTATTGACTATGTGTTGAAATGATAACATTTGGGGTATAGTCCATGAAATAAAATACATTATTAAAATTAAATTCACTTGTTTCTTTTTACTCTTTAATGTGGCTACTAGAAAATTTTAAATTGCATGCATGGCTTGCATTATATTTCTATTGGACAGCATTGATCTGAGGGCTCAAGAAAATGTAATTGAATTCAAATTGAACAAATGTAAATATTATTTTTATCAAAATGTAAATTAAATGAAAACAATAAAAATTAAAATTATTTCCATGTATATTTTCAAGAGTTCTTTTTCTAAAACATTCAAAGTTTCTACGAAAAATAAAAAGGACTATGCAATTATTGAATATCAACATTTTAAATCAAAATGATATATATGAACCTGAAAACCTTACTTCTGAGAAACTTTTGTTAAATCTAGCAGTCAGTGTAAAGAATTGGCATTACGCTGCACAGGTATTACATTTAGACAAACATATATACACTTTAAAGAATATTATGAATTGTTTAATATACAAAAATATTCCTCAGCTTTGTGCAACTCTTGGGGCTCTGATGCTAATTCCAGGTCTCCTCCAGATCCCCGAAGCAGAACACAGAGACACAACAAACACTCAGCACAACTAGCTTTCTCTGTCTGAGCAGATGACTGGCTAAGTTGAATGATCCATCTTGTCTCTCACCTAAGTGCTTCCCGAATTCAAATCCACCCCGTGCTCCAGGGTTACCAGCAACACAACCTACCAGCTGTCACGGAATTCTGACTCAGTTACCTTTTGTTTGAGGACACAGAGCCAGAGAACAGGAAACATATTCTTTGCAGACTAAATGGTGTTAGTCACAAAAATGAATAGAGTTACCAGTCACATTCTGCCAGTGCTAAAAGCCAGATCCCAAGTGCATGTACCCTTGTAACCTTTCCATTTTTAAGTTTACATATGGCAAAATTCAGTCTTCTTGGTTTTACTGACAAATGCATGTAACTGTGCAACCACCACCATGAGCAAGACAAAGAACAGTTCCAGGACCCAAAATTCTTACCAGGGTTTGGTTTTGTTGGGTTTTTGTTGATTTATTTTTAGCCATTTTAATAGGTGTACAGCAGTATCTCAACATTCGTGTGCATGTTTGTGATGTGTGGGGACCTCCAAAAAGGTAGCTCAGGGCAAAGGTTCCTGTTTCCAGGGTCTGTGGGTGATACCGTCGAGGGTTGTCAACAAATTCCCCTCTTGGCTTGGTTACTCAATCATGAAAATTCCTTGGTGGGCTTTTTTCATGAGAAAGGGAGACCCCTAGGCTTAGCCTGCTTGGGAGGTGGAGACTAAGAGGGAGCTGACCTGCTCCGAATAGTCCTAAGCGAAGAAGAATCCAGGGCCTCTTGAGGGTCTCAACTCTGGAGAAGAATGTGAGAGGACAAGAACGGACATAAAGGAAAGCTGCGATGATTATACGGAGAGGAGCTCTGTGAACATGGCAGGTATAGGGACAGAAGTCTCTGGAGGAAGACATCCCTAGGGATGGGGCTCAGCCAATAATGTTTCTAAGAACAGGAAGGTTAGACATTGACTTTGGAGTTGTCTCCTACCCTCTGCCACACACAGGGGTGTTGGGTGGGTGGTGCTTTGGTGGAAGAACAGAAGAGGGTGGTGTCAAGCTGGGGGTTGAGGCTGAAGGAGTGAGAGGCCAGAGGGTGCCCTCAAGTGTAGAGAGGCATGGAGATGACAGTGGGACAGACTCAGGAGAAATGAGAGCCATCCTGCCTACACCTCTCTCAGGGAACAGTCCTTCAAGATGTCGCGGAAAGCTCTGGGCTTCCTGCAGGACAAGGCCACGGTCTGTTTGCTTTGCTGTTTGTAATATGAAAGAAGAGAGACCTCTAGGGGCACAGAGGACTTATAGCCATCAGACGACAAATGTCTGCCACAGAGATGTGGCCTCAGCTTTCTGGGTTCCATCTGGGAGGGCACCCTCTCCCCTGGGCTCTAGCTGGACTCAGCGTCGACATAATCTCAGGTGTCCACAGAGGACTGGAAACCCTAGGATTTTTTGGACCCAGAAATGTCATGTATTAGTCAAATCTCACGTATTAGTTTCCTGTTGCCATTGTATCAAATCACCCTAAACTTAGTGGCTCAAAACAGCGCATTTATTACCTTACAGTTCTGTAGGTCAGAAGTCTGACATGCGTCTCACTGGGCTAAAATCATGATGTTGGCAGGACTGCATTCCTTCTGCAGGTTGTAGGGCAGAATCCATTTACTCGCCTTTTGCAGCTTCTAGAGTCTGTTCTTTGGCTCGTGGCCCCTTCCTCCATCTTCCAAGCCAGCAACAGGGAGGTGAGTCCTTCTCACGCCTGCGTCACTCCAACCTCCTCTTCTGCCTCTCTTTTCCAAGAACCTTTGTGATTACATTGGGCCCATCTGGATGATCCCAGCTACTCTATTTTAAGGTCAGATGATTAGCAACCTTAATTCCCCTTTGCCTGGTAACATATATTCACAGATCCCAGGAATGAAGAGGTAGATATCTTTGGAGGGGGATTGTTTTCTGCCACTGGGCCTAAGTGGGATTCTGATCCAAAGGAGATGGGACAAAGAGCAGTGTCTACCTATATCTGAAAATGGAAAAAGTAGAGGGAGGTTCTGGGGAAAAGGAGTTTGCAAATGAAAATCACATGGGTCAGAGGAGCGGCAGTGGTAAGGAGAAAACGAGGCCAAATGCTGTCACAGGTAAGTTCCTAAGAAGCGACAATGAGAAGAACAGCTGTTTTTGTAGGTCATTCTTCACCTGCACTAGTGCCGCTCGCTGTGGTGGAGTCCTGGCGGACTATCCTTGGAGTCTGGAATAGTTGGAGACACCTCTGAGCACAGCCTTTGGTTACCATCCCGGCAGAAGGGTGTGTTTGCCGTATCTACACAAGGCAGCTCTTGGGTCATCTACCCACAGCTCGAGTTCTGCGCTTAGAGTTGTGCAGAGAACGCGATTGTTTCTGTCACAGGTCAGCCCTTCAGCTACGAGAAGACAGATTAGATGTCTCCTGCCACCCCCATTACTCGTTTCTAATAATCTCCCAGGGCTTCCTACAGTCCTTCATAATTAATGCTGTGGTTTTCCACCCTTCCCCGTCCTCATCGTCCTCTTTGGGGTATACTTTAATGTGTGATGGATTGGTAGTGTATGGGCTGTGGGGAGGGGGTCGACCACCTTTAGGATCTACTCCAATGGTGGTGATAATCCAGCAACCCATCTAATTCTTTTCTTGGCTTCATTTACTGGAACATCCTCCTAGACAGTGTGATGAAATATTATCTCCCTCTCTTATCAATCATCTATCTCAGATGCCTTTAGATATGTGATTTTTGCCCCCCTGCTGAACCTACATCTTCAGGGGCCCCTCTTGCCTCCTTAGCCCTGAGTTGGGCTGGGGTTGGGGCTGGGCTCCCAGCTAGACAGAAACCTTTCTTAAGTCTCTGTCAGTTCCAGCAGCTCTGCCTTCTTTAGTTCTTGGAGTAATTACAGAAGGACTTTTTAACCCTGCTGCTCTGACTCCAGCACTTGACAGCAGGGACATGTGGACCCTGAGATTGTGAATTTCTTGTACACTCAGCTCCTGAGTCTCTGTCTTGTGAATATTCTTTGCACCAAGAAATCAATAAAAGCTAAGTCTTTGATCAGTTTCACAATGAAAAATACTAGTAGAAATAACCACGCTAAATAAAACTGGCAGAAGCTAAACAAGCAAATTGTGAGGAAGATCTTTGGTTTGCTGAATACAAAGTTGCAGAGGACAAAATGATGACCCAACATAAGAAGACCTTGTTAAGTGGAGGATGTAGGGTGATTGGTGACCTTCTCCCCACTCCCCCCAATCCTTCACACATTACAGTACACCCCAAAGGGGGAGACGAGCATGGGTAAGGGTGGAAAACCACATCATTAATTATAAGGAACTGTAGGAAGCCCTGGAAAAATTTTACTAGAAAATTAGAGAACCCTGGACAGGACTATGTCACTCAACATTAAAAAGGAGGGCCACAATAGTAGGGCGTAGGTAGGTTGGAGGGGGGATTCCTGGAGCAAAAAAATCTGGAGCCAAAGAGGCGGGAGGTTGAGAGAAGGAACTGCCAAGAAGAGCGATCTGGGAATGACACTGAACTGGGAATATTTATGGCATCCTAATACCATCAGCATTTTAAAAAGTGTTTAGCATGTGCCAGGCACTACTGTATGTCATACTGTATGTCATTTAACCTTCATAACAACATAAGAGGATGGCATTATGATTATTTTCCTCACTGAAGCCCAGAAAGGTTGGACACTGGCCAGAGGTCTCACAGGAAGTGACATTGCATGTGAACCAAGCTCACAGTCTCTTTGGGGGCATTTCATTGTTGGCCCTGCATGATGTGGCATCCAGTCCATCCGCCCCCCAGAGATGGCTCCACCAACTCCCAGACAAGACTGGAATGGAGAGTTCTCCAGGCTGGGTGCCCCCGACCCTCCCATAGGCTCTGCGCCAGCGCACAAACCTCTCCTGTTCCAACTGTTCCAGGACAGAGCCCAGGGCAGGGCCCCGCAGACACCTGGCCTCGTCCATCCTAAGAAAACAAAGCTGGGGAATCCCCCTGCCTGTCACCCTCCCCCCTCGGCGGCCACATGTCCTGCCTCTGTGGCTGGGCCAGGAACAAGTGTGTGGGCTCTAGGTACAGGACTCCCAAAGTCAAGGGTTTCAGGTCACATTGGCAAATCCTTTTGCAAGCAGATGCCATGGGTCTCATCTCAGACTGGGCGGCACACAAGGTCAGCGTCAGCAGATCTGACCCTAAAAATAGGCTCTCAGGTGCCAGTCTGAGTGGCCGGGTGTGAGGCGCCACATACCCTGTGGACCAGTACCTCCTGACTCCTGACTCAGCCAGGCCCCGGCACACACAGGTAAGGCCCTGGGATGGTGAGGCTGGCACCTCTTGGGTCCAGCCAAAGGTCCTTTGGGGGCCTGGGTGTAGGGATTAGAAGCCCCTTTCCACCCTGTTTCTGGAGAGACAGAGAACAGCTGACATCCTTTTAGTGTGAAAGGTTTCTTGTTGCCCGTCTTTCTCTAGAGACTTGGTGGAATTTTCTCCACTTCCCTCCCTCCAAATCTGACCTTCCAGTTCAGTTATTTTTCCCCAAGTAACAGGGCAGGTTCAAGCTCAGCAGGCCCTTCTGAGGCACTGGGTCATTGTATCACATCCCAGCAAGGTCTACATTTGTCTATTTAGCCAGTGGAAGGGAAGCAAATCTCAATGGGACCGGGGGACAGAGACACCGGAGTGACTCACGTCCTGTGTAGAGGGACACAAATCACAAATAAGTTCTCCAACCCCACCCACGAGAGTCCTTCCCGTGTCCTGGGTGACACTAAGCATCATTTGGATGGACTGTTTTTGAAGCTTTTCCCAGTTCTGGTTGGGACCAGATGGGAGGATGGGGTGGGGATGGAGCCCTGGTAAATATGGGGAGACCGGGTCATGGATGGACAGAGCCACTGGACCAAGACAGCAACGCATGTCGGTAGGCAGGTGGGAAGGTGTCCTGCCTCTCAGACCCGGGCTCCCCATTAGATCCAGGTGCCATTGTGCTGGTGCCCCAGTGGCACCTCAGGGGCCCGCACCCAAGAGCTTTTGGGAGTAGGAGGCTCTTCATGTTCAGGAAAGCTGAAAATATTCCAAAGGGAAAACTCTGAGTACAAAGGGAGGGGACATGAGGAGCATGTGGAGTGGCGTCCTCACTTACGGCCCCAGCACCTGAAGGGCCCAGGTGCTCGGAGCTTGTTCTATTGCCCTGACTTTGCTTTGTGCCCCCTTCTTGTTCTCCTCATGACAAACTGATTTGGTCCTGCCAAACGACATTTATAAACAACACTGGAAGGGCTGCTGAGCCGAGTCCCATACAAGACAAGAGCATTGGGCATGGGGATGGGAGTGGGATGTGGGAGAATGATGATGGGGGATGTCAGTGGGCCCAGAAGCCCCTTTAGGAGCCTAGAAACGTTGGCTCCAGGTCCTGGTGCCAGAGGTCATAGCTCCGTCTGTCCTGTTCAGCCTGACTCCAGAGCAGATGGCGTTTGTATTCTCACTTGCAGTGACCGTTGATGGTTCTGGGCTCACCACTTCCACAGTACATAGGAGGACAAGTCTTATGGCAGCCTGGCACCACCAGCATATATTAACAGGCTGGTGGAAGGCCTTTCTCCTCCTCCCATAGCCTTGCTTATCCTTCATACAGGAGCAATTGAGCCCATCACCCACAGGAGAATGTTGACTGAGGCTTATTTACACCCCATCCCATTTGCCACTTCAGAGACCCTCAGCTCCGGCCAAAGCGCTCAACCCCCTCTTGCCTCCTCTTGGCTCAGAATGTAGCTCCCAACACAGTTGAAAATCCCCCACCCACCATTCCCCCTGTCCCCTTCATGAAACATTCTCTGAGCCCATGTCGATGTGCCAAGAACTTAACTATCTCATTTAATCCAACAACCATGGAGGTGGCCATTATCCGCATTTACAGAGGAAGCTGAAGCCATGTATGTGAGACTCCAAGGCTAGAACGTATGCCTCCCTCCATGACTTCACACCGGGGAGGGAGGCATATAAAACTGAAAGGCCCAGGCCTGCCCTCAGGAGCATATACTTTGTGACCAAGAATAGAGTGACCTATTATTGACACGGTTGGCTGTCTGGGTTGAGTCCCAGGCTCACCACTTACTAGCTTGGTGTTGTGTTACTAACCTATCTGACCCTCATTTTTTTCATCTGTAAAGTGGGGGCAGCTATTCCCCGTCTAGGAGGTTTTGAAAGTAGATAATCACTGGGTAAAAGCAACCAACCTTTTGAAAGTAGATAATCACTGGGTAAAAGTAACCACGGTAAAAGTAACCAACCTGTGTCTTGTCAGGGCCATGATTTCTTAGTGAGCTTTTGTGGAAGCTTTAAGAGGTGGGCGCTTGGCCCCCAGCTTTCCCAAGGCCCAGAGCCTCCTCTGCACAGCATCAAGAGACAGGCCGAGGGAGGAATAGTGGCCTGCATTGGACATGGAAGGGTGGAGGGCCCATGGTGAGGGCTACACCGCCGCAGTCTACCCTCCTTCACCTTTCCCTGAACAAAGAAGCCTCATGTTCTGAGGTGATGCACAGCGGGAAATGGTTCTTGAAAGACATGAACTAAAAGGCCATCTATTCCTGAATTCATGAGCTGTGAAACTGCCTGCAGTGTTCCCACACATCTTCAGAGGAAGCAAAGGCCCAGCTGCTCAGGGGTCAGAACCACAACTGGCCTGGTCAGACGTCATAGCCTCTTGGCTCCTGTGCCAGAACCTCCTCTCCCCCACCGGGGCCTGGGCCACGGAGGTGAAATCCATCACGGCTGGCCCCCTTGTCGGAGAAGGAAGCTGAGTGTGGGCCTCCAGCCTCCTCATGATTTCCGGGAGGCCCAACTCTGCCAAACCAAGATTGGGGAAATCAATTAGGAGTTCATAAATTACCACCCCGAAGCACTTTGAAACCATTTGAAGAGTTAATCAAACAAGTTAATGGCATCAACACCATCGTAGAAGGAATATTAAATTACCTCTTTAAATGAAGGCTTTTGTTTTTTTAATAAAAGAAGTTTATATTAATTCACATAATTGCCTCCTGTTAATGTACTTGCCAGAATCCATGAGAAAAAAAAATCTGTTAAACTTGGATTATGTCCGATATATTAGGAATTAAATTATAGGCAACAAAAAATTCCTGGGTTTTCATATCCAAGTTTTAATTTTTAAAAAATCCACAACTTTTATTTCCTGGTTGGGATCATTTTTGTAGATTTAAGAGGCATAAAGACAAGCCCTGACTTGTAGTAAATTAAAAATATGTATATTTATATATGTACACTGCGGCCAAATTCTGTGCCTCCACATCCATACCCCAGCAGAAGGTATTACTATTCTAACAGAGTACTTTACCCAACCACAATAACATATTCAGTTTCCCCCTTCTTCAAGGCACATTCCAAGTCCACCTTGGGTGGTGTCATGGAAGAAATGTGGTGTACATGCATTTAAACACAGACTAACTTTCCCTCATGATCCCAATACATTAAGAATGTAAATACGCAATGTCCACCTATGCACAGATACAAAATACCTTCAAAGGGAGAGGAAATTTTTTAAAAATTAGATTATAAACTACTCTACTAGAGCAAAGACTTCTAGAGGGCAGAAACCTCTCTGACCCAGCCCACATCTAGCTCTTCACAGAGGGATGTGTGAGTAGAGCTTGCACTGGCCTCTTCCAAGGCCCTGTACCTATTTAGTTTTCTTTCTCTTAAAGCTTTTGTATAAGCGTCAGGACCCACAATGTTTGATTCTCCTCTGGTTTCCTGGGGAGCACTGAGGGACTAGAATGACCTATGTCTGACTGTTGCCGCTAAACGGCCTCAAGGACACACCTTGGCCTTCAGCGAGCTCACACTCATTGGGAGGGCACTCAGTGCCACGCAAGCTGCAAGGACCACCTGGTCAGGCCTTGTCCTGACGGCCACCTTCTTGTGCCTCCGCCTACACGTTTAGGGAAAGCATCTACTACACCCAGAACAATTCTAAAATCAATCTTTCACAGGTTTTTTTTCCTTCTCCATATACTCACATAATACCTGTTTACCACAGAAATTTTAGAAAAGATGGTTCCTTAAAAGTTAGAAGAAAAATCACATATAATTTCATCATCCTAAAATAAGTACATCGTCAGTGTTACTATTTTGGTGGAATGTATTTTTGTGTAAGAACAGAACCATGCTGTGCATGCTGCTTCATAAACTTCTGGTTTCCTCTCTCCATTGGCACAAGCCTCTTTCCCTTTGATTTCTCAAAGGCACCACAAACACGACTGTCTGTCATGTCTAACAGTTTCACCCAAGGTTTAGGGCAACAGAGAGACCTGCCATATGGTGGGGCACTGCAAAACTGGGCATCGGGAACCCCCGTTCTTAGCCCTGTGGCTGTGTCCCCTGGGTGCTCCTCACCTGGCTGTCTTTGGCCCCAAGCCCTCCCACCCAGCAGCAGGGACCCTTACACCCTCTCTGGGGACGTTCTAGGAGGCTCAGAACCCCCTTTGTTTTCGTGGACAGAACAATTTAGCTCTCTGTTTCATTTCAGCACTTTCTGAGTCATGCTTCAGGACTTACCTTTTTCTCATCAAAAGGATCCTCAAATGATAGTTTTTACTAAGCAGGAGGCTTGTTCAGTGGCTCGCATTCCTGGGCATAGCTTTCTGGACTGTCTCGGCAGGCTCGAGGGGTCCACTTAGAGATTTAATTGTTCCACTGAAATGAATGATGCTTCTCTTGATTCCGTTTCTCCCAGCCTCCACCTTAGGAAGCAAAACAGTTCAGATTGGGTTTCTGGCTGGCTGTTCTAGAAAACATCTTTATCTCTCTTGTTACAGCTCCATTTGATCAGAGAGGAAAGTGAGGCTCAGGGAGGATGAGACGTATAGACCTGTGAGTCCTCAGTGATGGCTGGGGCTGTGAGAGCAGAGAAGGGCGAGGGGGCAGTGAATGTAGGGAGAGAGGGACAGAGAGGTGGAGCAGCCCCGGGGAAGTGCCAGGTCTCAGGGGCAAGTAATACAAACTTAAAGTCACAAACCAGAAGTCACAAGCAGTTTCCTGCCCAGACTGTTCTGTTTGGCGAGCACAGTTAAAAAATAAAGACATGGTTATTCATTATAAAATATATTTATCAAAAGAATCCTAAAATAGAAAATAGAAGGAAAAAAAAAATCTCTCTGAGTCCTGACACTTGCCCACAGTATTGAGATTTTGATGGGTTTTTTCCTAGTTAAAAAAAAAACTATGTTTTTTATGTATTTTTTTTTTAACGTGGAGTCAAATCATGGTGTCAAAATTATAGTTTTGAATTCAGATCAAAGCTTTTTCTCACTGGGTAAGGAAAACCTTTAACCAAATGCAAGCTGTGCCGTCGAAAATTCTGAAATGGAATCAGGATTAAGGCAGGGTCCCTGTGTTGATTTTTCCTGGAAATAGCTGCTCAAAGGAAAGACCACTGCTTCACAGAGGGAAACAGCCCTCCAGGCCTTCGTGGTCAAGTACCACTTGGCCTCTGCATTCTCTGTTGTCACAGTATATTTAAATGTTTTTAAAATAGCAGTGTGTTAGTTTAGGTCCCTTCAAAGGCAGACCTTGGGACCAAGGTTTGGGTGCAAGTTGTTTATTTGTGAGGTGCTCCAGGAAGCACTGTGTGGAGTGGACAAGTGGGAAGAGTGCCAGGGGAGGATGTGGGAGTGAGCAGGTTGCCACTTGGGCAGCCAGGGCTGCAGCACACGGCCAGCCTCCAGGAGACTCCGAAATGGTCACACTCAGGGTGGAAGAAACCGGGGTATTTGTCCACCAGCTCCTGCCCCTCATTTGCCAATGACTTCAGGAGTTAACACCCCCTCCTTTACGTCTGGCCAGTGCAAATCCAAGAAAATACCCTCCAGCAGGGAAATACAGGGGCCTGAGAAAAGAAGCCGTATGCATAAGGGCATTGTCCATTTATATGCAGTGACCTGAGCCGTGGAATGAGACATGGCAAGGACAGCATCTGCTATAGCTGCCTACACTTAAAAACCAGCACGTTTCACACGAAAGTCTGGCTTTCTGACTTCTCACAAGGATATCAGAGAATCTGGCCTTGCATCCTCACATGGGATGGCAAGCTGCTGTCCTCAGTCAAAGCGGCCGTTTGCTTTCAATCGTCTGCCACAATCCCCCTCACTCCCGATGGCTCCTGCCGGCATTCAACAATTAGGTTCCTGTTTGTTTATTCTTTAACACCCAACCCATTTTCCTCCTCTGCGCAACCCCTCCGGGAAGGAGCCTGAGGCTGCTATCCTTTGAGGAAGAGACAGGCTGATGCTACACATAGGCCAAGTAGCTTTCAAGTTGGCATTTGGCTTCCTGGGACCAAACCTTTAAATATGAAGCCGTAACAGGAACCTGGAGGCCTCTCTTGACAACCTGCCCAGCTCTCATTATGACATTTAGCCTGTGATTGATATTGTGTGTGTCATTGAGACCTTGGCAGTTAATCTCTGGGTCGAATCTATGGAAACCAAACAGAACAGATTTGTCTTCCCCTTCCATTTTGGCTGTGATCTGGGAAATAGACGCTCCTGGCCTCTCTGAGAGTCAGAGATTTGGGAGCCTTGCAGAGAGGGATGCACACAAGCCGCCTTCAGGATTTGGAAAGATTACAGGTCTGTGGTTTCTGGCCGGCTCTGTGCTTTGTTCTCTTCCCCCATCAAATCTGCACGTTGGAGGATAATAGATCCCAGAGCTCCTCTGCATGCCAAGCCGTTCTGGGTAGACCGCACCACTTCCTCTTCTGTCTGGAAATCCAGCCGAGGCTTTCAGCACGGAGATGGGGATGGGGATGGCTCCTTCCACTGCATAATAAAGGAGAAACAGCCTCAGCAAGGATGAGGTCAGCTTCAGTGATCAAAGGAGAAGCAGGGCTTTCAGAATGCAGTTTACTTCAGGTATCTCCCTGAAATCACCTCTTCTGAAGACTCCTTGAGTGGCAAGCGGGCTTCAAAACAGCCTGCACATCCAAATTCACGTATATGGTGCCCAGCTTCTCCTCACTTTGAAATAAGAAGAGTTGGTGCCATGGATGGGCTGAGCTCCAGACCTCTCAAAATTAAGTCACCCGTGGGCTTAAGGCAAGGAGGGCCATCACCACACTCGTGGGAGACTGAGGTGTCTATACTGGTTCCCACCACAGGAGTTGTTTGCCAACCCTTGACATGACTCTCTCCTTGGTGGCTGTAAACGCCAGCAGGCAGGCCTCAGTGGCCTAGACATGCCTCACAGTCCCTTATGCATCCACTCCCTCAGTCACTCATTCAGTCATCACGTTCATTCATCCATCAAGCTAGTCCCTCATTTAACAAATCCTTTCTGAGCACCTCCTCATCAGACTCTGAGGCTACAGAGATAATCGCCACTAAGAAGCCATCTTCAAGGAGCTGAGTCAGATCATCCATGCCCTCACTGCTCCCAGTCCTGCACCTTTATGCTGGGCTGGACACCTGGCGTCCGCTCAATGAGAATGTGGGAAGCGTACTGAGCACCCTGACTACCCTTCTCTTGAGGCAGCAGCTCTTTGACTATTTAGCCACACTCTTGGGCAATTATTATCAAACTTCGGTGAGCATCAGACTCACTCGGAAGCTTGTTCAAACACAGTCCTAAGCCCTTACCCCAAGTCCAGGGTGCAACCCAGGAAGCTGTATTTTTAGCAAGTGCCAGATGATTCTGAGGGAGGTAGTCTGTAGATCACACTTTGACAGACTCCAAAGTAGGGTCCCCTCTGCTGCCCACTGCCCCCACCCTCCCAACTCAGAATTTTGCCCAGAAAGTCACAGATCCTGGCTTCCCACAATCCCCAAAGACACACACTGCTAGCTACTGATCCTTTAATTCATCTCCCGTGATCTTGGGTAAATCAAATGTCCCAGAGCAGTGGTTTCAACTCTTTCCTTTCCTTTTTAAATTTTCTTTTTATGGGAAATTTCAAACACATGCAAAGAGAAACAGTAACTACCTTGCAACCATCATCCAACTCCAACCACCAACTTCCATGGCCAATCCTGCCTCATCACATCTCCACCTGTTCTTTCCACCCCCCCCCCACACACAATATATTATTATATTTTTCCAACTATATTATTTTTGAAGCAAACCTCAGACGTTATATCATTTCATCTGTGATTATTTCATTTGTATTTCTGTAAGACAAGGCCCTGTGGTATAATTTAACTGTCCTCTGAATCTCCTGCAAATTGGATGTTAGATCCAGACTCTGAGGATTCTGATCAAAGATTTAGTTTTTCCTTTGGCGAGACTACTTTCGTGATGGTGGTGTATTCTTGCATCGGAAGGCCCATAATGTCTGATGGGGTCTTCTTAGGTTACTAGCAGTCAGCGGTCAATGCCAACACCCATTAGCTCATCAGATGTTGCAAAATGGTACTTCCTTCCATTTTTATTATCTGGAATACTTTATAAAAGAGAAAATTTCTCTTGTCTACCCAATAGAAGAGTTTGTATCAGAAAGGAGCGATTAATGCTAGATTCTTTCCCTTTACTCATCTGTCTTCAAAATAATGAACCGGTTCACTAGCATCTTCCAACAGTGAATCATTGTTTTACATATCATTATGATTTAAATGTTTGATGTGTTTCAAACATTTCAGTTTAAAACACTGCAGTTATTTTTATTTTTCATGTTCAAATTTTTGACAAGCAGAAGACTCTTTGAGTTATGTTCTGAGTCCTTCTGACACGATCCTAGTGGTCTTTGAAGCTCCCAACCCTTTTTTAGCCCTGGCCTGCCCCTCCTCACACTGCATCTCCTGCCCCTATCCCTGCCTTCTCAGCAGTTTTCTTTTTCCAGAAGACTAAAACCATGTGTTACAAACATTCTCAATTTACGATTTTCCTCATCTGAAAATGGAGATAATAATAGTGCCTACCTCTCAGGTTGTTAAGAAGATTGTAAAGCACTGGAACAGTACCTGGCACAAAATAAGTGCTAGATAAATATCTGTTCAATAACATCCCCTCCCTGTCACACACCTCCCCATTTCTCAGGCACTCCACCCTTTTCTCTGTCCCTTCAGTCTCAGAGTATAACTTCCCTTTCCAGGCTGTCTGAGTGTAGACGCATCAGTCACTCGGCTCAGGGAACAAATGCTGTCCAGTCCCACCGTGAATTTGTTTCCTTGGGGACCTTGGGAACTCTACTCCTGCATTCCACTTGCAAAGCCTGACAAGCCCTATAACTACACATTGCCATCTGCGCCCATAGCTCTCCAGTTAGGAACATCTCTTCTGACCCCCTGATGAGTTAGCACACCTGCCAGCCTCCTAGTGTGAAAGCTGCGAACATTGACTTCAACTGTCCTAACAAGTTGACGGACACTCACGCAGCCAAGTTTCCTTCCACCCCCAGGCTCCTGAAGCCCCGAGAGTGTGCGTGGCTGCCCAGACTAGACAGGCTCTAGATTGACAGGTGTGCCCTTCTCGCAGGCGCCGGCTCCCTGCTGCTGATGAGTAATGCAGCCTGGAATGTCAGGGACCATCTGGGCCTTCCTATTCGGGTTCAAAATGGCACAAGCCAGTAGTTTCCAGTCAAATAAAGGAAAAAGTCAGCACCAAAGAGGAGGTAAAATCTAAAAGAAAGGATGCAAGGGCCTGGTTGTCTGAAAGAATTTTGTCACGGGTCTGCTGCAAACCCGCCGCCACTTGGGTCAGAGGGTCCCCAGCACTCTTGCTCTGAAGAGACTGGAATGTTGGGGACACATGTGGTTTAACTGCCATCATGGCCTTCCTTGTTTATCTCTGTGGCCTGGGAAGAGGAAGCAGGAGCACAGCAGGCCTGGGAAATGTCTGACAAATCTTGAGATCAGCTTCTTCCCACCTCCTTTCCAAAAGCCCATTCCCTACCTCTGTCCCCTGCTAACCCCCATCCTGACCTTCTCTCATGACCAGCTGCAGAAAGGAAAGAAAATCTCTTGGCTCCGAAATGACATCCGGGGAGCCCAAGACAAGCCTCAAGAATGCCTACCCATCTGCCAAGAGGCTGCTGCCGAAGGCGTTGGAGGAGGAGGCGGAGCACTACTGGACCCCGGGAGCCTTTGAGCTGGAGCGTCTCTTCTGGAAGGGCAGTCCCCAGTACACTCACGTCAACGAGGTCTGGCCCAACCTCTACATCGGGGACGAGTAAGTGCCCCGGCTTAGCCCGGGGAAGGCAGCCAGCCTCTGCCAGCTCACACCCCTCGCCACCTCCTCATCATGAGATTTTGCTTTTTAGGTTAATTGTTCTGTGAGAACTCTGTTAGTTAGGGCTTGGTTTATATTCATATTACAGAAAACTCAGAAAGGGGGCTTAAACAAGATAGACATTGATTTTTCTCTCACAGGAAAGAAGCCCAGAGGAAGGCAAGCTGGGTCCAAAGGGACACAGGCTCCCGGGCTGCCCGACAATCCTGAGGGCATGGCTTTCTTCTTCATGGTTGCTACATGGCCGAGATTCCTCATAGTGCTCCAGCCATTATCTGTAGGATGCAGACTGCAGGAAGGTAGAGGGAAAGTAAGAGCAAAAGGGATTCTAACTGAAGGAAAGTTCCAGTTAAGACTTCCCCTGCCCCTAGCTGCAAGGGAGGCGGGGAAATATAGTCTTTATTTTAGCTGATTATAATGCCAGCAAGAATAAAGTCAGTTCTCAGGTTGGTGGCACAGGAACACATCAACCTATGTGCTCAGAAGCCCCCATGATAAATAACATTAATAATAATGCCTACGATTTGACTGCTATGTGCCAGGCACTATGCTAAGCATCTTGCCTGCATGATCTCATTTTATTTTCACTAAAACCCAGTGAAAGAGGCACCTAATTATTCCCATTTTAAAGATAAGGAAACCGAGGCACAGAGCAGTTAATTAATTGGCCCAAGGTCTACAGCCCAGTAGGTGGCAGAGAGATGGGATTCAGATGTAGTCCTGCCCAACCCAGACACTTGCATCTTAACTCTTCTCTCCATCCCTCAGGGTTCCAGCTCATATAATCTATCCTGTCTCTCCAGGGAGCAGATGATACTGGGCTTCTGCATGTGTGATTTTATACACACCTTGCTGCTTGAAACCTAGAGATAACTGTCTAGTCATGGGAAATCCAGAGGCAGCCTCCCTGGTTTTTTTCTTAATATTTTAAAACTGAAAACATTACAAAAATTGCATGCAGTTAAACTAAGTAGAGGATTATAAAAACAAACTGCATAATCTCACTTTGCTCTTTTTCAATTCTACCATGGAGTAACCAGTATTATGCTTACTTGCATACTTCTACTACTATATGTATACTATTGCAAACATAAGGAAACATATACACACTGCTATAAACATAAACAAACATAGCTATGATAATAAAAGGGTTTTTGTTTCTTTTAAACAATTTTTAGAAAAAAAGAATCATACTATATATACACTATTCTGCACTTTTAATATTCCATAGTATACACGGACCACTGTACTATTTTCCTTTTTTTTTTTAATAGCAGCTTTATTGGGATATAATTCACATTCTTTAAAATTCACCTATTTAAAGTATACAGTTCAGTGGTTTTATTATATTCACAGAGTTGTGCAACCATCACCACTATCTTATATCAAAGCATTTTCATCACCTCAAAAGGAAACCCCAAACACATTAGTAATTTCTCCCTATTCCCCACCTTCCTCCAGCCTTAGGCAACCACCATTCTACATTCTGTCTCTAAAGATTTACCTATTCTGCACATTTCCTATCAATGGAATCATAATATTTGGTCTTTTGTGACTGGCTTCTTTGACTTAACATAATGTTTTCATGGTTCCTACAAGTTGTAGCATGTGTCAGTATTTTATTCTTTTTTATTGCCAAATAATCTCTACTATTTTCGCAATTTTTCTAAAATTAGTTCAAAATAAAACATGCACACATATATTTTGACCCCAAATATTACTTTAAGAAACATAATTTACAGAAATAAGAGTACCAATACATAAGGAAATATGTACAACAATGTTTATTTTAACAGTTTGAAGTAGCAAAAAAAGGGGAGTGGATTACCTGAATCTCTTACTTTTAATAATAAAATCTTAAATAAATGTAATAAGTATATGGTGTTCCTATTATAAAAGTAATATATGATCAGTGTATGAATAAATAACTCTTAGTTTCCGTATTTGTAATAGGTTAACAAGAGAACTTTCCTCATAGGGTTGAGTGGATTAAGTGAGACAATATATGTAAAATATCAGTGCTGTGCCTAATATATAGTAAGTACTCGATAAAGGTTAGCTATGATAATAAAATAGTGATTCATCTAAGGAGGAAAACTTTTAAATTTCCCATAATAATCACCCAAACCCCTAACTCCAAAGCTACTCCTATTAATATTTTAGTATATTTCCTCCTAGGTATCTGTATATTATTTTGGGTTTTAAAATTTGCTTTTACATAGTTGTAACCTTGAGAAACATTCATTTTTGTCTTTTTTTCACATAGCATCATTTGTAAACTTTTCCCTTATTACATACTTTTCATTCATTTAATTAGTATAAATTATATTAGTATTAATATTATTATAACATTAATTATAATATATTATATAATATAATATCAGATGAATATAAGATCATTTATTTAACCATTTTCCTATTGTTGGACATATTAGTTATTTCTCACTTTTATAAATAATCTACAGTGGACATCTCTATGCATAATTTTTTTTTTCATATTTAGGGTTATTTCCTTATATCTGACCCTTAAAATAGTATAACTGGGGGGAGGGGGATTAAGATTTTTAAAACTTACACTGTCTCTGAATTTATGCTGTTCCCTTTGCCTAAAATGCCTTTCCTTTTACTTCATCTCTGTGTCCAGAGCCTATGCACTCTTCAAAATCCACTTAAATTATTTCTGCCATGAAGTTAGCTTTCCTCAATCCCTATAGTGAGAAGTTTTTTCTCTCTGTATATTATATACTATATTTACCTTTCCTACAGCTTATAATAGCAATAATAGCTAAGTTGTATTGGATTTTTACCATGTGCTCTGCCCTGTACTAGGCGTCAATTAAACTCTAAACAACCCTAGGAAGGAGGTACCATTTATTACTCCCATTTTACAAATGGGCAAAGCAAGGCTCAGGGAGTTCATCCATTTAGTCAGTCAGTCAGTCAGTCAGTCAGTCAGTATTTACTGGCACCTTCCTAGGAGCGGTGAGGGATCTGAAGAGAAATTAAGTGACTAGCCTAAGGTCATACCACCAATGAGTGATGGAATTTATATTCAAACCCAAATCAAGAAATGTTGTCAGTCAGATAAAGAAGCCATCTTACAGTTGAGGAGAAGAGATGTGTAGAAATGTAATAGGGGAACAGAAAGAGAAGTGGGTAGTGGGGTGGAAGGAGTGTGGGGTTTGAGTCTTGGCTCTGCCAACTATCAGGTGTGTGAACTTGGACAAGTTATTTTACTTCTCTTCTTACATGGCAGCAGTAATAGGGCTTGTCTTATATGGTGACCATTCACTGAATTAAAACAAGTAAAGTGCTGGAGTGGTGGCTGACGCAAAGTAATGCTTACTAAGTGTGAGGTATCACAGATCTGAGAAAGCATCACAGAAGAGTTGAATTCTGGGTTTTGGAAGATGGGTAGGATTTCAACAGAATTCCAGGCAGAGGGAGCAGGATGAGAAAAGACATGGAGATGAGAAGAAACAGGGTGATTTACCTTAAGTACACGGGATGAATATAGTAGAAAGGGCATTTTCAGAAGGTCTTGGACTAAAGCCAAATGATGCCACTGTGTGGTCAGCGTCGACAGCAGTGCTGCAATATAACCGGAGGCCCCAACATGTTAGTGACCTACCGCGACAATGCTTTATGTCCCCCTCACATGACATGTCCGTGGTGGGCCACTTCTAACTGTGCTACATGCCACTTTACTCCAGGACTCAGGACCCAGGTTGATACCCACATTCCATTGGCCAAAGCAAGTCCATGCCAAAGCCTTACATCAGTGGGGCAGAAAAGTATAAGCCACCCTAGGGAGGGGCAGCAAACACTCTACATGGTAATACACCGTCTCCCCCAGCCACAATCTACTGCAGGTGTAGTGGCTTTCAGTAGGTCCTTTTACCTTTCGGGGTCTATGTCCTCATCTCTGAAAATGGATTAGAGAAGAGTCAAAGAAATATGGAATGCGAAAGCATTTTGTAAATTATAAAGTAATAGACAGATGAAAATGTTACTATTACGGTTACTCGGTGAGAAAGAAACCTGGAAGGTAGGTCGGGGTCAGTTTGTGGAAGGAAGGCTGACTGCCAGCCAAGGGACTTGATTCAGGAAGCCCCTGAGAGTGTCTTAGCAGGACAGACATGTCCTACTTACTGCAGCGCCACACAGGAGAGTGTGATGCGATAAAATACACTTGCCTCCTTGACATCTGAGCATCACCTTGCTTCCTTCCACCAAGAAAATGTTACTGCCCTTTTAATTCAGTCCAGCTCTGCCTAATGAAGGCCCCAAACGAACACACACATGAGCAGTCTAGGCAAGCTCCACAGTCAGTGTTCTGACCCGTGTTGCACAGCAAGGAGACTCAAATCTGCATGACGTGGTACTTGGTCCCATCTCAGTTCAGGGCCCCTCCTAGACACCCACTTAACAAAGCTCATGAGACTCACCGAGGCTTAGCGAAAAAGCAATCAATTCCACTGCCAACACAGCCACACAGAGGTGGTAACCCAGCTGAGAGCAGGCATGGCGGCCTGTGTTCCTTGGTCTCTTTCTAGGTGTTGCCCAAAACACCCAAAAGCTTAGAGCTGGCTTCTCATGCATAAAGCCTCAGTTTTAATTTGATATTTGCATTTAGGCTGAGTTTTTCCTTTCCCTAAAAGCACTTAAGATTTCTGAAAGCCGAGTATCAAGCCTCCGGAATTTAGGGTGGTCAGGATCCAGGAGCGAGGATGGACGTCCTGGGACAGCCAGAGCCTCCTGCTGCTCCTAGAACCTAGACCAGTGATTCCTGGAACCCAATGGGGAACAGACATAGCCCCACAAAGCAGCTTACCCCTTCCCTCTCCTCCTTCCTCAAGGGCATCTTTTAAGGAGAGAGACAGAATGGCTGAGCACCTGCTCCAGAGCCATAACGTCTGGGTCAAATACTGGTTTCCATGTGGCCTTGACCAAGTCTCTCGAGCTTTCTGAGCTTAGATTTCTTCACCTAGAGGATGTGGATTCAAGGAGTTAATACATGTGATGTTTAGTGCAGTCTCTGGCACACCCAGTAAGTGGGACCTATTACAGATCAGGCAGGTCCAGTGTGAGAGGAAGGTAAAGAATGGTCACGGTACTTTGCCACTAAGGGTCCCTCTATGCTAAGGGCAGCCTTGGGACAGAAAACAACCCTGGTTAAATTTCTCCCATGAGATGCTATCATGAGCCCAAGGCCAGGTTGGAAGGAAGGTCCCTCCTACTGGACCTTCTCCAGCTCATGTACCAACTCCCTCCACAGACACTGTCCTGGCCTTCCAGGGACCTGAGGCCTAAGGAGGTATTGCCTCATCAAAGCCCCACAGGCCTGCGGGCTTCAGAATTTCTAAAGCATTTTCTCAATGCCAGCTTATCCCAAAGGGATTCACCAAGTGGGGTGCCTGGTGACTCCAAGTCCTTATTGCTTATGCCCAGGGGAGGGCAGAGGTGGCTCCACCCCCGCAGCTGGTACAAAGAGACCAAGTGGTGGTGTTCAGTGTGCGGGGTGGGCGGAGGGGGTCGGGCCAGGCCAACCTTTTGGATGTTCTCATGAGGAAGTCTGTCTCACTCAAGACACAGCCACCCTCTCTCCCCATCCCTTTCCTACAACTTGGGTGGGGGTGGGGGCGTCTGAGTCTGCCACTCGAGTGAACTGCAGGGTCAGCATGGAGTAGTGCAAAAGCCATCAAGCAGGATTCAGGGCCCAGAGTTCAAGGCCCCAGTGTGGGTGGTAACTCTGTGTGTGACCTTTGGCAAAACATTTTACTGTTCTGGGACTCAGTTTCTTTATTTGTAAAATAAAGGGATGATTTCAACGGTCCCTTCCAGCTCTAAAATAAAATTCTTTAAGAAATGTCCTATTAAATAAATTAGGCTTTATTACATTCAAGCACACACTTGTTTTATTACTTTTAAGTCATTCAAATTAGATTCAAATTAGGTTAACCAAGTGTTGCCCTCCAGAGAGCCAGAAACTGGCTCAATGATGAGATAAGAATAATTCATGGCCTCTTATCAATCAGCAGTCCCTAAATGGGTGCTTCAAAAGTGCTCGAGCATGCTTGAAAGCACCAAGTTTCTGTAATTTAAATATTCTCACTTTCATCTCATTCATATCTTTCATTTGCTTAGCAAAACCTTTTTTCTGATTTTTTTCTCCTGATAGTCAGCAGGAGGGGGACTACCCTGGCTTCTGTTAAAGTGCAAATTCCCAGGTAGGGCAGCCTCTGATAGCCAGGCTCGGCTGGAACAGGGTAACAGAGGAATCTCTCTTCCTTCTCACCATCACCAGGGTGCTGTTAGGTTGCTTCGCTGCTTGAATGGTGGGAGCCCCAAGCATCTCCCTGTCTTTATGAAAAACCAAAGTTGCCTTCAAGGTCTGGCTTTTGGGGTCATCAACAGCCAACTGCCCTTCCCGCTAAAGCCTGACTCCTCCCATGCCTGTGGCAAGGCCCACTCAGTTTGAGCTTGCTTTTCAGATCTCTCCTGAAGCTATCAACTTGAGCTAAAACTTGACCTGCTTCCAGGGTGGGCCATAGCTAGTTTAGGGTGCAGCAAAAATACAGCCAATGCCAACAGTTTCATATGCTGAACACTACCTGAAAGAACTAGAAAACCTGGATTCTGAACCTCCAAGTACCAAAGGTGTCTTAGATGCACATGGGCACCAGCCATGGGCAAAGTGACCCAGGAAAGATGCTGGAGGCCCTGACCTGCCTGGGTCTTCTCACGCTGGGGGACAGCTCCTC
Organism: Rhinolophus sinicus; assembly: GCF_036562045.2. Classification (NCBI taxonomy): domain Eukaryota; kingdom Metazoa; phylum Chordata; class Mammalia; order Chiroptera; family Rhinolophidae; genus Rhinolophus; species Rhinolophus sinicus. Next base: position 51,673,144 of record NC_133757.1, on the reverse strand, counting down.
AGTGAAGGCCTCAAGAAAGTCAACCATTTCCTTTCACGGTTAGCCAAATGCCTCGTCATGAATACAACATCATTTCTCAAAGCCAGGCGTCTCGCATAGCCTCGTTCCCCTCTTAGCTCCATCCTTGGAGCACTGGAGTCTGGGGGAGTGGGCAGATGATGAAGAGATTTCTAACAAGAGTTAAAAATGCCAAGGCAGTCTCTTCTAAGAACTAAGAAAATAATGTCAATAAAATTCATGGTATACATTTACATAGCAAGTGAATATATGGCATGTTACTGAAAATTTACAAAACACAGATAAACAAAAAGAAGAAAATTAAAATTCCCATTACCTGTAATCTCGTCACCCACAGATAACCACTGATTGCATTTTGGCATACATTTTTCTATTACTTCTTTCCCTCGAATTTCTTGTAACCTTTCAAAGAAACTTGACTATTGCATCGTTCAACTTTACAAGAATCTTTTAAGGAAGGCACTGCCAGTGTAATTGATTCTATTTAACAAATAAAGAAAAGTGATGGTCCCAGAGGCTCAGTTGTTCCAGTTCACATGGCAGATTAAGCTTATAAACTACACCTATTGGCCCTGCGTTTTATGAGGGGCCTCAAAAACTGACCAGCTTCCTCATCAGCAAATAACAAGAACACCCAAGAAACTAGAAAGTCAGTGAATTTCACTTCATATCAGGTGAATTGACCAAGATGAAAAACTGGGAATGTACCTGCTATTTGAAAGTCCACCTGCAAGGAGTAGGTGTGGTCAAGACTCCAAAGGAGGAGGTCCCCATCAGGGTCATGTCCATGAGATGATGTGAGATCACAACAGCATCAGAATAAATAAGGTGCCAGATTACAGGATACAGGCCATAAGTGGACAGGAGTCCATAATAAGGTGCGAGAACTCAGTGGGTCCTCACAGACACGAAGGTGTGGAGAACTACCCGATCAGTCATTAGTGGACTTTCTTTGAGTGCAGAAGCCTGGCAACGTGGGAGCAGCCAGTTTCCCACTGCCAGGAAGGTGGTGGAGGGCTTGTACAAATAGGCACGTGCATGTGCCCCCTCCTCCCTGTGTGAGGGCGTACGCTCGGGGAAATGGGCTTTCAGGAGGATGCTGAGGTATGCAGGCTGAGAAGCAGGAGGGCAGCAAGGGGTCTGGAAAAGTGGAGCGTCAGGAGTGCTGCCCACGAAGACTGCCTCACACAGAGTGTCCTAAAGGGTGGGAGGTTGAAGCAATCTTCCTGGAGAAACTCCAGAGGGGCTGAAGGGAGGCTGGGGGAGGAGGAAAGAAGGGAAGGTCTCTGACTGCGGAAATGGCCATGCGAGAAGGAAGTCACTTCCTTGGCTCTCCAATCTGGTGTTCGAATCCAGAGCTAGGCGAGGTTCACAGATAGAAGAGCTAAAGGGAACTGGGTCAAAAACAGAGATATAAAAATGTTCTTCAAAAGTACACTGCACAAGTCGAACAGATTTGTGAGAAAATGTCCAACCTCATTGCTAAAACAAAATAATGAAAATAAGACACCACTTTGTTGGTGGTGTTTTGTTTTGTGTTTTTTTTTTGCTTTTGTTTTTGCCTATGAAATCGGCAAAGAATGAAAAATAGGAATGTAAATTTGAGCAAGCTTTCTGGAGGATAATTTAGTAATGAGTATCAAATGTGTTTAGAATACTCATACCCAGCATTGATCCAGCAATTCCACTTAGAAAACATTGCTCCTAAAAACGTAATTAGAGATGTGCCAAAGAAGTACATCAAAGTTGTTCATTATAGTGTTTCTTATAATACCTGCCAATCCCTCTCCAGGGCAGAGATAGAGACAGAGCTAGAGCTAAAGCTAGAGCTAGAGATAGAGATAGACAGAGAGAGAGAGAGAACATAAATATAAAGAAAGCGATAGAGATGATAGAGACAGAGACAGAGAGAAAACAAATGTCCAAAAATAGGGGTTTGTGAGGTAAAACTGAGATTTACCTATAGGATGGAACAGCACGCTGTTACTGAAGGCTGTATGTTAACACAGGAAGATATTTACAGTATATCACCATGTCAAAGTTTTTGAAACTGTGTATATAGTATTATACCCCCAAACAACAACTCTCTACATAAAATATACAAATCTATGCATAGAAAAACAACTCTAAGATCTTATATCAAAAAGCAAATAGTCTTTATCTCCAGAGGGTAGAAATATAGGTAATTTTTTTGTGGGAGGTGTTATATTTTCCACATTCTGCATTGACCATGTGTTCTTTTGGTAATTAGATTATATATATATATATATATATATATATATATATATATATATATCCCTAACCCTAATATATACATATATATATATATATATATATATATATATATATATATATATATATTCAACAGGTTGCTTACATTTAGGATTTTTCTTAAACAACCAGAAACTAAGGCTCCTGCATCATCTAGATTCTAGAAGTAAATTCCTAAATCCGTTTTTCTTCTGAGCTTTTCTCTTTCAATAAAGGCACATTACTTAGTCTATTTGCCACATAACATACCTGAGTAGGTGGCCCTAAAACTTAAAACATCGAAACGATTCAGTGCCGCACAGCACTCTGACACCACCACCCCTCCACTCCCAGTAATTGCTGAGCTAGGCTCCCGGTCATCCGCCTCCATCACAGCCCATCTACTAAGAGCACTGAGTCACTCTGCTGATTTACAGATCCCCTTCTGCCACGGATACTCTTCTGAGCCCTCACTGGACTGAGGAAAGCAAGCGAGGGGGACAGAGTGGTGTGTGAGGACACCACCCCCTCCCCTGCCCAGGGAGCCACAGAGCTCTGAAAACCCGCTGTGGGCCTCTGCTGCCCACCAGGTCTAACCCTCCCCCTGAGCCCTTTCCTGCCCCTCGGGCCGCAGGCAAAACCAGCTCTGTGGGGTGAAGTGGAGGTATCATGCAATGAGTCTTACTGCATATCTACCCGGATCCTTGACCCCCAAAGCAGCAAAGTGCAAACTGTTATTTATTCAAACTGCTATTTGATTATGTTGAAACCCAACTGCTGAACCCAGAGAGAACAGTCTTTATGGTGGGTAGAAACTTCCTGTCAAGGACAGTTAATTTTAATTTTTCCACTGAGCTCAACCTCAAAGTGAGGTTGATTGCTACTCAGCAACATGGACTGCATTAGTGGAGGCTTTAATTAAGCACAGATCTATATCCCCAAAGCATAATGTTTGTTGTATACATACTTTGGGACAAGAAGAAAAATGAAAAGCAGACCTTCCCGAGGAAAAATTGAAAGCAGAATGTGTTCCATAGTCAGGATGGTAGCACCAAAGGCCAGCTGCGGGGCTTGGTGGGACTCCCCACCTCCCTACACCTCAGTCCCAATGGGCTGTCAGCAAATGTTTCTAAAAGCTCAATGCGGGTGTTCAGCTCTCTCTTTCCCAAACACCGGACTCCACCGTAGTTCCTCTCATGGCAAACAAAAGGCTACAGGAAACCAGTGATTGGGGGGGGGGGGGGGGGAGGGGGCGGGGGCTCACCGAGGGGCCACAGCATGTTTCTGTTGCAGGGCTCCTCCTGGCCAAGGGTGCTGATCCAGGCTCGCATCCACTATGGCCACTTCTGGCCACATCCTTTCACCAGGGGCCTTGAAATGAGCCCTCAGCCAGAGCACAGTGCCGCTTTTGGCCTTTTACTCTTATGGCTCCAGACCCTATCCACCTCTTCCCTGAGCGGTAGAACTGGTCTTTGCACTGTTGAGAGACGCCATCTTAAAGTCCAGATGGAATCACCCCTCCGCAAACACTATCAAAAGCTCTCATTGACCCCCAAATACAGATCCTGATACCCAAGCACTTCCATGATAAAATCCCACACTCCCTCTGCAAAACTTTCTCTCCTCTCCTCTCACATGCTATGCTCTGGCCAAACCAGTCCCCTCCTCCCCGCCTCCATCCCAACCCATCAGCAAGTCTGCTGTGACTCCACCCTAGTCCAAGCCACCTTCCTCTCTTGGCTGTACAATTATGACAGCCTCCAACACAGCTCCCCGCTTCTACTTTTCGCCTCTCTCCAATCCATCTCCACGAGCAGCCATACTGATTCTTTAAAAAGTAAACAATGCTCACCCCTTCCTTAAAGTCCGCTGTGGCATGTGGCACTTCATCACACTTAGAATAAAATTCAAACTCTGCCTCCTCTGGCCTACAGGGTCCACACGACGCAGCCCCTACCTACCTCTCTAAATTCTTCTTGTACCACTACCGCCCTCATTTGTTTCCCTTCTGTTCATAGGACTTGCTGTGCCCTCTGCCTGGATGAAACACTTCCTCCAGCTCTTCCCCGCCTAGCTCCTTCCCATCTTTCATTCTTAGCTCAAGTACTACCTCCCTCCCTGCAGAGACCTTCCCTGATCACCTTACCTAGGGCAGGTTGTTTTTGCACAGCTCTTACTGCTACCTGAAATTATCTTGTTGATTCATTTGCGGTTTCCTTGCTAGCCCCATTAGAATCTAAGCTTCCTGAGGGACGACTAATACGTTCATCACTGCGCCATCAGCACCCAGGAGGGTGCCTGGCACACAACAGAATTTAAATCATTATTTGGGGATAAATGATTGTTTACAGGAAATAATAAACATTTCCTGAAAGACTTCATTACCTCCAGCTTCCATCCCTTATGTTGTGCTGCTTCCTTGGCTTGGCATGCCCTAGGCTAAAGCGCAGCACAGTAGACCAGCTTCTTTCCCTTGCACCCAGGGCGACAGCGCTGGACCGCTACAGGCTGCAGAAGGCGGGCTTCACACATGTGCTGAACGCGGCCCACGGCCCCAGGAATGTGGACACCGGGCCCGACTACTACCGCGACATGGCCATCGAGTACCATGGAGTGGAGGCTGATGACCTGCCCACCTTCGATCTCAGCGTCTTCTTCTACTCAGCGGCCTCTTTCATCCACAGGGCACTCCACTGCGATCACAGTAAGACCTGCAGCCCACCTGTGGCCCCGCCCCCAAACGGAGGGACCCCCCTCACCAGCCGAGGTTCCCACCCCTCACACATCTGTGCTCTCTCTGTCTGCTGCCCTCTGAAAGCTGGCCCTTCCTAGGTTGCATGTGGATGAGCTGGAAATGTCTAAGCCCCTCCTGAGTGTGCTGCTGTGAGCCCCACTGAGCGAGCTGCGGGTGGAGTTCTGGATTTGACTGAATGGGTATTGGGAGGGTTCAGAGGAGAGGCTTTGGGCTTGAAGCACTCTTTCCTAAGGCACATCAGCCATCCTTCCAAGGGATGATCTGCGAGCCCTCAAAGCTGGGATGTGGCGGAGACACTAATTGTGCCTGGGCCCAAACCCGACTAATAAACCAAGAGTTTTCATGGCAGAAAGCCCTCAAGCAGCTAACTTGAGTGGAAATCTGTGAAGAAACTTCAAATTCTCCTGCCAACCAACCATGCCCACAGCCTCCCTGACCCTCTTTTTTCACCCCCAATATACTCAATCTAGTGAGACCTCCTGTGGGAAACTGACAACCTAGTCTCCATAAGTGGAAAACTACATTTGAGACTGAGTTTTGCACCCATTCACAATGTCCAAGTTTCCGAGGGTTAATTATCCATCTTTTAAATCAGTGCTAGTCCTTGCGCTCAAAACGTAGTTTTAGCTGCCCCAATCCAGGGAAAGTCTACAAGGCTATTTTGGAGAGAAGGGCACAGTTTAGGTATGCATCCTGTAAGACAATATGCAGTTACTGCTGCAGGGCATATTTCAGTGGCATTCCACAGAGGCCAGAGGGACTTGAATACCCTAATCTGTGCCCTGACTTCAGCTTCACGTGTCACACCCCTTTATGGGGCCATCACATAATTCAGGGTATCCAGTTACAGCACTCCCCCCTTATTTGCAGTTTCGCTTTCCTTGGTTTCAGTTACTTGCAGTCAACCGTGGTCTGAAAATATTAAATGGAAAATTCCAGAAATAAACAATTCATAAGTTTTAAATTGCACACCATTCTGAGCAGCGATGAAATCTCGAAGTATCCCAATCCATCCCGTCAGGGACGTGAATCATCCCTTTGTCCAGTGTATTCACACTGTAGACACTCCCTGCCCATTAGTCACTTAGTAGCCGGCTGGGTTATCAGATCGGCTGTCGCAGTATCACAGTGCTTGAGTTCAAGTAACCCTTATTTTACTTAATGGCCTCAAAGTGCAAGAGTAGTGATGCTGACAATTCAGCTATGCCAAAAAAAAAAAAAAAAAGCCGTAAAGTCATAAAGTGCTTCCTTTAAGTGAAAAGGTGAAAGTTCTTGACTTAATAAGAAAAGAAAAATCTTATGCTGAGGTTGCTAAGATCTTACTGTAAAGAAATCTTCTATCTTTGAAATTATGAAGAAAGAAGAAAAAATTTCTGCTAATTTTTCTATTTCATCTCAAGCTGCAAAAGTTACCGCCACAGAGCACTGTAAGTGCTTAGTTAAGATAGTAAAAGCGTTACATTTGTGGGTAGAAGACGTGAACAGAAAACGTATTCTGATTGATGGCAACATGTTGCACCAGAAAGCATTGAGCCCGTACAAAGACTTCAGCAAGGGATCCCCTGAAGTGAGTGGCACCAAGCCATTTACTGCAAGTAAGGGATAGTTACACAGACTCAGGAATAGGTTGGACCGAAAAATACATAAATTACTGGAGAGGCTGAGTCTGCCGATGAAGCAGCTGCTGTCACATTTCCAGCAGAGTTGAAGAAGTTGATTAGGTTTGGTGCTATCTGCGGTTTCAGGCATGCACTGGAGGTCTTAGGATATAACCTCCATGGCTAAGGGGGAACTACCGTACTGAAAGCCTTTCTTACCACAACAGGTTGGGATTACAAGGCTCACTGACTGACCCACTGGCCTGCTTTAGGAACTCGCAGCCTGGTGGGGGGTGGGGGGGCTAGGCCATGGCTGTTAACTGCCCCAGACTTTGATGGCTGTGCCAAGGTGGGCTTGGCCTCAGAGCCAGCCCTACAGCACCAACAATTTGTCATTATTGTGGTTCACAAAGCAATGTCACAATGGAAAAGAAACCCAGGGAGCTGAAGTGCTTGTATTCGGGGATGCCTCATTTCAAAGTTGTTCTTTTATGAGTCTTTTTATGGGCCATCTTTTGTGTTCTGCACATTCTGGGTTTCCAAGCAGGATCAAAAAGCAACTGGACTCTGACTCATCACCGCGAGGTGAAATTCGCCTCAGAGTATTTGAAGTTAACTGAAAACATATTTGATGTGAAAAAACAAAAAGCTATACAGTACGACCACCCCATCCTTCAGTTTCACTTGCCATTACGCTATCTTAGACCTTCCGCTTAATGGAAGGGGTCTGGCAGGCTTCGGAGAAGACAAGGGCTGGATTCAAATTCATGCCGCCCAGCTGACTAACAATGTGATTTCTCTGAGCCTTGGTTTCTCCATCTGGTGATAAAAATATTTACCTTGAAAGGTTCTAATGAGGCTCAGCAGTAACCGACACAAAGCACTTAGCATAGAACCTGGTGCACAGCAGGCTCTCAGATGTGTTTGATAAAGAGAGGTCGTGCACCGTGAAACACATAACCACACCAACACATGCACACCATCATAATAAAGTTTCCAAACCCCAAAGAAAAAAAGACATTCCAACTTTGAACTAGTATGATATACTCACATGACAGCTTGTTTTTGGTTCCTGGCAAGTGATTTTAGAGTCTGCCCCCACTGCCAAATCAGGAAAGAATGGGGCTCTCAAGTCCTGTTTAGGCCTGGGCAGCTCATGGAGCATGGATGTGGAGAGGTCAGGTTGGTGTGGATTGTGACTGGTAGACCAGCTGAAAGCACCTAGAAGAGACAGGGTCAAGAGGGAAAGTACATACCCATGTCAGAGAACGTGCAGGGGGTGGGGGATTCAGCCACGTGGGAGGCAGTCCTGTTTCAGGGCCCTTTGCACTTGCATATCTAAAGATTTCCTCAAGTTGGGGGCTCAGACGCCAGCCCTTCAGGACCAGGCAAAGAACCTGGACAGATGGAGCTGGCTGCATTAAGGCAGTGGGGTGCAGGTAGGGGGTGCTTGAGGCTAACGGAGAGCCCCATGTCCCCTCCAAAGGGGTCAGCTCCTACTTAGTCCTAGCCAACGTATGTCTTGTGAGACTCCATGCAAATGTGATAGAGCTGACTTTTCAATCTGGATTTTAATGTAAAATCACTCAAGTTTTAAGTGTTGGCAACAAATTGAAAATTTTTTTTAAATGCTTCAAAGGCCAAACAAAAGAAACCCAGTGGCTATCGGTTTGTAACCTGTGCCCTGAGTGCTCAAAGCAACAAAATAAAGTGCAGGTTAGCTCAGCAACAGCATTGTCACAGACTCCAAACAACGGAGACGGCATGTGCTCAGCCTGCCTGCCACATGCAGTGGGTGACCTGATTGTGTCCAGTCATGCACTGGAAAACCAAGGGACTCGACTAGAGCATTTTAGAGCCAGGCCCACTCATATGTTTCTTATTATACTCTTGATGTAAGAGGTGTTGATGGACAGTCTGGCCAAAAGGCAAGGCGTCTGTCTTCTCTCGTCTTTCCTCTTCTTCCTTGGCTAGTTTCGGTCAAGTGTACACTGGTTCCCACTGCTGCCCCTCACAAACTGTCTTGTTCACTCCTTTTGAAAAGCATTGCTTGTGGAGCTGTGGAACTGTACTCCTGGCCTGTAACCATCCCCGTGGGTCCACGACTACTGCTACTCAACCCTGACTTGACCCTTCTGAAAGAACCCCCAGGCAACCTCAGTCACTCTTGAAAAAAATCTTAGAGATAATCTAGGCCAGTGTCCTGCCCTGAAAACTGGGAAAACAGAGGCCCAGAGAAGCCAAGTGACGTGCCCAGTGTCACGGAGCTCTTCAGAGGCCAGTGGAAATTCCTTGTCACTCAGGCCTCGTGGAAGGATCCTTTGCCCTTGTTTTGAGCATCTGGTGTCTTTGCTGTGTAAGGGGTCACCACATGGCATGGAAGGTGAGGCACTCCAGCTGGTTATAGGATCTGAACTTGTCAATCTTTGTCAGAAAAAGAAATATTGACAAAATACTGCCATGGGAACCCCATGTGGAAGGCCTTCACTGCTCCTGGCACAGCATCCTCCAAGCCAAATTAGTGTGGTTTTAATTTAATGAAATCTTTTAAGAAATCCCAGGGCAGATACCGGGAGGCACTAAAGATCAGATTTTAGTATCACCACTCTCCTTTTATTCTTTCCTTCTTTTTCTTAAACGAACAATCCGCAGCCTGCTTTTGAAGCCATCTTAAAATCTATTATGGATAAGGTAGGTATGAATAAATAAATGAAGTCTGCTTTTGAGCAGGTGGTTGATTCTCTGGTGTTTCTAAGCTTCTTAAACTTTTCTGTGGTCCCTGAAAACACTGTGTAAAATCGACCAGATCAATTCACCGGGTCAGACTTTCAGGGTGTTTTAAGGGTCTTCTGCTCCACTGCAGCACACAGGCCTGCCTCCTGGCAGTTCAAAACACACCTTGCACCCTTTTTGTGAGGACTTCCACACGTCCAGAATGGTTTTGGGAGTACTAACTCTGCCTTTGCGAGCTGCTGAGGAAGGCAAGTTCAAGGTAGTGAGAGATGGGCAAAGGGCAGCTCCCGTAAACAAGGAAGGAGGTTGCTTAGAGAGTGCACACCTGGTGTGGGGTGGGGTATAAGTGAGGGGGGTGGAGTTGGGGGACTTGGCCTGTATGTGTGATTCGAGTGAAAACATGCAACTGGGTAATAGTAGAGATTCTGGATTTGGGTTTTCTCTGTTTTCTGGATTATGGAAACTCACCTTTTGGGAAAGGCCTAAGGGGAAATATTTCATTGAAATCACCATTTTCCAAACATAGCTTGTAACCTATAGGGAGTCATAAAAACAATTTAGTGGGTGCAACCAGCATTTCTTTAAAAAAAAAAATTGAATAGAGTAGAAAAGAATAGAAAATATCAGCATGCGTTTCATGTAATAAAAGTATTTCTTATTTGGTGAAACTTCTGTCTGATACACACACATTAGTGAGACCACATACCATTTAAGAGCTTCACTCTGGTGTCAGGTGGCCTGGGCTTGAGTCACAGTTCTGCCACTTTCTAGCTGTGCGACTTGGACAAGTCACATCTCTGCATTTCAGCTACCTCTTCTGTAAAATGGGGAACATAATTTTATCTACCTCATCACTTGTTGAGAGGATTGACTACGATAAAATACATAAAAACATAGTTGGGAGACATGGGGGCCACGTGAGACTGTGTGCATCTTAGCCGAGAATTTTACATAGTGTTTTTGGGGGTCACACAAAAAGATTCAAAGCAACTGATCTAGAAAATGCCAATACTGATAATGCAGCCTTCGTTCAGCCCTGACCCTGGCTGGTGTCTGAGAGTCAGCCTCCTTGGCTCTCTGTTGCGGGCCATGTTGGGAAGAGGCCAAATGCAGCCTTCCTTGCCTTCTTTTCTGAACTCTCCTGAGAGCAGTTTCTCAGCACCTGAGAGCAGTTTCTCAGCACCCGAGGCTGGGCCTTAAAGGGTGCTTAGCTGAGCCACAGAGCAAAGAGGAAGCAGTGTCCTGAGAGTCTGGGAACAGGCCTTGGACTCCAGGGAGACGTACCGAGCTCAGATGGCTGATGGCATTAATGCCAGTCATAGAAACAACATTTAGTTCCAGGAGCTCCTGCTGAAGCTGAGCACCCCCTCTCATTTCACCCTTTTCCCCTCCCATCCCCCCCCCCCTTCCCCCTCCTCCCACTTAACAGACTTCAGGCTCCCAAAAGACTTAATGAACTACAGCTTTCGTCTCTTCCAGGCATTTAGTCATGACAGAAAGAATTACCCTTTTTGCCAGGAGAGGAAGAAACGCTTTAGTTATCAGCAGAGCTGGCGAGGGGCCAGGCAGCCTCTGGAGGAGTCTGTGGGGATTAGAATGCCAGCGGTAGACATTCCACTCCAGGAGCACAGCCATGCGGCGCAGGCGTCCCCCAAACCCAACTTAGCAGTAAAGAAGCCGGCCCTGCTTTCGGGCCAAAGTGCACAAGGGAAAGGCCGTGTGGCCACAGTCTCGTAGCTCAGCAGCATGCAGGGTGGGACTGGACGGCCATCTGGTTAGCTTGCAGAGGTTCATGAAAATGCATTGTGATAAAATAGCTCTTTATAGAGCACCTCTGCGTGCCAGCACTGTGCGTGGAGAGGCCATCAGAAGTCCTTCCTGTTGGGTGGGGGGTGCAGGCCTCTCCAGCCAGGGTGGGTGGGAGAGAGAATCCTGGTGCCTGGTGTTCAGGGCCGACTGGATTTCTCACACTGCCATGGCTGCTGACCATCACCACTGTCCTGGCATGGTCCCCTGAGGAAGGAGAGCGCAATGTCCATTCAGAAGTGCTCTTTCTAAGCTGTTCTCCTATCCTGCTGATGCTCCAGAAACTGGGGGATGTCCATGAGTGTTTTCTTGGTCATCTTTCCAGGCCTCAGGCTTGAGAATCAAGAATAGGGACAGCAGTGGGGGTCACACAGCTCACGCTGCCCCAAGCCAGCCTAAACCCAGCAGAGTGATCCCACAACCAGGAGAGGGTGGCCTTTGGGATGGCAGTGGTGGGGACAGCCAGAGAACCTAATCTCATTCCTTTCTCTGTCCCCAGAGCACAGGGGCCAGTGGCCAGCAGACAGGAGGGCCTCAATAATATGCTGCTTTGAACTATTTCTAGTGCTGGCACCAGCTTTCTGGGTGACCTCTGTGGCAAGTCATTTCACTTCAGTGAGCACGTTTCCTCCTCTGTAGCGCAGGGATGATGATAATGAAACCTTGAAGGTTGTAGGAAAGATGGAATGAGAGGACGCATGTTGATGCTCTCTGTGGGAGCTCTAGAGCGCCACCAAATGGAAGCCCAAAGGATGAGGACACTGCTTCACATCATGGATTCTCACTAGGCCAGCTGTTGCCATGGGAGTGGCCAAAGAGAGCTTTTGTTTTTCTTGTACAGACTTTCAGATCTCTGGTTCTCCAACTTTTTGGTCCCAGAACCCTTTCACACTCTTCAAAACGATTGAAGACCTCAAAGAGTTGTTTATGTAGGTTATAGCTATCAATATTTACCCTATTACAAAAACTGAAAATTTTTACAATATGCATTCATTTAAAAAAGATGAAATAAAGTATTACTATACTTTATTATAACATACTTTATTATACACATTACTATAACATATTTTTATGAAAAATTGTATTTTCCAAAATAAAGTTAGGGAGAAGAGTGGCATTCACTTACATTTTAGCAAATCTCTTCGGTGTTAGGTTTATTAGAATCCAGTTGGAAATCTCATCAGCTTCTGTATTCAATCTGTTGTGATACAGTGTTTTGGTTGATGTATATGAAGAAAATCCAGCCTCATTCAAATACGTAGTTGGAGAAGGGAGGGATACTTTAATAGCTTTTTTAGATAATTGTGTATATTCTTCTTGATACTACACCAGAACTTGACCGATGAAAGCTTCTTAAAGGCTAGTTGTGATGTAGAATCTGAAGCCATATTGATAAACGTCATACTCTTTGACATGAAAACCCACTGGTCTGTCTTGCACTTAGAATGGATTCTTTTTGTTTTTAACCCTGCATGATTTTGTAGTATCCCACATAAGTCATTTGGAGAATATTGATTTACTAAGTTATGTAGATCCTCCAAATGTTGCCACTTTTCATTTGTACATTATCAAAAAAAAACTCCCTGCCTTTTTAATATCACCACCGATCTTAACAGAAAAATCTTGAAAGTATTGGGAAACTGTTAACTTCACGGTGACAGATACAAGTTTTCCAAAATTCTGATTTTTGCTCAAAAGCTTGCATTTTACCACAAGCAATAAATACCGTCGGTTGTCTTAAGGCAACAGGCTTAATTTGTTCCCTTTTGAGAAAAAGTCTGCCAAATACCCAAGTTTGAATTACCATGGTTTTTCTGTCATTCATTCTTTTCAGTAAAAATGGTGTTTTCGTGAAACAGTGGCTAATTCAGCTTGCAACTCAATCTCCCATGTGCTTTTCCTTGAGATAACCATCATACTTGGGTCTGCAGCCCAAGTGCTTTATGTGTGTATCCCATTTCATCACACAGACTATTAAGAAGTGTGACCAAGGGCTGAAATTTGATAAATTAATTTTTACTGCTTCATCAAGGATATTCTTAAAGGGAATTGGCTGTGTTCTCCCCTGAGAGGGCATGGTGGTGAAGAACCAGTGACGACTAGTAGTTTGGTGCCTCTTCTCCTCACTGCATTTCAGGTAAGATCCTGGTACACTGCGCCATGGGCCGCAGCCGGTCGGCGACCCTGGTCCTGGCCTATCTGATGATCCATAGGAACATGACCCTGGTGGACGCCATTCAACAAGTGGCCAAGAACCGCTGTGTCCTGCCCAACCGGGGCTTTCTGAAGCAGCTCCGGGAACTAGACATGCAGCTGGTCCAGCAGAGGAGAGAGGCCCAGCACGGCGACGATGGTGAAGAGGCCAGTGAGAAGGAGCCGTAGGGCCCCACGAGGGGAGGCAGACACACTTGGGAATGGAAAGAGGAGACTGAAATAGCTCTGACCTGCAGAAGGGACAGTGAAACCACAGCCTGACTTCTTCCAAATAATCTTCCACTTCCCGGGTGCGTGCTGATGAACAGGGGGCATTCAAGGCTGCCCACTGGACTAGTCCAGACCTTGGCTTCACCTCAAATGCGGCCGACTGGCTGCCCAGCACAATCGGTTACAGATGAACACACAGTTCTGCATAAAGGAGCCTGTATTTTTTTTTTTTTTTTATAAGATGGGAGAAAAGGATTTAAAAATGTGTAGGCATTGTGCTTATGTGTTCACAAGCACACATAATTGTTATTGTGATTATGTGTTCAGCTTTGTCTGGAAGTCACATTCTTAAAAAATAATTTTTAAATATATTTTCTAACCACAGGAAAATGCCTGGGACAGCCGTGTTAGGGGAGAGCTTGGACAGCTTATTAGTGAGTCCCGTCTGGGGCACCTGCATTTCCTCAGTCTCTTGCATCCTCTTTTCAATGGGATCCCCAGGCTCAGGTATTTGGTAGGGGTGGGGAGTGGGGCCCACACAGAGGCCCCTGCTTTGGGCTCCCCCGCCTTCCGCAGAGAGCCAGGGCTCTTTAGGATCTTAGCCAGAGCTGCCCTGCCATGACCCAGAAACATTCAATAAATTGTGGTAAATTTGGACAAGAGTTTGACTTTACAATTTTGAAATAAGAGGGAGGCGACACTCTTTAGGGGACCAGAACTCAGGGAAGCTCTTCATGTTGATTCTTGTTTTCAGTGACACCAGAAAATATTTGCAAATGTGTTTGCTCTGGAATGGAAGAACAAGGCAGCTGGGTGAGCTCAGGGGTAGGGTCCCCCCGCCCCTGAGAGTTAAGCCAGTCACTAGGACTGTGGTTTTCATTCTGGAGGACAGAACAGCAACAGGCAGCATGCAGGTAGAGACGGCTTCTAGAACTAGGAACCATAAGCCAGACAGAACCCAAAGAGAGGCTGACAGTCAAGGACCAGAAACCAAAACTGCCCAGAGAAAGCAGAGAGTGTGATAAAGACTGATGTGGAAAACGTGAAAAGGGGCTCAATCCTCCAATTTGGTTGTGGTTTTCAGCAGAATGAAAAAGGAAGTTCTTGATGGAGGGAGGATAGGGTCCCGGCGCTCAGCAGCTGTGCGAAGCCACCCAAAGGTTACCCTGTCACCTCTGGCGGGCTGCCCTGCTCTTGTGCCTGAGGGGAGGACTTGTGGCCCCGCAGCATGTCTGGCTTCCTGGAACTGCCCCGGATCTGCTCTGGGTCACTCGCTTTGACATTGGGTCCAATTGGGGTATGAGGGAGACACACATAAGCTCTTGGAAAAGAGATAGATACCAAAGGGGACTCTAGGGTCATAGTGGGCCCCACCTAGGCTTTCTCATCACAAGCTCCTAATAATTCCCTTGAAACTCATCTTCTAGGTCTTATCTGTTCCAGAGAGAAATCAGTATTTCCATTTTCGTGAAATAGTTACGTCAAAGTGAATCCATATGTGGAAAGGATGGAACACCTATAGATCCACTGCTGGGTTCTCTTGTCCTACACCTTCCTACATGCTCCCTCCCACCTCTTTGGGGCTCTGAGTCCTGCTGAGGAGAGAAGAGGAGAACTTTAAAGTTGGACGCCTAGTCTCTTCGAATTGGCTCCTGGGAGCCAGAGGTAGGAGAAAGGAGGAACAGAAGTTTTTGCAAAACTGTTTCAAGTCTTCAGAAGTAAAATATTCATTCAGTCATTAAGTACTTATCGAGAACCTACCACATGCCAAAAACTGGGTTAGGAGGCCAAAAGTGAAAACAAAAAATGCCTGTTGTGACCAAAGTGCCATGAGGGAAACAGGTAGTGAGGTGAACAACAGGGGACAGGATCAGGAGAAACCCACTTTACACAGGGTGGTGGGAAGCCCTCTCTGAGGAGATGGGGTGAGCTGAGACTTGAAAGAGCACACTTTCCAAACGGGGAGAAAACATTCTACGCTGAGGAACAGCACAGGTGAAGGCCCAGAGGTGGCAAAAAAATGAGTTTGTGGTTTGAGGAACTGCCCATTGGTGAGGCTAGAGTTAGTGGGTTGGAGTGGAAGGTGAGGGGTAGAGAGACTAGATTTTACTCCATGTGCAAAGGAAAACCACTGAAGGTTTTTTAAGCAGGGGAATGGTATTAGTTATATCTTAAGGAGACCACTCTGGAAAGAAAAGAAAAAAAATTATTGTGGCTGAAGTATGAAGAATGGATGGTAGGGAGTTAAGAAGGGAAGCGAGACCAGTTAGGGAGGCTGTTGGAACTGTTGATAGGAAAGAGGAAGGTGACCTGGCCTAAGGCGGACTGGGACTCAAGATTAGTTTGGAATTATCCCGGAGAATCAACAGCACCTGCTGAGAGGGGAGGGAGAAATGAAAGACACCAATTTGGTTTCTTGGTGGTGCCTTAATACTAAGAGGGGTTGACCAGTGCAGAAAGCGTGGAGGGGCCTGGAGATCACCAGTTATGTCATGTCTGTGAGACATACAAACGGTGTCCAATGTCATTTGCCTTTGAATCTACAGAGCTCAGACAGGAGATACACTTCTGGGAGTTCTCTCTACAGAAGCAGAATTTTAAGTCAGCGTACTGAAGGAGATAAAAGAGAGAGGAAGCCCAGGTCTGTGTGCCTCCATCAACATTTAGAGCAAGGCCTCGGTGGCCATGGGTGATCCAGGAAAGGGGACAGAGAAGAGAGAAGGAAAAACAGAGCGTGGAATTATGGGTGCCTGGGTACAAAGAAATGGAAGGTACTGCTTCAGAATATAACAGTACTTGTACTCTTAAGTACTGACTGTAGACCAACAATGGCTTGTTACAACAAAGTAACCTGTATTTGTACAGCACTTAACAGTTGTTAAAGCATCATGCATTTATTAGCTAAGCCTTTAAGTCAGAGATAATGTTATGGCCTGTTCAGAGTAGTGGTCTAGAAAAAAAAGAGCTGGGCTTTGGAGATAACTGGGTTTGTTTCAGCTCACAAATTATAGCTAAATTGGGGCAATTACCTTCTTTGAGTCTCAATCTCTTCTGTAAACTGGAGACAACTGCCCCATTTCCTGCACAGGGTGGGTGTGTGGATCACGTGGAAAGACTGTTAAAATTCTGTAACAATATTGTGAGTTGTTATTCCTAAAACAGAATGTTGACAAGAAAGGCAGATGCCTTCACTCCTGAGCGATTAGAAAGGTTGGCAACTGACCACCACTTGTTAAGACTTTCATAAACGAAAGAATACAGTACTGGGTTTAAGATGTGACCTGTTCATCTCAACCTACTGATGACTGTATTTCAGCCCTGATGAATCCAAGTTCCCATTTTCCAGGATCCTCAGGGTTCTCATTTAGGTCTGATTTCTCTAGTGAGAGGGAGTCAGTGAGGAGGAGCGTGCAGGGTTTTCTGAGGTCACTTCAGATCAGCAGTTTCTCTCCTACGCCAAGCCCTTCTGTTCTGTCAGTGAATGTTGGGACTTGGGGCCAGTGGAGGGGCTCCCGTACCTGGCATCGCCACAGTCCCTAAGGAGCCTGCGACACAGGAGTGCCCAGTCCTGTTCTCAGATCTGGTCCGGCAGATCTGGGGCAGTGACTGGGGCTTGCCCACAGCTCCCTGGAGGACGCTGAGGCAGGCAGGATGTGGGGGTGGGGCTCAGGCTTCACACAGACCAGGGTGTGATTAACAAGCCACTGCCAAAGGGAACACAGAGGGGAATCTCAGTCCCCAAAGAATCTTAACACAAGAGGAAAGACCAAATATGTGAAGGTTTCCAGGGGAAGCCTGGGGGAAGTTCTGCGTCCCTTCCAGATTGTTAGCAGCCCCCCACGCCAACCTCCCAGGCCCAGGCAGCCTCTTGCCTGAGTGTGGACCCACTGGGGTGCTAAGATCCTTGGGTGCTCCCGACTGACCCAGCAGTTGATGCAAACAAGCAGCATACCATCACTTTCCACTCTGAAGGTGGATTCCATTTCCCTTCCTCCCAGCACAGCACCTGAAAGGTTCTCTACTCCCCTTTGCGAGGCAGCTCCTGCAGAAGTGTCTTCTTGGAAGCCCTCCCTCAGCGACTACAGATTTTCCTCCATTGAATGCATTTGTTGAAAGGACCAAAAGATAAACTCTCGACACTAAGCCCAGAATGCTTTGTAACTATGAGAGAAAAAGAATAAGGGTTAGAGCATAAGGCAAAACCCCGCTGGTAGCCTCCCTCTGTAGGGCCCGTGACTGGGGCACGATCCTGCCTTTTCGGAGCATTATTCTGAGTCTACTTTAAGGTTTGTGTCCATGAGCTGTATAATACCTGTTGTTTGGTGTGTGTTGAACCACTGGTGGAAAAGCAACGTTCTTCCTCCTAGAGGTATAAGATTCGTGACTGGCTTCATGGGAGAGACACTTTGAGAGCCTGCTTACTAGGCCAGTTTCACATGGGTGTCAAGCCAATCAAGCATTCATTTCTCGGCCTGTCGCTTGAAACATCAAGTGTTTTATCAGTCAGACAGAACTTTCTCTGAATTCCATAAAATAATGTTTGAGAACACTGACTTTTTTTTTTTGGTCTAAACTTTAGACGCTGAAGAAAACACACAATCACTCATTCACAACGGAGCAAAACTTTCACACCTTTTATAAGAAAATGTTTTTCCAACTTACAATTTCAAATTGGGTGTTTTTTTTGTATTAATCTGTTTTTAAAAAAATGAAGGTTGCCACCACTGTACCAGGCCCTAAGGGGAGTTTATACAGACTGTACAAATGAGACAACTGGAGATTTGTGCAGGATCCCTTTGCAAATGAAGATCAAAGTCAAAAAGAAAAAAACAAATTCACTTTATTTTAAAGACAATGATTGGCATACAGAAGGTATGCACTAGCATAAAATAAACTTTCATGAAAAGCATTAAAATCCATTATAAATTAATTTATTAAATAGGTATTTGGTATATGTGATGGTTTTATTAGATAGTACTCTTATTTATTGCCAACCCCCTCCCCCAAAGTCAAAACAAATCAGAAAGTCTCTTAACTCCAATGTACACTAAATAATTTATTTTCCCAAAATGTGTATGTGTTCTGAGATGTGACACATGATACAGTTCAATTGGTCATTCTCTATCAATCATAATATGACAGGACACAAGAGGCTAAAAATGGCTCATCATAATTTATTTTATGTTAAAATGTACAGCTTTTTTTTGTTTTTCTGTTTTTTGTTTTTTTTTGAAGTGACTGACTAAAAAGAGAACAGATAAACACAAGAGTGTCGCTGGCTCCTATTTTATACAAGGATCACGCCCCTCCTGCTTGGCCCTACAGTCAACCCTGTACAGGTACAAAGGCTACAAAAAAGGAAGCAATATAAACAGACACAAATAACTTTTTTGCTTTTTTACATGCGATTTGTAAGCTTAGTTTGCGCTATTCACAAGCTACTTCTCTATTTTCCCTTAAAAAATAACTCCAATATTTTATAAAGATAGAAAAATCTACAGATGGAATGAAAATGTAAAGTTAGAGGCATTTCCATAAAATAGCAACTTTACACCAAATTCACTATTTTTTTTTTTTAATCCTGCCAAGTATTTGGACATATATGAAATGTTTCAAAACCTGACAGATAAACACTGAGATATGCTTCATTCAATAAACAGAAGTCTGCATTTATAAAACAGAAAGCTGCCTTTTTTCCCCAAAGAAATCTGTCACCAAAATGGAAAAGGGTCTCAACTTTACACCAAACATTTAGCAATAAAACCCTTTTGACTAACCAAATGGGAATAGCTTTTATAGCTCTTTACAGTTTTATAATTAACAAAAATATAGTTTTTTTTTAAACCCTCAAATTAGGGCACCCTAATCAAGGCAAAAAACTTAAGAAATGGCTTACTGTTAGCACAACACTTGTACAGTACTACAAAATGCACTGTCACTAACAAAGACATTAGCGGCATGCTGAAGTGTCACCTTAAACAAAATATACAATAACTGAAATGCTAAAGGCATTTACATGGAGTGGACAGGGAAGAAAAAAAAAAGCTCTAGGTTCAGTATTATCAAAACAGATAATCTGGGGGGGCGGGGCTTGATATCCACATTGTTTAATGGAAGCAGGCACAACAAGTGGCTGCCTCCAATTACAGTCCAAAGAGAGGCCTTCCTTTGCAGAGAATTTCATATAAAAGTAACAGAAACAAAGGTACCAAAAAAGAAAAAGGAAAAAAAGAAAAACAACTTGTATAAGGCTTTCTGCTGCATACAGCTTTTTTTTTTTTTTTTTTTAAATAAATGGTGCCAACAAAAGTTTTTGCATTCACACCAATTGCTGGTTTTGAAATCGTACTCTTCGAAGGTATTTGTGCAGGTCAATCCAATAGTGATTCCCGGGGGTGGTTTGTGACTGCCCATGCTGCCTACCTTCTCATGTAGGACCCATTGAGAGATTGTTTGGACATGCCCGTGTTCATGTAGCTGTGGTGTCCGGGGGCCGTGTACATCATGTTACCGTGGGGTGGGGTCTGCATTGGCTGCTGGGCATATGGCTGGGTTCCCATCATGCCCATCTGCATCTGCATAGGGTATTGGGGTGTTTGATTCATGTAGCCATGGTTGCTGTGGTAGCCACTGTTCATCATCGGCTGGGACATGCTGTACCCATTCATGGCATTGAGAGTGTTCATGTTCATGTTCACAGAGTTGACATTGTACGCTGGGGCTGGCATCAGGTTCACGCTCATGTTCATGCCTCTTTGCATCGTTAAAGTCCGTGCAGGACCCTGCATGGCTACAGTCTGAGAGCGGCCATAAATTTGCGACTGATGGGTGGCAGCGGCTGGTGACAGGGATGCCGATTTGGTTCTCATGGAGACGTGGCCCTTGCTGGCAATCTGGGTTTGCAGTCTTTGGCTGTGGGAGATGCCAATATTTGATGCAGCCATGTTCCGTTGCAAAAGAGGCGGTGGCAGATTCATCGGAGGAGGAGTCAGGTTGGGGGGTGGGGTCATGGTAGCTTGTGCTTGGGGTCCCCCAGGGACGGAGTGTGGAGACTGAGAAAGCTGAACAAGCCCTGTGTTGCTTAATGGTGTGGACAAAGAGGCACTGTTTGCATAGGAAGTTACAGCAGCGGAATGGCTGTAAGGCAATGAATGATCAATAAGTGTATTAGTTAACTGCTGCAGTTTGGCAAGGCTGAAAGTGGCTGACGGCTGTGGGTAGTGCCCAGCCCCAAAATCACTTTGACCCATTCGTTCATACAAGCCGATGTTGGCGTTGCCGGTCTCGGGGATCTCAGCCAGCTGCATTGGCGGGGTGAAGTTAGCAGCCATGCTACACTGAGCCAGCTGCTGGCTGCTGCTCGGAGGCCTCTCCACCACACAGCCTTGAGGAGACTTGACGCTGCAGGTCGGGGGAGAGCTGATGCTGGTTTGCTGCAGCATGCTGCAGCTCCCGCTGATGTTGGACATCTGCTGGGTGACGGCACAGCTGCTCTGTGTCAGATTGCTAGAGGTGAGGTTGCTATAGGAGCAGCTGTTCTGTGAAGAGCCATTTCCACAGATGCTGCCGCCCATAGTAGAATCATAGCTGCTTGGGTTTTCGTAGTTCTCAGTTGTGCTCTCGATACTGCCCAGGTCACTAAATCCGCTGTCTACGACTTGTTGTGAATGATCTGAAACTGACGGGACATCCATCATTGGACTGGTTTCCATGTTCTGCAAAGATGGCACTGAGATGGCACTTTGATCTGGGCTGATTTGGGCATAGCTGTTTTCTAGGGCAGGGACACTTGGACTGCTGACAGAGCGTACTGACTGGCCAGGATGGGAATGGACGGATGAAACGGGGCTACTGTGGTCTGACTGTTGGCAATCGTCCAGAGTGGCAGCAATCGGTGGACTTTGGTCTGCGTGGGTGTAGTTCTGTAGGCTTCTACATGCCTCTTGAGTCTCGGCACAATCTTGAAAGGTGTCGTCCTGTTCACTGTTCTCCTGGGTCAAAGACTGAACTGCCTGGACGGTCTCAGAGTCGATTTCCATGGTTGCTGTACTTCCCTCTTTGAACTCAGAATCTACTTCTTCACTGTTCTTTTTGTCCTGTTTCTGTGCCTGTTCTTCAGGGGCTTCCTCATCAGATTCAGGTGCTGTTTCAGTGTCTCCAGCAAGCCCCTTAGGTTCACTATTACACGAAGCTGCAAGGTCAACGCCACAGTCCATTAAGACCTCTGGTTTCGAATGACCAGGCTGGACACTAAGGTCTAAAAAAGCCTCCTGGTTTTCCAGTGCTTCTTTGAAGGCTTCTCTGGGGCGTTCTTCCTTCTCCGCCTCCACAGACTCCAAGTGACTCTCGTCTTCGTCATCTGCGTCATGACCTTCATTATGAGACGGCTCTTCATCCTCTTCTTCCTCCTCGTCATGATCACCCAAGCGCACGGGGGCGTCTTTGTCCGTGCAGACTTCCGGTTCCTCTTTTTCCTGACTTTTAGCACCACCTGGGTCTTTTTCTACATTTCCTTCTTCTTCCTCCTCCTCTTCCTCCTCTTCTTCCTCTTCCTCCTCCTCTTCCTCTTCTTCTTCCTCAGGTTTGATTGGATCGTCTTCCGGTTTTTCACCTGGTGATTTATTTGGACTTACAGGTGCACACGTTTCCTCCTTCCTGTTTTCATCCCGAGGCAGCAGGGGTTCCAGAGGTTCCTTGACCTCCTCCTCAATCCTGGTGGGAGTGGGGCTTCTTCTGTCTTCTAGAGTCTCCTTCTGTTCTTCCACTGTCACCTGCTCATCAGGTTCCATGGGGGTTTCTGGTGGGGTGTACAAGTTCAGTTTAAATCCGGTCTTCCTTTCTTTGTTCGGCCTCCACTTAGATAGAGCACGCTTTGATCCTTTTGGCCACACTTGTTTGCACTTTAGAGGTTCAGGATTGTCTCTACTGCCTTCTTTCAAGTTATTTGCATTATCATCCATATTGTCTTAGCAAGGAGACAGAGAGAAAGGGGAGGAAGAAAAGGTTTTAGAAAGCATTACCACGAACAACTTGAATTCATTCCTCTAAATTAATTAGCAAGCACTGCTTTCAATTTAACATTTTAAGAGATGAGGGTAAAGACATAATCAAGACTAATGTAGAATAATATTGTGGTATAAACTGAGTAAATAACCTAGGCCTAGGAAAATAATATATGCTACACACACACACACACACGCACGCACGCATGTCTGACAGAAAGCTGTGCTGTTTATAGGAAGCACATGGCAACTTAATAAACTTATTTAAATTTAACAAACAAGACATTCTCTGATGCGAAAGCCTGGAATTCCATAATGTAAAAATATCCATTTGAACATTTACAAATGAGGAGATACAGGGGGAAGGGGTTAATGCTAGCTCACAGACAAATCACCACTGTACTAGAGAAATGAATAGAGCCCTAAACTCACATATCCATCCTGAGAAAGTGAACTTTGGTTTATGGACAATTACTGGATTTAAATGATCTCAGATGATATTATTTACTTTGATTTGAATGTTCTCTCTGGCATAAAAATAAACTGTGTACCTCTGAAACAAATGAATAACTAAATACCCAAAACACAAATGCATCTATAATCTACTACAGGATCATCATGACACAAACTATGATGTATTTACCATGAAATTATTGAACATTTAAGACACAGGTATTATTTTTATCACTAATTCTGTCCAGACTGTATTTTGGATCAATTTGCTGCTCCAATGTATGGTTTGAATATTAAAGTAAATAAGAAACATACCATAACTGTCAAGTTCATTTTAGTTCAGCTAATCTTCTTTTTACTGTACATGTATACACATATGAATATACACAAATATGTAAATATATTTCTATAAATATAAGCAAGCAAATAAACACATGAATAAATATAGATAGAAAATACCCAAATCTTCTTAAGATCTTTAGAAAATTAAAGATAATACTGGTCTCCTGGAGGGGTCAATTTAAAGGAAAAGCTTTACAAAGAGAAACAGTCTTATTAGGAGAACAAAATTTGGAGAACTTATTTTAGAGAACAAAAATAAGATCTAACCATCAATGTGGAACACAGATCCCTTTGCCAGAGTGAAGCGATTTCTAATCCAATCAGTGCAAAGCAGGGAGAGCTTTTAGCTCATTTATGTAGTAAGATTACACATAAACTTACCTGCAAGTACTACAAATTGGTTAGCTGAAAAGAGCACATATGCGACGTAGACGGATTCCTTCAGAAGTGCAAAGTACAATACCCAGTTAGCAGACATCTCAAGATGTTCATTTCTATTCATATTAACAGGTGAACCCACGCCAATGCCTCTGGATTCCACATTCTTATTCCCACATGCTACTGGACCTACCAGCTTTTGTAGGAAACCTCTCTAAATCAGAAAATGAGCTTTCTCATAATTATTTTTAAAGAAAGAAGATCCTGAAAGGAAATCAGGAGTAATATGGCCACTTAGAATTTTTAAAGGCAAATGGCAGAAAGTGGAGAATGAAGGCAGTGATGATTCATGTACAGGTTCCTGAGAAGACAGCTAACAAGGGAAATCCGGCTCAATTTCCTTAAAAAAGATTTCTTGCTACAGTTTGTTGTTTATGTTTATATGTTTGTTTATTTAAAGAAACTAAAGAATAAGGCTTGGTTCCTCTATGCCCAGGTTTAAGATGTCATTCCCTCAGCAAAATATCGTATGCAGCAATAGTATTCCTGTTAATTAAGCAAGTCAAGAAGACGCTTGCTCATGTTCTTAAAATCTTGGCTTTTCAAAGTGAAGAGTGATAACCTGTGGTGCCCAGGGAAATGAGATGGCCTGTTCCCTAAATGGGAATACAGGAAGTTTTGAATACAGGAAGTCATTTCACAGTGAAGTGGAGAAACTGTCCCACAGATCCTTATGACTCAGCTGGGAACACAAGTTTCCAGACCAATAGGCAAGGGGTGGTTGCTTTTAAACAGGGCATCAGAGACAATTCACTAGTGTTTTAGTATTTTTTTAGAGGATGGGGTGGGCGTCCCTTCCATGCAGCAACTGTAAAACAGTAATTTAAAAGGATGGACAATTTCCTGATTTCTACATTACCCTGTATTAACAAAGCTAATAGTGATGGTTCTTGATAATAATATATCCTAACACACCACTCATTATATTATAAGATGCACCATAGATTTACTAAGATTTTCAGGGGAAAAACTATTGAATTCAATGCTCACATTGATCATAACATCTACCCTTATTTCAGAAATTGCCAACGTGGGGGGGAAGGTACACATTAGAATCAAGGAAATGCAGCGTATTTCTTATTGACTTCAAAGTTTTTGAGGATAAGCCAATTTCTGGAAAGTAAGATGAACCCACCTAGAGGAATGTTCTGGCCTTAGAAGTTGTTTACCATAAAATCCAATTTCAGGAAGAAGGGATAGAACCTTTTATGAATGAGAAAGGACAGATGAGCACTTATTTTGGGTGGGTACACACATCCTCAGCAATGCCTTTGGGCGTGACTCCGGTTGCCTGCTTTTTGGCAGTAATGTATAGATATTCACAAAGGTAAGACTTTTATAATTCCTCCACTTACTTCTACAAGGGTCAGCATTCTGAAAGCAATGATTGTCTTTTCCTTCCTCTTCCTCTGTTTGTCTTTTCTTCCCAGGCTGATGTTGGAATGCTTTCCTCAGGCCTGGCTTCACGCCATCCTCCTCCACTTCAATCTCACAGGTCGGCTCCAGCTGTGGCATTGGCCGCTCTTCATCTGAATTGTCAAAGGGCTCATTCAGTACTTCTGTCGTCTCAGAAATGGTCTCAGTGGTTACACTGCTGTTGATCCTCCTGCGTTTACGACCCCTTTTCTTCTTTAGTACAAAAGGCCTCTGAAATTAATTCCAAATGTAATACATAAGAGCTCATGAGAAATTAAATGGTTGAGTCGATATGCAGCAAACACGTACTGAACATGTGTCTGAGACTCTTACACGTAAAGACTTCTGGACTGCCTTGGTATTTAACCTTCCATTGATGTTTAACATCCTTCTCGGGCTCCAACTACAGAGGCAAGTGTCTTCCAAATAAAACAGTTGTTTACTCAAGCAGATGCTTTGAGAGGGAACATCCTAGCAGCTTAACTGTAGATTTTAAAAGCTAAGTTTGCTTTTCTAGGATATATTTTCCAATAGAACTTGCTGGCTTCAATATCGTGTACATCATAGCTATTAAGTCATCATGGATGACTATAAATGTTGCAATAATTAACTAGCCACTGGGTCACTCATTTAATACTTGGTAACTGTTCAAGGATCACGTGCCCCATGCAAAGCCCTCTAGGAGGGATGATGGTACACAAGACTAGCCTCCTTGTTCCCATTTCACAAGACTTCAGGAATAATAAAAAGAGAAGAGGAAAGGATACTTGAAGAAAGGATTACTCTACTGTTTAAAATATTAACAGAGTCATTTATTGGTGGCTCCAGGGATGTCAGCAACTGATAATTTTATAAGATATTTTAATATAAAAAGCATCTAAAAAAATAAAAGATGTGAGCTCTGTCTTATTTTTTCTATAAGATATAAACTTTTTTTCTAACTGCACTAAAGGTTGGCACAAGTGACGCCCCATAATTTCAATTATAAAATATGTTTTCCCAAACAAAAAATATTTAATGATACAAAATTAAAAATAGGAATAACAGGAAGATTTGCTCCTAAAATGTAAACCCATAAAATAATAGGCCCCCAAAATTACTGAAAATACATTGCAAAGGAGGGTTCAAACTGTGTGGCTAAAACGCAAACTCTAGGTACACTGTATCCGAGAATTATTGTGTCTTACATTTTTAACTCACTGAATGTTCACTAAAGAGTGTATATAAGATAAGCCTGATAATCATAGCCTGTAATTTAACATTTATGGTTATTAATCCCCCAACTGGTTTGCCCTCCCTAATCCACTAGAATTTTCCCAAACATGAGTATAGCCAATATTAAGAGCTGGTTTTCTTTAGGGTGAGTCCATTTATATGATGGCAGTTCATATCATGTATTGGATGATTCTGGTTTTTGATGTTTTTAAGACAAATTTCTTTTTGTTATATACACAATACACAAATACAACTTCCTTGTAAGAAACCAAAACATTATTCATAACCCTGAGGTCCTTTCTCCCACCTCCCCACAGCTGCCCTCCCACTAGAAGATTCCAGGTTTTGAAGAAAGTGTACCAAGCCGGGAATCAGAGCAGCAGGTTCTTTGACAGATGTCGCATAGGATGGCCTTGTGGCAGTCTTAACTTGTATTGTGCTATGTCCATCAGTCGTGACTACACTAATACTATCTTTCCCCTCTTCATGTCACGGATAGAGACTGAAGACAAAGACATCAGATCGGGGCTGAGCAATTATGTAAAAGCCAAATCCATCTTTACTTTCTGCACAGGGTGTACGAAGAGAAACCACCAGGCTACTAAGATACGAGAAATTTCAGTCATGTGTACTTGGCCACAAATGCAAAATATCAGCATCCAAATGAAGGTCCTAAAACACCTAACAATTCGATGCCAAGAACAAGAAAAAGAAAGAGAATGAGGAGCACTGGGCTTGGAGCCTGAGCATTCATCCGGGCTGGCTCCTTTCTAAGGCGCTATGTCACCCTGGACACGTCTCCTAGCCTCTCTAGGCCGTGGTGCATTCATCACAATTCCCTGAAAGGTGGTTTAAGTGCTCGCTCTCTCCAGGGCCCTCGTCGCTTCCCATAGCCTGACTTACTCCAGTCCCACAGACCAGCAGGTGGCAGTAACTACTAGACTAGAAAGCCAGCCCATCCCTGGTTTCCTGTCATAGCACTAACAAACCTCAAAAAGTAAACACAATCATGACTGTAAGATAAACGATGATGATATATGATCTGTGGGACTGGATACAAATAAACTACATCTAAAGAATAGAGAGTGAAACAAATACTAATAGAATGTTTGCAATGACAAATAAGATTTGATTGAAACTGACTCACAGACTGAAAACCCAAACAGACACATACCTTTCTCTTTATGGCAACTGACTGTGGTTTAGTTAATCTTGGAGGAGAGCTATGAATATTTTCTTCTTCCTCTTCTTCCTCCTCCTCTTCTTCCTCCTCTTCCTCCTCCTCTTCCTCCTCCTCTTCTTCCTCTTCCTCCTCTTCTTCCTCCTCTTCTTCCTCCTCTTCTTCCTCTTCACTGCTCTCTTTCGACAGCTCCATCAGTTGCCCTCTCTCCCCTGCCACTGGCCGGCTCTCCGGAGAATGCAAATATTTATTTTTCGATTGTACTTTTGCAGGTGATTGCCTACTGTTAGCTCTAGATGACAGGATTTCTTGCTCCTCCTTTTCCCAGCAGCTAGCTTGTTCCATGAGCCGCTCCGCCTAAGGGAGGGAGGGAGGGAGGGAGGGTAAAAATGGTGGGCCAGTGAGAGGGCAGTTACGTAGACAGAGCCTCTCAGGATCAAAGGCAAAGGATCTCTAAGTCATTTCTGATCAGGACAGCCAGCCAGCCAAACAACATTCCAGCTGCATCATCTCAGGACTCTGACATCAGTTAGGATAACAAATCAAAGAAGATTGGGTTTCATGGGATATTTAGCAGTATTAATGATGCAGCGAATTGATTTGAGTCCTTTATCACTACATTACATGCTCACTGGCATGGAGCACTTTAAGCAAGTTCATAAACACAAAGAATCGATTGACACTGCAGCCTTGGAGCTCAGCACCAAATTTGATCTGATTACATGCTGTCAGTAGTGAAAAATGCTGCTTTGTGATCAATGATAAATGTTTCATTTTTCATACTCAATTCAATAAAATTATCATGTCTTACCATGCAACCTCAGTTAGATAAATTAGTGCCATATCATTTCACAAGCTCTCTCTATAATAACCAAGCTTTTGACAATGATGTTAATGACTTCCTTAGCTCAAGAATGCTACGAGATTGAAGTTACACAACTTAGGCTGATGAAGCCAATCATTACCTCTTTTTCAGCTTCTCGCTCTTCTTCAGAAACTGCCGCGTTAGAAATTAAAATTGGGGTCCACCTCAGACTCTCTGGATCAAGTTCATTGGACCGGGAACAGGTTTTCAGCTTTTCCATGTGGCTCAATATCAACTTTTCCCTTCTAATGATAACAAATCTGTAATGTGATGAGGCAGAACAAAGCACAATCAAAAGCTGAAATTTCATTTCACCTTCACATAATGACATATGCTAGCACTAATATTACCTGGGTTAGGAAAAATCAGAAAGCTCATCAGTGAAGAGGTACAGCAAATTGAAATTTAACCAGCAAAAAAGTGTCACTTCCCTTTTTTTTTTTTTTTTTTTCAGGAGAAAGGTTTTAATAATACCATTGGGGAAACCTCTTATCTCTACTGGAATGAATCTGCCTGACTCCAGGGATCCTTTCTGGTGTAAGATGCTGAGAGGCAGCCAGGGTTGCCCGGGGCACTGGTGCTCACCTGCCATCCCTCTTGTCAATCATGTGAAGGTGCTGCAGAGTGGTGGCGATGTCGTGTGGGCACATGCCTGTAGCTCTGCTGATCGCCTTGATGCTGATGTGTCTCTCGTGGTGGTGGTAGAGATACTCCAAGATGACGCTCTTCCAATAGGCCAGGTAGGAGAGACGGCCCAGGTCAGAGAGTGGCTTTTCAGGAGACCCTGCTTGGCCTTCTCTTCTAGAAAGCAAATAGCCTGGGACAAAAAAAACCAGGGTCAACCTCACTGTGCTGTTTTCAGACATGGAGGCGGGATGCCACTCATAATATTGTTAAGTAGCAACAAGGCAAAAACATGACATCAGAGAAGGGCACACATTTTATGTGTGCAGTCTCTTCCCAGGTATAGTGATTTGATCGCCATGAAGTTTATGCTTCCGACTCTTTCACGGTGGCACTTAAGTCAATTCCCGTAGCTAGTGGTCTCATTCCAAACATACATCGTGGCATATTTAACAAAACCAAGGTTGAAGACACTACTGATAAGTCTCAACATCCAAGTCTCCCCACCAGCTTTACATTCTTTCAAGAAGTAAATGTCAGGCACTTACTCAGAAATCCTGTCGAGCGACCACCCCAAACATTAATGGGCAAGTTGTTTTCCGCAGGAAGGACCTAATGACCCTTTGACAGCTGGGTCTCAATAAAAGAGAAGGGCCTCTGTCGACTCAGATTCTATATTGCTTGTTACATTTAACTAGCAGGCTGATCTGAAGCTTTGCTTTAGGACTAATGAAAGAATGTCTTTTAAGTCCACTGCGGCAACTTACATCAGCTCCACTAGGTCTATTTTCACCTTTTTCATGGAAATTAATTTATAAACCAACCCCAGAACATTGTTCCTACAAATTAAAACAATCTCCTTAAAGCACACTGTTTCATGTATATTCAGAAAATCCCTGAGCACGGTAAGCTTTTGAACGTGCATTTTACAGCATTACTGTGAAGGCTCTTTGGCAAAGGAACTTTAAAATGAGAAAAACTTTAAATCCACTTGAAGGTAATGAATGAAAGCTGGTGGCTGTCTTGGTAATTAAGAGCCACTTATGGAGCAGAGAAGAAATGCTATAAACTAATGGCGTCTACCTTGCTCTAATTATCTATTTCAACAGCCTCACCTTCATGAACTTCCTAAATTTAAACAAACATCAACCATATACAGTAGGTGGCAGCAATTACAAAATCATGCTGCTCTGTAAACCACCCAAACCTTTTCAGCATTTTTCTTCTTTATCTACATTTCCAAAATGGCTGCATTCTCAAGAATTTTCTCAGTTTTAGATTTTTTTTGTTAGGAGAAAAGGTTCTGATGCATTTTCTTGCCTCTCAAAATCACTGTAAATAATGCAGAAATACAGAACAAGAAATCTAACCTGACCCTGGAGTAAAACAGCATTTTGATGGTTTTAATCTGAATGCCATTATAAAGAATAGGCATATATTTAACTTTAGGTTTTGCTGATTTTTTTTTTTTTTTACTTATTTGTCTCTTTAACTCACGTTTAAGTGCAAAGAATTTGACTGAATG
Organism: Rhinolophus sinicus; assembly: GCF_036562045.2. Taxonomy (NCBI): domain Eukaryota; kingdom Metazoa; phylum Chordata; class Mammalia; order Chiroptera; family Rhinolophidae; genus Rhinolophus; species Rhinolophus sinicus. The sequence continues at coordinate 51,642,500 of NC_133757.1, read as the reverse complement.
GAAAAACACCACAAAATTTTACAGTCAAACCGTTGCCCACACATCATTCGGCTGCACGCAGAGGCTTTCAAGAGCAGTGTGTCAGGAATGCTAACGTGGCGGCCACTGTGCCGAATCCAGCCTGTACCATGTCACTATGGAGCAAAACTCTGTCGCCAGCGTACAAAGGATGCCCAAGTCTAGAACACACATAACTGGTGCATCCATCACCTGCCTTCTAAGTGCTTGGAACATGCTGAGAAATGTACGCAGTTAGCTCGGGGTCCCAGCTCTATCCTCCTGGGGGAAAGAGAACCACACCCTGGATATAGAGCTATCCCCCTTTTGTCCATGAGATGCCACAATTAGAAGTACCCTGCAGTGACTGTGAAATTCCCTAGCCCTTCACTCGTTCTCATCTGAGCCCCACAGCTGGGGACAGAAAGCACCCCCCTCAGCCTAGCAGAAAGATTTCTGTACAACCCAAATGGTCACAAGGTGATATGTGCCCTACCTACCTTATGTCCCCCACTACGATGAGCAACCTTATCCAGGAAGCACAGGTATTTCTTTGTTCGGTGTTCTCTTCCCACAATTCCTACTCTGGGCTGAGAGCAAGCAGCCAGAATCCTCCCAAAACATATTTTATCCAGCTGTTCATGTTTTTACACCCTCAGGTAGTAGATACACCTTATCACGCACGGCCTGAGCCAACACTGTTTAGGCCGCTGGAACTATGAAGCAACTTGGGATCTGCAGAGAGCACTTAGGCATAAACCTTTCAGCACCTGCTATTCCCCCCATGTTAAGTGGTTGTCTCCGGGGACGCTCCTTTGAAAACAGTCGTGCCTGACTGACACCTGCCATAGAAGAGTCCTGGGGCCGGAGGGGGCAGGGGAGGCAGTGTGCATATCCCGAGCCCACTGGACTTGCACAGCAAACACCTCCACACGGAGCTAGGGAAGGCGACAAGGCAGAAAGCTGCCAACACCTGCCAGGAAACCATACTTTCCTGGGTGCTGGATAAAGAACTACAAACCCCAACTCCAACCAGAAAACATCAAGCAGGTTTTCAGGGATGACATGCATCAACATGACAGACCATACAAGGCCACCCTCTGAAGGTGTCACTGCGTTGCCTGCAGCTAGTTTCTCCTTCTCTCTGACTCTCAAGGAGCTTACACCAATGAAAGGAGCCATTTGTAAGTCTACAAAGCCTCCTCCAGAAGGAGAAATTTTTGGTTTAAATGGGATAAACTTCAACAATCAAAATGACCAAGCATGGTTGGCTCAGTTGGTTAGAGAGCAGTGCTCTTAACAATAAGGTTGCTGGTTCTATCCCCACATGGGCCAGTGTGAGCTGTACCTTCCACAAATAGATTGAAACAACTACTTGACTTGGAGCTGATGGCTTCTGGAAAAATACACTAAAATAAAGTGTAAAAAAAAGAAATGACCAAGGATAAATTTCGGATCCATTAAATGAAATCACTTGTAGAATGGTAACTTATACAGCTGAGAAGAACAAGTTGTGTCATGTCTACTCTACTTCATTTGTGCACAAGGTTCATGTAATATGTAACTTAAATTTTTCCTGCATCAGATACTTTTCCCCAAAAAAGCTGTAGCAGGTGGCACCTCACTGCTCTGACCTTCATAACACGGAATGTTTTAAATAATGAATTTCTTGCCATCTCATGTTTCCTTCTGCTTTTTCTAGGCTCCTCAAATAATAATTACTATATAGCCTACTGACAGGATAATTTTTGGTAAGAATGTTTACTTAATGAATAGTTACAGAGATGTGGCAGTTTAAGTTACAGCTGTTAAATTTAACTTACCAAAAAGATTCCAAATAATCTAAGATGCAGAGAAATAAAAAGCACTTATCTTAGAAGCTGATGTATTATCCTGAAGCATCTGAAACAAGTACAATACACCCCTGGTGAATAGACTCCCATGGTGCTCTAACACCTTTCCTTAGGATACTTTCAGTCAGAAAACCTGAACTACCCCTGGGGATCCTTGGCTGTTCAGACTGAAAACAACGTGATGTTTGAAGGATAAATCCTAGTAGCTGCAGTATATGTAATTAATCGCTCGTATATTACCTTTTTACATTGTGAAATTATTCCCTTTAAATTGTCTGTGATCCAGAGGTGCTGGTGAACAGCACTCTGCAAATTGGGAGTCTTGCAACTGAAAGCTGACTGGCCTGGAAACTCTTCACCCACGTCAACTGTCCTGATACTAGTGAAAGCTGGCTTCTTCTTTTGCTTCACTGGAACTACTCATCCAGGGGAATGAGTTTCAGTGTATGGACCAAACACTTAATTCAAAAGATTACCACGGTGTTTGCTTAAAGGCTAACCTACTTGTAGTAAGAGAACCAACTGTCATCTTAACTAGCCCTGATCCCTTGTGTTTGAAATGGCTGACTCCTTCCTCTAGGGAGAAAAAAGGTGGTAGAAAGTTGCATTCCTATAGACAGATCCATTAGGATAAGGAAGGAACTATCTAGACAAGGTCAAAATTTGTTTTTACAAACCTCAATTCCCAAATTAATTAAACTCCCAGCACATTAACTGCAAGGTTAACCCTTTTTAAATATGAAACATTCCTCCCTTTTTAACTAGTAATATTTCAAGATTGTAGACGGGTCTAGAAGTGGAATAATGTTCTTACGCAAGGGTATGGACATGGATAAGAATGTACCCCCACAAAGGCAGCCATCCCTCACCTGTGCACACCTTCATCTTCTACCACCTGGAACCAGACTATATGAACTTCCACAAATACAAAAGTATAAACTTTGGCAAGCTACTGCCAACTCCCACCTGTCTAGATTATGTGAGTTTGGGGTAACTAGCTGCTTTTAGGGGAAGATAATCTTCAAGGATCACTCACCTTTCATAATACACCTGTTCAGCTCAGCAAACCCTGCTGAAAGGTTTGTTATCAGTAGACGGCACTGGGTTTGCTAGCCAGGGATTTATGGCCGCTCTTGAGCAGAGGAAATCCCATGGCTCTAACCATGTATCTCGTGATTAGGGACGGAAATTCACTGGTCTACGCTCATCTGTTACTGGTTTCTGGGGTTAAGCAGCTTTGTGACCAAGTGGATGGATGGCATGATGTCAGTTTAAATAGTGATAAATAAACTTGACAGGCTATTTATGTCTCCTCGCTGAAATTTTGTGGTGATTTTGCAATTAGTTAAAGAAGGTGGCTGAACCTTAGCCTTCCCCATTGTTGTAAGACATCGGGAATGTTCTAAATGCCCTGTGACCTGCCTGAAATCTTGCTGCTTGCTAGTTACCAAAACATATAGATGCCTCCTAGCAAAAATGGAAAATGCTGAATTTTTGAGATATTTTCTATTTTAAGAGATTGGTTTTAACAATGTGGAAGTTTAACACATCGCTCCCATAATTCCATGGGCTTGAAGTAATTATTGAACAACTTAAATACTGCTTGACTTCTTGATCCACTTCCTATAGACCAGTGGTTTTTGGAGAGGGGGAACAAACCAGCAGTATCAGTATCTCCTGGGAACTTGGTAGAACTGCAAAATTCTCAGCCCTGTGTCTCAGAAACTTCGGGGGCGGGACCCAGCACTTAGCGTTCACAAGCCCTCCAGGTGTCTGGTGTGTTCAAGTTGGAGGACCGCTGCTCCAGACTCTGCAGTGGAACTGCTGCTTCAGAGCAGGATGTGGAAACCACCTGTGCAGTAGGAGAGCCACTGCACAGAGAGTGGGACTAAAGAACTGCAGACAGGTTGGAGACTTCACTCAGGTCCCTGGTGATACAGAACCGGGACAGGAATCTCCAAAGCCCACCAGACTGAAATTTAGCTACAGGTCACTGAGCTGCTGAGTGGCTTTGTGCATTGGTTCCACGGCTGTGCTTCTCGACCTTCACCTCTGGTTACATCTGGATTCTGATTTGGTAGGTCTGGGGTGGGGCCTACCAAGTTTCTATACCATGGACCTCGCTTGAATAGCAAGGGTTTATTCATTAAATCAGTGGTTCTCAAAAAAGTTTTGGTCTCATGTCCTCTTTACATGTAAAACACTTTACTTAAGAGTTACTGTTGATAAGGGCTATATCTATTAATTTTATAAATTTGACAAATATTTATTAATTCATTAAAAACCCAATGACCCATTATGTGTCAACATAATTTTTATGAAAAAATTACAATTTCTACAATACAAAAAGAATAGCAGGAAGGATAGCACTGTTTCACAGTTTTGCAATCTCTTCAATAGCTGGCTTAAAAGAAAACAGCTAGATTCTCTCATCTGCTTTGGTATTTAGTCTGTTGTGATATCACAGGTCATGAAATTTCCTGAAAATTCCACTGCACACTCATGAGAGAATGAGAGTGAAAAGGACTAAGAATATCTTAGTATTACTTTGAAAACAGTTGTGACCTTGCAGATTCCGTGAAAGGAGCTCACGGGATCCTCAGAGGTCCATGGACCAATCTTTGAGACCATCTGCATTAAATAAAAGATGAGAAGAACTTCTGAAAGTTGGGCAACAAGGCCACAGGTACTTTAACGCAATATGGCATTTACTGAATACAGTATGACAGATCCTGAGAGGCATTACAACTTGATTAAGTGCAAGGGTTCTAGAGCCAGACTGCTTGTAATGGAATCCAGGGTCCACCATGTACCAGCTGTGTGACTTTGGGCAAGTTATTTAACCTCTGTGATTCAGATCCATTCATACAACATGGAGAATTATCATAACTGTTGCTTAGGGTTGTTATAAGAATTAAACGAATTAATACAAAGCATAGATAGTGCTTTGCATATTACAGAAACCCTAGGTAGTGTTAGCTATTACTACTGTGTTTCCCCCAAAATAAGACCTAACTGGAAAATAAGTCCTAGCATGATTTTTCAAGATGACATCCCCTGAACATAAGCCCTAATGCATCTTTTAGAGCAAAAATGAATATAAGACCTGGTCTTATCTTCGGGAAACACGGTATTAGTTAGCATGTTACGTGGGTGACTAGGTATCTTACGTACGGGGAAGAAATAAAATTTGGACAGAAGGAAGGAGACAGACTGTAGAGTCTGACTGAGAAGAGCTACCTTTCTTTTCCTATTTTTACCTGAGGAGCCTGAAAACCACTCCATTCACTCCACTGCCTCAGACAGAAGTTCTCCCCATCCCTGACCCTCCTCACCCCCAGCTAACCACCCAAATATAATTAAAGAAAGAAGCCAGGACAAATAAATCTATATATTGTGCTTCAGGAATGATCCCAGGAAACTGGCGACTGAAAGTTCCCAGCAAGCACAGTTCTATGCCCCCCAAATTCCCTTTAGCCCTTAAATCTTTCACTTCAAGGATTACCCTCAGGAAACAGCAAGCCAGTCAAACCACAACAATGACTGTTTAAGGGCGTCAGCAGAACCCAGAAACAGTCCCAGGACAGATGAAACAAAGACACATATATTCTAGAAGACCAAGTGTGTCCCTGGGAAAATGGCCTGAGCCAGTGACACCCTGGGCTTAGGTTTCTTTGGGGAAGGAAGGCTGGCTGCCCTGGGTCACATACCAGTCTTTTTAAATATCTTCCTTCTCAAAGACCCCACGAGCTCCTCAGCAGACTGCTCCAATGCTGAGCTCTTCCTTACTTACGCAGAGGGGCCACTGATCTTTCTTACTGAATCCTCACCAACCCCCAAGTCTACTGGGGAGAGGAATGGAGTTCTTTCCACTCCCTGGAATGGAACGTGCACGGTAGGGGGATGGCTGCCCTGCTGGTAGGATGCATGTGTGTGCACAAACCTACAGACCGTGCCAGAATTTACCAGATGAGTTCCATGGTTCTGAGTGGGTGTGGACTCCCTTGAAGGGGCTGGTTTTTCTGTGTGTCAGTCACCCAGCGAAAAGGTAGGTGCTCTTATGAACTCACAAAAATGAATTCACAGATAGGGTCTCAGGGGGTGGGAATGGGGACCCTCCTCCCTCTGCAACATCTGTGAATGAGCTCCTCCTGGCGTGGCGGTGACCAGGGCCAGAGACAGACCCCTGTGAGGCAGCCACAGGCCAACAACGAGTCAGTGGTATTTTTATAACAGATGCTGTAATTCCTTGAGAAGGCCTCTTTAGTTCTCCTTTTTCTATCCTCTAGTCTAGCCCAATGGTTCTCAATCCTGGCTGCACATTAGAATTACGTAGGGGCTTTTAAAAAACCATGGGTATCCCACATAATCTCAACTCTTACCTATTTCAGGCCGGTCTAGACTCAGACGTATTACGGGTTATATCAAGCATAGGGTCTTAGGGACTCTACCTTGGCCAGAATGTTAAATGGGGGTACAACACCAATCCCACTTCTCCATTTCTGCCACGCCAAAGGGCTATGGTGGTAGCAGTGGTACCTAATGAGAGATCCAGGAGAAGATAAATTCTCGAGGGAAATGGAGATAGCTAAGAGTTGAGGCCAGGGAAGAGACGGTTACTCGGTGAAGAGAGCTCTGTATTAAACTTCACAGAAGTTTCATTTATTTAAACATTTAACTGAGGAATATTTGTTTATGTGTGGCATGTCACCATACCAGCGAGGTCCTGGTCTGGAGTATTAGAGGAATATAATTTTTCTAAGAAGATGACCAGGTATGAAATAGATTTGGTTTCTCAATTTTCTTGTTAGAAAAATGAGCCACCTCTGACAGGGACAAAATGATGATGGAATAAGAGATGTTATACTTTGTCGACAGCACTTATACTCAAACTAAAATCATTTGGGGAAGGCAAGGATTTTAAAAAATATCTTTCCTTAAATATATTTGGGAAATAACCAGATTCTTCATGAAGTCCACTGCCTGTTATAAATCTAAGTAAAGGTCTGATTGTCACTCAGAGGCACTTCCAATTAGGTAATGTAAAGTCCCACTACCACAGCCTTTGAAGTGACAGAAATTAGAAATGTATGTCAGAATAATGCCCTCCTCTTTGACCTGTTTTGATTTTGCACAGTTCAAACAACTTTTAAATTCTGGAAAACTTTAGGAAAAACAAATATACTAAAAACAATTTTTTAAAGATGAAGTAATTTGGTATTTGACAATGATTTCCTCTCTTTTATAAATAGGCAAAAGTCCATAATGGAGATTCAATCTGACAAAAGTATTTCAGAAACTACTTTAATTCTTCCAAGTTGAAACCTCGATAAAATTTCAGATTTAAGTTATAAAATCCTGGTAATAAGAATTTACCACTGGAAAGTTATAAAATTTTAAATAATGCATTAAACACATACACACTTCAAGTAAGCCATGGGCTCCAAGCAATTAACTGTGCTCTTACTTTACCTGTTAAGACCCTTTTCCTATTGCTAAAACATTACAATTGACCTTTTCCTTAAATAAACTACTAAAAGCAAAAACTGGAGTTTCTTTTGCCCACTTTAATAGGTCTGAGGTTCTGTGGGGGCAGCTGAGATAGTTCATTCTAATATCTAGTCACCTGGCCCAATCCTGGCCAGCAGGATGAGTGGGAGTGTTTCCATCAGCATGGACACTGCCACTATTTCAGAATCAAGCTTTGGGAGGCAGGATGGTTAGATGAGCAACTCGCCTTTCAATTAGGTCTCCCACAACCCCCCTAAAATATTGTGTGCGTGTGTGTGCTATAATTTTCAAAAACAGGACAAAGTATGTTGTAATTCCCATTCTGGGTGATGAGCTTTTACGCAGCAAGACTGAAGAAAAAAGTGGGAACACAAAGCTCTAAAATATTTCTTTGTTTGCAAGGTATATTTCTAAAGGGAATTTGTCAGTCTTTGAGATAACTTTCTAAAATCAAAGCACAGCCTCTTCACCCAATCAGATTGATCAACTAATATTGAAAACATAAGGTACAGAAACTATCTCTAGTTATCCTCAGGTCATCTAGACAAACAGTCCTATTCCGCTGGTGTACAGAAATCGCAAACTTCTCTTTTCACTTATTTTTTATTTATCTCCCATAAGCTGTCAAGCAGGATTGGAGGTAAAAAGCCTCTGGCAATAAATGCTTTATCCCCACAGGGCTACTGATGAGCCCAGTAACTGATGTACGGACAGACGTGTAGCACATGCTGGGGGTGTAGGCGGGGTGAAATGAGGTGTTCAATTAAGTGACTAGCTGATTTCCCAATGGAACTGATATCATGTATCTGGCCTTTAATCCTATAGGAATGTTAAAGTCCAAACTGGCTACAGTTAGATGTTAGCCATTGGAAAAACAAAAACCTGAAATATCAAAACTAGCAGTATTAAAGATACCAATTATTACCCCTTCAGTTAGTATAGGTGGTTTCTTTCTCGAAGTCTGCTGTTTAGATAGGTTCCCTGGCAATACTTAAGAGTTGAGAGCTCAGTAACAACACATTAATATTAACACGGCTCTTGCCACAATATATTAATTATCCCCGTGAGCCTTTACACTGTGTGGTCACTGTTCATCAAAGAATCTCCATTCAACTTTCAAAGGACTGGCATGTCTTAGTAGTGTGTTCAATAGTTCTAGGCACTTTTCTAGTTAGGCTGTATGCAGATGCTCCATTTTCCAAATTTAATAAGGAAAAAAAGCTCTGGGAGTTTAATTTGTTAACTAGTACGTAACTGCTGAACACAAGAACCACAAACTACGTAAATAACAGGAACTCAAATTGACATGGTAACAGCTAAAGTTCATTTTTTAAGAATCAATTCAATATGCCACATGCAGTCAATCACACTGCAATCATCATTTACAAATCAAAGTACAACGCAGATACTTCTGGGGGTCTATACAACTAGGTGGAAGTGGGTGATTATGGACAGAGTGAAACTGTAAATTATGTAACTGTCTCTTGTAATTACCCCGCTTGAGAACCAAAAGGAACTTCCTGTATAATTTTGCAGGAGAATGAGGAGGGAGATACAGAATCGCTTTTTAGTTGGTTTTAACCCTTCAACAGCTATTTAATTATGTGTGATGAGGTCAAAGAAAGTTTATGCTTAATTTATGAAAAGTTGGCAGGGAGCTATTTCAAAGTAATCCTCTGAGAAGCTCCAGACGATTAATGGAAACTGATGAGTTCTCTTCTTCTTCAGGAAAGATTTATCTAAATTATTTGTTAAATAAACAACATTGAAAACAAGTTCACAAGCGTCATTCATTTTATTTCCTCTCTAAAAACATTCATTTTGGCCTGCAAGTTTTTAACTGGATGCGACTGAAAAGCTGCGAGGGTAGAAGGCTGTCGGAGTGCTCAGACATATCTTCTGCTTTGGTAGGAAAAAAATAAAATCTCATTAAACTTCCTTATATTCATGGGGAAAAGCTCCAACTCTGGGCAAACCACAGGGCAGGACTTCTAATTTACGAACAGAGAATCATCTTTTTAAGAAGGAAGCCTGTTTTGCAATAAATAATCAGCAGAACCTCGTTTCAGCACATTCTAAGATATTCTAGCCTTTTTCTTTCCATCTTAAAATTTAACTTTTAATATTTTTTTTCTTCTGTAAGCACTGTTTCTAGTGCCTAAAAGTCTGCTGCAAGTATTAGAATTGCAGAACACCCAGCATTCTAAGAGAAAGAAAGGGCAATTTCCTACCCTTACAGTGTCTGCTAGTATTGCTTTCCCTCATTTTGGATCTTTTAAAACAAAGAAGGAAGGAAAGGGAGGGAGGGGAAAAAAGGAAGAAACAGAAAATGAACAAGAAAAGTTCCAATAGTGCAGTGTCTCTTCTTTATCTCTTTGGCCTCTCTGTTCCATATTTTCTCTTCAGTCCACCCCTATTCTGCATGACCATTCCTTGTCCGAATCCTGTTTTATCACGATTCTGTTAACATACAACCCTTCAGTGTTTCTCTAGGTTTAGGAATGGAAGCATAATTTACAGGGATGCTGTTCTCTAATAGGCTAGACTCAACACCTAAGAGTACAGGATTCTATAAATTTCAGTATACTTCCTTCACACACAGTCGGTTCTGCAAAGTCTGACATGGAGTTGATGCCAATGTACCAAATACCTATGTACCGACATTTTGATTTTAAAGCAGTAAAGGTGAAACACTGTAGCTCTCTTTTAAAAAAATACCCACTAATATAATGCCACCAATAAATTACAAAATTTTCCAGTTTTAAGAGTTATAAAAATCAAACCTGAGTCAGATACCATAGGCTATGACTTCCCATTCTAAGACCATCATTTTCTTCACACAAAAAAAGCACCAAGAAACAAACAAAAAAAATCAGATACAGAAAACTAAACAAACACACAGCTTAATGGATTATTGTAAGGCAACTACCTTATAACCATCACCCACCCAATCAAGACATAAAAGTTTGCCAGCTACCCCAAAAACCTTCCATTTGTCCCATCCTAATCTCCCCTCCTTTCTCTCTCATAAGTAACTACTATCCTGACTTTTATCACCAAAATATCCCTGGCACCATAGTATATGAGTATATCATTTAAGTTTCTTTGAACCTATGGGTTTTCCCCCCTCCACCCCTTCCTTTTCATTATAATTCATCTGTGGACGAATGGGGGCCATTGGACCTGTAGTGTTTCCGCACTCTAAATTTTGCTGATTGCATACTTGCAATGCAATAGTTTGCTACTCTTTTCTGTCTGTGTTCCTGCAAAATAGCAGCTGGATCCAGAGACTTGAACAAACTTGGGTTTCATTCTTTGGCAAGACTACAGGTGGTGGTATGTTCCTTCATTAGAAGCACTAAATTTTGGTTGTCCCCCTTTTTGCAATGTTTGCTGCTGTTGATGTTCAATGTCTAGATCCATTAATTTATTGGCGGAATTGAAAAATGGTGACGTTTTAATTCTATCATTTTCATTTCATTTGTTAGCTGGAATATATTTATAAAAAGATGCTTCCCCTCATTTATTACTTGATTACCTAGTAGTACAGCCCATTCAGGAAAGGTAAGTTCAGTGCTTTATTTACCAGTTTTTAAAATAATGAACTGGTTCCTGTCAACCTCTAAAGTTGTTTTTAAATATCATTCTGAACATACAAGTTTAAACATTTGATGAGTTTCAATCAATTGCAACTGTTATCTTATTATTATGTTTATTGTCCAGTAAGAGCCTCTTTAAGTTGAATCCCGAGTCCATCAGACAAGACCTTAATAATTTTTGACTCTTTGTTGTCTAGTACGAAAAACACCACTTCTTTTTACAGAACAAATTCTCTACTTCATTTTAAATGATGATTCGATTTCCCCCCAAAAAGGATACATGCAAACATATCGTATAAAGTAAGGTCTACCTGTATTAGATTTTCTCAAGATTTCAGCAACTTTTTTTCAAAATCTTCTACTGTATAATCACACTGCATATTTTTTTCAATACGGACAGATGGTTACATGCATAACTGAATGACTTTTAATCCACTCAACTATTTTAAGCATTCTATTAACATTAACTTAAAAAACAACTTTGGTGAAAAAACTGAGCTCCTCTATGATGTTAATCCATAGCAGGATTCAATATAAATAATTATAAAACAGAGGTTTTTATATTGGTGAACATGAAAATGTAACACTAACATTAGAGTAAAAACATGTTGACCACAAACTTATGGGGGAGAAAAAAATATCTAATTAGTATCTTCCTAGCAGAATTGTAAACAAATGAAAGAAAATCTTTTGCTTTACCCAAACAAATTAATGGAAAAAAAACTACCTTACAACTAGCTGAAATGATAAATGTATTGTTCAGAAATACCATCATGAGAGGAAATTTTTATCTTAGCATGTTCTACTTTAAACATAATGTCTCTATAATAAGCTGGAAAATATGTGTAAAGGGAATAATTCCCTTGAAACCCAAACCAGGTATAGCACTAATTTCAACCAATCAGAATAAAACCTCTCTTGATCTTGTTTTGATAACAGAGAAACGCTTCCTTTGCATATATCTAACTGGACAAATGGAAAGGAGAGTTGGAAGCATTTTCTCCTGTGTACTGGCGAGCCAGTGTGCACCCGTCACAGGCGCCTTGCCTGGCTGGGATGCAACCTGTGTGTGGCTGACCACCCACTACTCCGTGGGCAAGGGCTGGATCATTTATCCTTATGGTCTCATCCCCTAGGCTGACCCTGGCACACTCTGTGTAAAGCATGTTTGCTGAAGGAAGGGACGAAGAAATCAATGAGTGAAAAAAACAAAGGCTAAGAGGAGATCTGAGATCTAGCACCAATTCTGCCATAAGCTAGTTGGGATGAATCTGGTGGGTGTCAGTGATGCAGAGAAGAGGACTGACTAGATGCGGCACTCGTTTACTTATTTACTCCCTCAACAACCCTTTTTCGGGCCCACCCACTCTGTGCCGGCACCGTGCTCATGGCTTGGACTTCAGCAGAGAACAAGCATCGCTAAGGTTCCATCAGGTTTTCTCATACTAATTAACAGAATGGAATCTGCCCAGTAGAGGGTTTCAAAATGACTCACTATGAATGCTGGTCAATGTTAGAAATCCAAACAGACAAAGGTTTGTAAAAAACAAAATCCACCTGCACGCCAAAACTGGAAAAAATTCTGAGCTATGTAAGGCAAAACAGTAGCTGCAGACCGTATGTTTCATATTTACAGTGTTTTCATTGAAGCAATGAATACAAACTATTCTATAAGCGTTATTTATTTGCACTTATTTATGACAAGCTTAGTTAAAAAAAGATACATAAATAAATCGTTAGCTGCACTGCCTCATGCAATTTATTTCAATGCACTCAGTAACAGTCAATCTCTGAATAAATCACTGAGAGCTCCATTTTCAACCTTGATGTTATCTCTATCATATTAAAATATATGCTTCAGCTCAATGTAATAAAACAGTCACGACAAAAGCTTTTAGTACAACATATAATATCAGCATTACTATTTCTTATTAACATTATAATAAAAAAATAACCATTTTCCTTATTATAAACTAGAATTCTATTAAAATATGTCATTATTATACTTGATTACACAGGTCAAAACATGTCTTCCAAAATGCAGCAAAAGTCTGAGGATACAGCTGCTGGTCTTATCGTCCAACAAGTGTCACGGTGGAGCTGGGGGTGGCAGTTCCTATCTTAGAAAAGGCTTTGAAGGACTCGAGCACTATTTCAAAAGCGTGACTGATTATTCTTTAATGACTGCCTTGCCTGAGCTCACCCAGGGAGAAGAGCTGCTGGGAAAGCTATGCAAAGAGTGGAGCTTTCTTGGCAGTTTCTTAAGACTAAAGTTAGAATTTTCCTTCCAAAATAAATGCATGAAGAAATGAATTACCTGGTAAAAGGAAGGAAAAGAGAAGTGTCTCTTCAACCAACTATGTGTAAATGTGAATTTTGTCACAGCTCTCCTTTCTCTGCCCAAGGTTTGTAGTAGATAATGATAATCTTCTTTCTGATGCAACTTAAATGATCCTAAGATAGAGGCTGCACTTGAACAAAAATGCCAGACCTTAAAAGAAGGCAGGTACACCTGGCATCACCTGACTGATTATGTTCTAACACAAAATTCTTGTTTCCTAAGAAACACACGTGAGAAGGGAAAGTACATTAAGAAAGCTCTTTCCATGTTAATTCATTTAACATTTGTTCAATAAATAATAAGAACCTACTAAGTGCCAGGCACTTCCAGGCAGGGAAGTGAGACTGAAACAGAGAACAAAGTCTCTACCCAATGAAGCTCACTCTTGGTCAAGCAGATGGACACTAAACATACAAAAGACATACGCATCTTTCTAAATGACTTTGTACTTGCTCAGCCTAGAGCATTTTTTATGATTAGTGCCAACAAGAGAAAACTATTAAATAAAAATTGCGTAAGTAGGTAAATATCACATGTTAAATTTATAGCTCCTTCTATTTGCGTAACTCCTCACAGGGAGTCAATGTTTCAGTCACACAGTGTGTCCCTAAGAGACACTGTCACAAACCCTCAAAACGCACCTTTGAGGCTTGGCTTGTGGGGCTCATAAGTGGGGAAATGTTGATCCTGCAGCCCCCCACCCCCAAGAGAGAGTGTACGACCCACGTGAGCACTCCATGATAAATAGGACAGAATTCACATGTCCTGCTGGAGTAAGAGGGCGGGGCTGCTCAGGGTGACAGGCACCAGGGTTCTGGCCAGCCTGGGGTTCTCTGCCCATCTGTACCCACGCGAGGCACTCACCAGGAAGTGCAGCCCGAAGTCAGGCACCACAGGGCAGAGATGCCCAGAGACCCTGCTAGAGAAGTGGGGAGGGTCTCACCTGGGACTCAGCTCCTGGGGAGAATCTGCTTACCCTGATAATATACTCAACTAGCCCTCTGAGAGGAGCTACGAGTCCTCACAGTCTTGGTTGCTTAGCGTTTTCCAATAGGAAAAACATGGCTTACTGGAACCCAACCAATCCAATTCTTAAATTAAAACTCCTACTTTCAACAGCAGATAGGCCAGTCAGTATCAGAAATTTATTTAAAAAACAACAACAACAATTTGCAGGTAGGATAAAACCACTCTAAATCTCTGCTTAAAAATATTCCTAAGTTTTACTTAAATTGTGTTTTGAGAAGTCTGTAAAGTGGAAGCTCTTTTCAAGTAGTCTATTGAAAAGAAGCTGTTAAAACTGGAAGTTGCTGGGGCAGCCGGTTAGCTCAGTTGGTTAGAGCGTGGTGCTAATAGCATCAAGGTTGCCAGTTCGATCCCTGCATGGGCCACTGTGAGCTGCACCCTCCTTAAAACAAACAAAACGAACAAACAAGCAAAAAAACTGGAAGTTGCTAGGTGGCAACCTGACCCACTGTGAAGTATATTCCTGTATTAGGTATCACAGATATCATCATTTTAGCCAGTAGCTGGGGAAAGTTTTCTCTTTGAAAGATTGGACACGATTAGCCTCTCAACATTATACGCTTCTAGGGAGAGATGAAGTATGTGGCTTCCTTTCTAATTCTGCTTGATGGACCGAGAAAGGACAGAGAAGGAGGAGCAGGAAACCAGAGAGAAGATGCTTTCTCTTCCTAAGTGGTGCTTCCTCAAGAAACCAGTCAGAGCTACAAAGAGGCTACAGGAAAGACATTAAATTCATCTTTAGAACCAGAAGAAGAAAAGAATGAAGGCGTGGAAAGTTACACCAGTTAATTCTCAGTGAGAAAGGAACTAGGACACAAAATTGTATCCAGAAGCATCTTTCCTTAAATTTACTGTATTTCTTACTTTTCTTAAATCCGGGTGTGAGTATGTGTCATTTTTAAGAAAAGAAAATAAATGGAAGGACACTGCTAACCACACTTATGACATGACCAAGTTCACAACTTGCAGGCACAAAACTGGCTCATCTGCACCCATCTTTTAGCAGCACACACTAATAACAGAATCAGTTTTTAAATATACAGACCTCATGAAAGCCAAGGTGAAACCACCCCTAACATGTAAGATCATAGAAAATGTCTGCAAAGGGAATCTCCTGAAATGAGTGCCTAATTCATTCAATCATTCCTACTTCCTCTAGTTACAGTTCTGTTCCGTGAAAGACAACCCTGAGACACTGAACAATATTTTAGTACTGAAAAAAGAAAGCCAAGAACTAACGCTGCTTTAAAAAGAACCAGTCAGAAATGAATACAATAACTGAAATAAAGAATACATTGGATGGAATCAACATCAGATTAAGAAGCAGAAGATCAAATCAGAGATTTGGAAGACCACGTACCAGAAAACACCCAATCAGAACAGCAAAAAGAAAAAAAAAAAGGATAGTTTAAGGAACCTCTGGAACGACATCAAGCATAACAACATTCGCATCATTGGGATACCAGAAGGAGGAGAGAGCAAGGGACTGAAAAGCTATTTAAAGAGATAAGGACTAGGGCCAGCCCAGTGGCTCAGGCGGTTGGAGCTCTATGCTCCTAATGCTGAAGGCTGCCGGTTCGATTCCCACATGGGCCAGTGGGCTCCCTACCACAAGGTTGACAGTTCGATTCCTCAACTCCCACAAGGGATGGTGGCCTCTGGCCCTGCAAATAAGATTGAACACGGCACCTTGAGCTGAGCTGCCGCTGAGCTCCCGGATGGCTCAGTTGGTTGGAACGTGTGCTCTCAACCACAAGGCTGCCGGTTCAACTCTCACAAGGGATGGTGCACTGCGCCCCCTGCAACTAGCAACGGCAACTGCACCTGGAGCTGAGCTACACCCTCCACAACTAAGATTGAACAACTAAGATTGAAAGGACAAACAACTTGACTTGGAAAAAAGTCCTGGAAGTACACACTGGTCCCCAATAAAGCCCTGTTCCCCTCCCCCCCCCCAAAAAAAAAATAACTACTAGAGAGAATTTTCAAAAACAAAACAAAACAAAACAAAGTACACTAACAAACAAAACAGAAACAGACTCATAGGTACAGAGAACAAATTGATAGTTGCCAGATGGGAGGGGGGTTGGAGGGCTGGGTGAAAAAGGTAGTGGGATTAAGCACAAATTAGCAGTTAGGTAATAGTCACGAGGATGTGAAGTACAGCATCGGGAATATAATCACTAGTACTGTAATAACTATGTATAGCGCCAGGTGGGTGCAAGACTTATTGGGGGAATCACTCTATAAGTCATAAATATTGAAGCGACATGCTATACATTTGAAATTAACAATGTCAACTGTAACTGAAATTTTTTTTTAATCAAAAAACAAAGAATGCTGCTTACAAACTTTTGTGATAAGTTTACAAACAACAGGGACTAATTTAAAAAATGCCTGAATGTACAGTTACCTAATATGTTTACATAATCGATAAGCTTGTCATTTGTATACTAGTCTCAAAAAATTATAGATATAAGTTTGTAGACTTTGGACCCAACTGTCATCAACCCTTTATAGTTCCCCCAAGGTTAAGCCAAAGCTGAAACAAAGAAGAAAGTTAACATAAGATTTAGAATTCTTATAAATTTAGTTACTATGTCTGATTATTTTAAATTAGGAAAGAACGCTGAATTTCATCAAATGCCTTTTCTGAATTTGTAATAACCAACCCACGTGGATACCACATTTTGTTTTCTTCTCAATCTTTCTCCATCAGTGCTCGCCTCTCCTTTCCACCAATGCTCCAGTCTCTACCTTAAAAACAGAAAACAACCAGACCTTGATGGTGGAGCTTTCTGAATCCAATTCTTTAAATTCCACTTAAACCATAGTTCTTCCACAGTATACTTCTTACATCGTATCTTAACCTTCCTCTCTGAGGCACTGAACATGGCTGGGGGCAGGGGAGGGGGGGTGATCTTAGACAAGTTTCTTACCGTCTCTGTGCCCCCCCAAAGGAGACGGTAACAGTAACCCACCTCCTGGGGTATCTGTGAGAAGTGAGTTAATGTGTGTAATTAGGTGTCAGTGCCTGACACACAGCAAGTGCTTTTAGGATTACGACTATTGTTGAAATGCTGACCTCTTGGCTTCCCTGACACAATTCTCTCCTGATTCTCTTCCTACTTCTGGACCCTTCCCAATTTCCCGGATGACTTCCTCATCCTCTATCATACCCTTAAAATGCTGGAATTCCAAGCACTCCATCTTCAGCCCTGTTTCCCTGCACTCCCTGTCAGTTATCCTCATTCACGTTGGTTTGAAGCACCACTGCATGCCCACGACTCCCACTGCTGAGCTCTCAACTCCATGGAAAGCTGCCTGGAAGTGTCCAAAACCACAGGGAAGGCAAAATGGCCAAAGCTGCAATCACCACCTTTCCGAGCTCAGTTCATTCATTCATTCCACCGGTATCTACTGCGCACACAAAGAACCAGGAAGAGTTAGTTCTCCCTGCTGCACAACTCATCTCTGTGCAGTCACTGCCAACACCCTAGGTCAGGCCTTCATCAGCTTTTGCTTCTTAACTTTCTTTTTGGTTACGGCAAAAAGTATGAATAAGAAGAAAATAAAAATTGCCTGTAATTCTAATTCTAGAGATAATTTGGAAATGAATTTCCTTCCTTTTTTTGCATATGCTCTTTTCATTGAGAGCATAGTATATGTACTATTTTGAAAGCCCCTTATTTATAAGCATTTTCCTATTTTATTAAAAATTCTTCAGAACATAATTCTTAATGGCTAATAGTATTCCATCATATGGAGATACCACAATTTTCTCCGGAGGAGTGGTTCTCTCTTACCTTTGAATACTGAGGCTACCTCAGTTCTTTTTCTATGTAAATAACGACACTGAAGGACAAAACATTAACTCTTTGAGTGACAGGATTGTGGGAGACTGCATTTTCTCTTGGTATATTGTGTCTATATTTTTCTAACTTTCTCCTATGAGTTTGTATTGCTATACTTGGGGGAGGGGATAAAGGAGAAGGGAAGTCCACTATTTTAAAAAAAAATTAGAATACAAAACAAAAGTTGTTTATTAAGTACGAAATTAATGTGTATTGATTGGAGTATGTTGATTTCCTTAGCATAAATTCCTTCCAAGGATGAATGTTAAGTGTTTTTGACACATACTGCCAAAATTCTAGAAAATGTCTAACAATTTATACTTTCGCCAGTGTAAATATAAGTGTCCATCTACGACAACTTAGACTTGGGTAAATTTTAAAGTTTTTGCTAATTTGGTAGGCAAAAAATTGTAATCTTGTTATTTGAATTTGCATTTTCAAATCATCAACAATTTTATTTTTCACATTTTAATTAGCCGTTTGTGCTTGACTGACATTGGAGGGTTGTGGCTAAGAGTCAAAGTGCTTGGACTCGAGTTGAAGCTATGCTATTTATCATTTATGTAACTGGGCTCTAGTCTCCTCTCCCACAGAGTGAATGAGGTTAAAAGCGGACTCAGGATCTTAGCAAAGTGACTGGCCAATGTCAGGCACTCAGGAAACGTCAGCACTGTCGCTGCCATCAATAATTTTCTTTTCTGCGTTTTCTGTGTTCATGCCCTCTGCTCATTCTTCTCTTAGGGTTTATGTTTTAACACCACCAAACCTTTCCTTTTCTATTTGTTCAAATACTACAGATGTCAAACCTTTACCTGGCACATTGGTTGCAAACACCTTTCCCATTATGTCTGCTTTTAAATATTAATACTTTTTATTATACAGAAGTCTTACATTTTTATATCTGTATATTATTTTGTGTCAAATCCATCTGTATATTCTTTTGTGATTTCTTTCATTGCTTTAATGCTTAAGATGTCCTTGATCATCCAAAGATCAGATAAATAATTGTATATCCTTTCTTCTACTTTTTAAATTGTGTGTGTGTGTGTGTGTGTGTGTGTGCGTATGTTTTGTTTTTTGTTAAACAGCTAAGCATTTGATCTACCTGGAGTTTCTTTTGTAGTTACCCCAAACATCTAACGTGTTTCTTTATATGGTCATGTGTTTGTTTTTTTAACTTTTTTTTTATTGGAGAATATTGGGGAACAGTGTGTTTTTTCAGGGCCCATCAGCTCCAAGTCGTTGTCTTCAATCTAGTTGTGGAGGGCACAGCTTAGCTCCAAGTCCAGTCACCGTTTTCAATCTTAGTTGCAGGGGGCGCAGCCCACCATCCCATGCGGGAATTGAACCAGCAACCTTGTTGTTGAGAGCTCACGCTCTAACCAACTGAGTTAACCGGCTGCCACTCCAGCAGCTTTTTGTCTTCAATCTAGTTGTGGAGGGCGCAGCTCACTGGCCCATAACGTCGTCATGCTTTTGAATATACTGGTTCCCTCACCCTGGAATGTCTTCACTTCCACTTCCTGGGAGCTCTCAGTGTGTACTATACAAACATCTTGCCCAGCAACTACTGACTTGTCAGTGAGCTTGATCACACAGCAACAGCTATGTCTTCCTTTTGTCATGGGTGTTTAGTGGAGTGCAGACTAGGGTCCTCCGATCAACAAAGTTTGAATGAAGAGGTAAAGAAATGAATAAAGTGACTTTTCTCATTTTCATCCATTATCTAGTTTAGAATCGGATAAATGCATTTACACAAACACTCAAGTAAGTGATGATGCCAACCTCCGTTGCCACTACCTGGCACAATGTGTTCTGTAACTTACAGCTGCCTTTCCCTGGCTTTCTCCTAGGTCAGCTGAGGAGAACGGGTTTTGCGTCCTGCTCCCCAAGCAGGCTTCTGGCTCTGCAGGCTTAATTAAAAGACAATTCATTAACTGTTCACCCACTGCCCAGTCCAGCAGCGTCCTAAACAATTGAAAGTATATGTGAGCGATTATAACTGCTACGTAAGTATATACCAGTCAAAATGTGCCCAGGACTACTCACTACGGCACTGTCACAAGTATAAAATATGGGAAACGACCCATATACCCATACCTGTGAGAACAGATGAATAGACTATGAAAATCACACAATGGAGGATCTGCAGCTGGAGAAGAAAATAAGATCTCTATAAAGTAGTTTGGCGTGATTTCCAGGATATATTGTTAAGGGGGGAAAAATGAAATGTAAAAGACTATAGTATGCTGCCCTTTTTGTAGAAAATACATATCTATATTCTCATTTGTACAAAAAGATACAGAGGAAGGATAGACTAGAAACTAATGAGACTGGGGAATGAGAGTGGGTGGAGGGGACGACACTTCTCTGAGTGTACCCTTCAATATAGCTTCAACTTTCAAAATCATGCTAACGTTTCGTATTCTTTAAAAAAAGGCAATGAGGATAGAGAAAAAACTAAAGTGGATAACAAACAGAAACAAATAAGCCTAACTGTATTTCAAATGAATACTACAGCTACACTGAAGGGTGGTTATATTCAAAAGAACTAACCCCTGCCCTGTAACCTTTAACCACAGTCCTTTGACTAAACGCGCTCAGGATAAAGCCATAAAGAACCATACAGGTGCTCCTGCACTTACCACAGGGTTATATCCCAATAAATCCATTATCAATTGAAAATATTGCAAACCAAAAATACACTTAATACACCTAACCTGCTGAACATCAGTGCTTAGTCTAGCCTACCTGACATATGCTCAGAACACAATATCCAAAAAAATGCTGACCACACAGCACACTGTGAAGTACGGGTTGTATAGCCTCGTGACCACGTCGCTGACCGGGAGCTGCGGCTCTGCTCCTCATCATGAGGGAGGATCCTACAGGGCATTGACTGCTAGCCCGGGAAACGATCAAAATTCAAACCACGGTTTCTACCAAATGCATTATCGCTCTCACACCACCATCAAGTCAACAATTTGTAAGTTGAACCATCGTTACATCACGGACCATCTGTACACAAACATTAACCTTTAGTTAGGAAGTTTGTTTTCCACAGTGGTATGAGTTAGCAATCCTGAAATGATTGACTGTGTATTGCAGGGTTGAACACGTAAGTAAATACACTGTGGGTAACAGAAGTCAGGTTCTCACTGTCAGGGCAGACAGTTACAAATACGGAAACATGGAAGGATAGAATGAAACCGTGTGGTGGTGACCTGGAATGTAAGGCTACAGTATGAACTCATGACAGATGGGTGGGTAATGTACCCATGTACACACACACACACACACACACACACACATTCATTCTTTCCTGGTTTTGTCCCCTAAGATGGCCCAGAAGCAGCTGACACCTCAGTTGCAATAAGCACATCTAAGTACCCAGGTCTTGGTTTTCTATATTGTTTTCCATAGTAAGAACCAAAGCCCTTAGCAGAAATGGGTGATTCTAGGTCTAGAACAGAAAAAGAACAAGAAGAATCTGGAACATCATGAATCGGAAAGAAAGGACGTGTTCAAAGGTCGGGACACGTCAGAAGGACACAGGAGCCAGCTTGAAGCAGTTCCCACTGAATAAGTCTGGGACAATTTGAGCATTAAAATAAATAATAGCAACAATATGTTATAATCCACAGAATAAAATAAAAATCCATTGAGTCTATAATTATATAAATGAATCATTGAATTAAAAAATTAATAAAGAAAGCTCTTCCTTACAGTAAATGTCAACTAAGAAGTAGAAGAAACAATGGGATTAGAAAAATCACCATTTGTGAAAACTACCATAGTGATAACTATTTTAGACAAGAATCACAAATGAAAGCTAAAAGGGACAGGTGAAAATTGGATGAGAAACAGGATATTTAGATAATCCCAACGTTTTCTTACCAGATATTTACTGATTACAGACAGAAAAAGGTTATTTTACGATGAGGAAATCTAGCAGGTACCGCCTTAAGCCAGTAATGGAACAAATAAATTGTCATGTGATCTTAACAAGCATCACTTTTGTGGTTTTCTTGCCCTAAAATGTATGACTTGAATCTAATCATGAGGAAACATCACACAGCTCAAATTGAGGGACACTGTACAAAATAAGTCAAGGTAACAAGGTCAAAGTAACAACCCCCCCAATGACTGACTTGCTATTCCAGATGACTCAAGAGATTTAATAATTAATAACTAAATTTACTATGCACTCCTGGAACTGGGGAATATTTTTTTTCCTAGAAACGGCATTCGTGAAAACTGGCAAGTTTGAAATTTGAACAATATTAGGTAATTGTGATGAATCAACATTAATTTCTTGATTTTGATAATTTGTGATTGTATATGAGAGCATCTTTGTTTTTAAAAAACACTGAAATATTTAGGGTTAAAGGTACAACAGGTCTGCAATTTATACTTACATGATTCAGAAAAAGAAATATACACATACATACTTTTGTTGTTTTGTTTTCCTCTTAAATGATAGAGGGGGGGAGGGAGGGAGAGGGGGAGAGACAGAGAGAGAGAGAGAGAGAGAGAGAGAGAGAGAGAGAGACTGAGAATAATAAAGCAGAAAGCAAATGTGATAAAATGTTAACATCTGGGAGGAAATCTGGGTGGGGACTATATGGGAATTCTTGGTATTTTTTAACTTTTCTCTAACTCTGAAATTATTTCAAAATTAAAGGAAAAAATAGTGAGCTGGATAAAGCATTGCTGGGTGGCTCTGGGAGCAGGGACAGGCCATAGCCTGGCAGGGACACTCTGAGGCCCCAGTATTCAGCAGTACCCTGGAGAGCGAGAGCGAGGGCGAGAGCGAGAGCGAGAGCGATGGGGAAGACTTTAACATTTTCTGATTGAGGAAGATAAGGAATCTCAGACTCCAGGAGAAAGATGTGACATCAACTTCAGCCCATGACAGTCAATGCATTCCTCTACCCACTTTAGTTTTGGTCAAAAAGTCACAAAACTGATGAAGTGCTCTACGAGCAGGCTGGGAGTTGGTGCCCTTTAGTCACTCCGGCCAAGCTCTGCAGATGACCTCCTGGAAAGCCCTGCTCTGACAAATCCCAGACAAACTGTCCTAGGAAGAGAGAGACAACTTATTACTTATTCCCAGGGCAGCGTTTGCTATGGTGGGTAACCATTCAACCTCTCTTGACTGACCTGGAGAATAGTGTTCAAAGCCTTGGGTTCACAGTGCTTTATACACACACAACACATTACACTTCACTCATGTCTCTGATCCAATGTGCGAGCAGGCAAGCAGTTTCAGCTTCCTCGACTAGCAGTTGTTACAGAAAAAATAAAGATTTTCCTGCATTACAACTTTTATTGAATTACTGAAAATACATTCCCTGACCAAAAGACCCACAGGCTCATGTACAAAATATAAATAAAATAAATATAACCATTAAAAGGTCCCTTAAAATAAAACAGCACATTTTAGAAAACCTTTAATCCTGGTTATCTGTTTTGCCCTGACAAGGATTATGAGCGATCGTGGGGGTTTAACTCCTCCTTCAGCAAAAGCCTGGATCTAAATTACTCTAGAAAGATACTTACTATTACCTTAAGTAACTCCAAAAGACGAGATGCTACCAATTTTTTCAGCAGCCTACTCGATCTTCTTTAAAACCTTTGGAGCCAAAATATTTTTCTGGTTTTAAATTGAATTTTTCCTGGCTTTATACCACTTCCGATTTTCTTTGAATGTTACAAAATTCTTCCCCTGGTCTCCTCTTCTCTGAAGGAATAACACCAATTCCTTTTCAACTTTATTGAAATCATTCACCCCACTCCTTAACCCACTATGGTGTAAGGGTGATGCAATGGTACAGGAAAATCTAGTGACCCCCTTAGCCCCGCGTTGCCTGGACAAACACTAATTTATGGCCTTTTGAGCCCTCCAGAAAGGTTCTGTTGTGTTCCACAGTTCACATTTAAAAACACAGGACACACTCTGGTACAGGTTTCATAAAAATAGTTGACATAAAGATTTAGCACGTCAAGGGCATGTCATTGTTCCTGGGTTGTTCCCTCACGTACAAGGCCTCAACACCAGATCACGCCACACATATACGATGCTACTGTACTTGGAGACTTGCATATTCACCTGGTAAATACCAATGTCTTTTTAATTTTAGGTAGAAAATTATTGTAGGCAGTAACTATTATCACTTTGGAGATTCAATTCAAATCAACAGACATATATCTGATGTAGGTTACTGAATGTATTGCCCTGCTGAATACAAGAAGAGGGTATTCAAGGAGTTCACAGTAAATTGGAAGTATGACCCATCAGTAATTAGCACAACAGGGTAAATCACGTCTAAGTGCCATACTACAGAGATATGGAGCCAAGAAGGGAACGCTGGGATGAAACTCCAGGAGTTGGGGTCAAAAAAAAGGCTGCTGAGCTGGCTCTTCACAATGGGTAGGATCTTGAAAAGACGGAGGCTGGGGAAGGAAGAAGTGGTCATTCCAGGGGAGGGACTGCATAGACAAAGAATGGAAGCATGGTAACATTTTCAGAATATTGGAGGAAACACAGATTAGCAGATGGAAAAGTCTGTAACATAGGCTGGAACTAGATGTTGAAAGACCGTGAACATTGAACTAAGGAGTTGGCCCTATTCTGTAGGCATGCAGATACTATCAAAAATTTAAGTCTTAAATGGCTGCCATGCATACCAGAAATTCTAATATTTATGAACAACTTAGGAATGGTGGCCACAAAAAACTCCAGAACAAGATTGGATGTGCCCTTAGAACTGATCACAACTACGACTCTAAAATAAAAATGGTGAACTCTTGGTAAGATGGCCCTCCCTGGGATAACTAGAACAGAAAAGAATAGATAAGACTAGGGTAACAAATGAATAACCAGAAATGTTATCTGAAAATACAAAAATAACCAATAAAAAAAAAATACTTCAAAAAAGAATATCCTTCAATGTCAATAAATCACACAAATCAATCCAAAACTACTATACAGTTATATTCCACCCAGACGTTAAGATTTCAATATCTAATAATACAGATTTAGACTCCACATAATTCTTCATGGTTTTCCTTGAGTACATTTACATTGTGGTTTTTGCATTTGATGTACCTTATGAAGATTATGCAATTTCCTAAATTTTCCTTCTTTCAGTTTAAAATCAGACAAACTACAATCTACTTAAGACACACACAATGCCTAGTGACAGATTTTTACATGGTCAGAAACGACTACTATCATGGGATACCTGGACTTTATGTTATCTGGATATTTTGAATCAATTCTCCAAGTGTAGCCTTATCACATCCAATATAATATAAACAAGGAGAAAAGCACTACCGTTTTTCTTACATTATCCTGTGCATACTTTTATATATTATTGCAATTTCAATTGAGGAGACTCACAAGATACAAATGTGTATAAAAAATATTTCTTGGGTAACCTCTATATACAAATATTGTAATAATTTCCATAATAGAAAAGGTACATTAACAAAACAAGACAGCTATTTCTACTAGAGAGGCTCAAAGGATAAGCTATCTAAAGAATTATTTTTCTAAACAGAAATATGCCTTTCCCGCTCTTTACTGTATGAGATTATAGGCAAAATTTTAAAAAGCTGAAAATCCTTTTAAATAACACTTTCTTCAGCTTTAATCGCAAATAATTGCCTCTTTTGGTGCTAATGAGCATGAAGACCATGGAATGGAATGCAATTCTGCCGGTTCATTCAGGGTAATGGCTTTGTAAGCTAGTGACACTGCCGAGAGATCTAGTCTCAATTTCCTAGAGTACAATAAGTGAGCAGCTGTAAATTTTTCACTTGAGAAAGATTTTCTAACCTATGTAAATATAAATTGAAAACGCGTTATCTATTGATAAAAACAACAAGGTAGGTTAAATAAAGTTTTATGTGTTCCTCTTTCCTTCGCAGGCCATCAGCTTGCTGAATCGTGAAAGTAAATAAAGCACTTCACTTACTGAAATCAATGAGAAACCGTCCAAATCCTTGCCTTTGGTGCTGGGGCATGATCATTATGCAGGAGACATTATACTTCTGCTGGCAAAGCTTTTCCTGAGGGAAGGAGAAACAGATCCAGTATGTCAGAGCTCTGCTGAAGTGGGTAATTCTCTACACCTGCCACTGTCCTTGTACAACAGTCCACTAAGGTGAGCCAAAGTGTTAGGTGAGGTTCAAGCGGAATAATCCTACTGTGAATCAATCACATCATTAGCTAACGACAAGCCATCAACTCCAGGCATGCCTCACCATTACATCTTTATTCTTGAAAGCCGGTACCATAAAATATGAATAAAGGATCCAAGGCACTATGAGCCAAATGAAACAGAACAGACAGTATGGAAGAAATGCTTTCCTTGCTCAAACTTGGGAGATAGACAAAAAAACAAACAAAAACAAAACAAAAACAAAAACCGTCCAGAGTCACCCAGTGGGGTAAGTTAGGACTTAGCCGGCTGCCTTGCTAAATAACTTACAACTCCGCAACAGCAATCTGTCTTCTGCCTTTGAGCAAACGCCCCAGTGAAACTAAAATAGTATGTGTGTGTGGGTAGATTGGCACCGATACATTTCTCCTATGAACAAAAAGTCAAAGTAAAAAGAAATAATTAACCTGCATTTCAAACCAGGAATATGAAACAAAAGAGACAACAGCAACGAGAAACCCCAAAGCCTCCAAACAAAAGTGAGGCCAAAATATTACCAAGAACCTGAAACTGAGAGGAAGAACGGGAAGACTATGGTGGGAAACAGTGCTTACAGTTAAGGAAGAATTTGCAATTTTCATGGGATGTGGCATCAGAGCGGCAATATTGTATTCAGAGTACACAGAAGCCGCCAAAACCTACACAGAGAAGATCTGGAAAAGGCTTTTGAGTTTGTGAGTGCTCTGGCCAAACATAAACCACAAATAAGACTGACCACAAATGGTACTGACCACATCAAAGAATTACTTCAGAACACCCAGATTTTTAATCAACCTGTTTGAAAGATCACAGGAAATAGTTGTGGAAAAAACCTTCCAGGGCAGAATTAAATATTTCTTTGTGAAAAAGATGTGCTTCCAACTTTTGCACGTGTATAAGCTGTCTGTGGAGTCTCTAAGAAATGGGGAAGACAAAATAACGTGTGTCAGTTTTCCTACGACGCAGGATTGTCCATTACTGAATGTGCGTATCAATGGATGGCAAGTTTCCGATAATTAGCCTATTTTACAAAGTTAGACAAATGGGTCACTCTATCTAAAAAGAGATGTACCCTGGGCTAAACGGATTCATCCTCGATGTCATTCTTTTCTTTATCCCCATCTATTCCTACCTATTTATTCCTAGGAGATGTTTTTGGAATCCAACACAACAGTGATCTTCTCCTTTTCCACTCTCTCCTAACAGGTAACTACAACTAAAACTAAATTCTAATTTGGATAAAATAACTGCTCCTTCTTTCTTTCCTGTCTAGAATCATCTGTTATGTGCTTGGAGAGCCATATGCATGTGCTAAGCTACACTGAATATTTCTAGGTCACCTTGGCCATTCTCTGGCTATAACCTCTAGAATTTGGTTTAAGTATAAACTCCAAAGGGCCACAGTCTTTCACATTCCAACTGACACATTAGAATATGGTTTAATTTGCAGCTAGTCTTTTACTGTGGTTATTTTTTAGATTAATTTTTGTTTCACCACACAGCCACAGAATATTAGTGTTCCGAGTATGGTAAGAAATGACAGTAGTTGCTGCCATCCTATGAAAGAAACTGTGATAAAAGGGGAAAGCTTAGCTTATTCTGAGTAAAAGGTGGACACCCTGTCAGGAAAAGGGCCAGACACTCAAAGCCAAGTCACTGTCATCTGTGGGTTCAGAGGCCAACTCGATGACAGGCAGGCCAGGGACAGCAGGCGCTAGCTAGCAAGCATCTCCGCTGACGCTCACACACATTTAGAGAAACACGATTTTCTAACAGGAAGGACAATCATGACCACTATTCTTTTTAACTCTTTGGAGGAAAAGATCTTTACACACTGATAGAAAAGGTAAGATGTTTTATAAATTATATAGATTTTCTATTTATTGTTTTGTGTTGATGCTGAATCTGCAATGTGCAAATTAATTTTCTTCTTTTTCATGTTAAAGCTTTACCAAACATGTGGATTAAAGCACTGAGACAGTTTCCCATGAGTGCTGTCACTTGCTAAAATTTTTGTTTATGGTCTTTGGGTTGAATCTTAAATTCAGAAAAACGGCAGTTTGTAAAGGACCTCCATATAAATTCTATATTTTGATCTTCCATGAAAATGACATTTCTATAAAGTATTCCATTTATATTATGTAAGGGTCTATTCATGAAAATTCACTTTCACCTATGGTGAAAAAATGTATCATAAAAGAAATAAAATACAGGCTTTGGATCTGGCTGAAAGTCACAATTACATCCTGGCACATTAATCTGTTTCCTAGGTGCCTAAGAAAAGTTAAGGTCACTATCCAGTAAATATATCCAAACTCAGTTTTCCTTTATTGTATATGTGTTACTGTTTCTCAGAAGCCTTTGGGTAAGAGAATGTGAGAGAATCAGGGAAAACGACCACCTGCATGTAGCCACTCAATACAGCAAAGGCTTCCCTATGTTAACAGCTGGAGGTACTTAGGCCTTCTAAAGGTGAGGCTGCTCTAGATCTTAAAACAATAGCACAAATAAGACATGAAAGAGTAAAACCAGTCATTATATCAGCTTGACTGTCCAAATGCCAACATTCCAATTCCCTGAGATACTGATAACCACAGAGGGAATGCAATGAGGAGAAATGAGAATTATCTCTTAAATGCTACATTACACTGAAAACTTCATGTTGACACCACTTAAGGGGAAAGAGGAAATAAGCTTAACATTTAGAAAATCAAAGATGCTAGGTGGTCTGCAAGGCAGCAATTATAACATTACAGGGATGCTGACAATCAAAGCAGCAAACAGTGCGCTGAGGTCCTATACACACTTCCTAGGGATGGTGTTTGTTTTTGTTTTTTAATGAGCTCTGAACAAGAGCCTGAGCTTTTCAGAAACATGTGTCACTTATTCAAATTATAGTCATAAAAAAGCCCTGTTCAAAGAATTGGGCTCTACCAAAAACATTCTGAAAAAGAAAATGGAGGTCATACTGGCTCTTGTTTTACCTTAGAGAAGTATCCAACCAGATGACAGCCCTTTTCATCATTTTTTGTAAGGACATAAAAAAGGAATGGCTCGACATCATAATACAACGTTTTGTGGTCCAGGAAGAGCTTGGCTAACAAGCAAAGGTTTTGGCAATAAATTTTGCTCATATTCCCATCAACCTAGCAAAGAAGAAACAGACAACATTATTTAACATAAAAATACCACTCAATATAAAATTGTTTCTTTTATATGGTATTTGGAAAGCATATACTTTTATTTCCAAATTCCAAACTGAGAGAGTAAAGCATTCCATTAATTAAGTATAACGTTAACAAGAAAATAGCTGTCACTTGGCAAATCAGAATTCTACCTGTTCTCTTAAATTAGCGTAAATTTAAGAGCTTAAATTTCTCTTTAAGCTACTTGAATAAAGACCAGATCATTAACAAAGAGGTAATTTTTATTTGCAATTTATTATGAGTGAAAAATGATCAGGTATGTCCTCTCTGTTTGAACCAAGTAAACCTGAATGAAAGGCATGTAAACAGATCAAAATACTCTTCAAGTTAAACTTTGTTGTTTTCAAAAGGGGTTCACATAAAAATAAAATAAATGAACTGCATTATTCTGATTCCTCAGAAGTGAGGATTAGCAAAAGAGGCTTCCATTTTGGTTTTGTCCCAAGCATCATTTCAAATATAATTGGAAAAGATAAAATTTCTATGTTGGGAATACTTACAGAGAAAGTGAGATGAACTTCAACCTACAATAAGTACCGTGATTACAGTCTACTTCTCTTCAAAATAAAAGAATCAAGCTGTGATACTGATGGTTATAGACAGGAGGCTAAGTACAGATGCCAATTTCTTTGATCAAATGTAGTTACTTGTTGAAAACAGAAATCACAGCAGATTCAAGAAGAATTTCCCCAGCACTTTTCTTAGGGGAAATGGATATTTGCTAACCAGAGCTCTTTAACAATGAACTTGACTGTTCTTGAGTCTCCTGTGGACCATACAGGTTCTCATATTGCACAAATTATTTTTAGACTTCATATAACTATTTCCCTTGGATGAAACCTAGGTCCCACACATAGCAACATAATCAAGTAAGGGCAACGGGCACAGAGGATACAATTCTCTCTTTAATTAAAGGAAGTTTTTATGTATTTGGGAGTACGATCCTTTGGGAAATGGTAGTACATTACAAAAAGGAAACGACAAAGATGTATCTGTAAACCAGAAAAATAGAGATGACAACGCCAAAGAGAAATGCTTACCGGTTGTGAAAAGGCTAATGTGGCATGCTTTCCAGAGCAACAGATAAAGAGAAAATATGAAAGTAGTAACCTGTGATTCTTCTTCATTTATTTTATAAGACACTTAGGAAACTGCTAAGAAGTTTCCTACATGCTGTACTGTTATGTATGAACTCAGATCCTAGAATAGGGACCTTGGCACTTATCCCATCCAACTCCTTCAATCATTTTTATGAATAAATTTTACAAATCTGCTTCTGATTTCCCCCCCTCCTCTCTGTATGGTCCGAAAGCACCTGACCTAAAATAGCAGACCGTTCTTACCAAGCCTAACAACACTGACTCTCTTACCCTTGAGAAGACTCTCCTGGATTTATGAGAGCTCCAACCCCACAGGAAGATTCATGCTGATTTATTTAACAATTACTTAAAGCCAACACTGTGTTACGTATGTCCTTTGGGAAACAATGAGACAGTGATTTCATTTTATTTTGGTTACAAGAAAGGATCCAAGGCATCAAGGAAGGAGCCGATCGGAAAGCTGAACATGTGACATTAGTTAAGCCTCAACTGAGAACAGCTCTGTTGTCTCAACTGGTTGGGGTGAGCTGGGTAGCACCCCAAGACTAACCACAGGAAGGCCAAGCAACCTGCACTGGGCTTCCCCTCTAGCCCACTGCCCTTACTGTGTGTGAGTCCCCTCATCCCCCAGAGGACATGGGCTAAATCTGGAGACATTTTTGGTTGTTACAGCTGGAGGTGTTGGTGGTGTTACTGGTATTTACGTGGGTAGAGGCCAGGGATGCTCTAAACATCCTACAATGCACAGGACAGCCCCTTGTAACAAAGAATTATCCCGCTTGATATGTGAACGGTGCCCAGGTTGAGAATCCTGTGCCTACCCTTTAGTAAGAATTAGCATATCATCCAATCTTCTCAGTAACAATAACCGTCTTCCT
Organism: Rhinolophus sinicus; assembly: GCF_036562045.2. NCBI lineage: Eukaryota > Metazoa > Chordata > Mammalia > Chiroptera > Rhinolophidae > Rhinolophus > Rhinolophus sinicus. Next base: position 51,610,928 of record NC_133757.1, on the reverse strand, counting down.
TTAAGCTTGCCAAAAGAGCCTGATATAACCAGGAAGAGGGACTTTAAAATTTTAACAATTAATTATATATATATACACACACATATATATATACAGCAAGACATGTAGACCAGAACTAAAGAGAAATGTGGGGCAGAATAATAAATTTCAGTCTCAACAATTCAGAAAAAGAGAATCCTAAAATAAACCTGTATTTCAGAGAAAGAAAATAACACGTCTACTGCACAAGGAAGGCTTGTTCTGAGCATCCAGGAATGCAAAATAATGAACCAAGATGGGCAACGGAAGTACTCACGTGGTGAGGAAAATAAAGGAGAGAATTAAGAAGCCCTGTGAATAGGCAATAACATGAAAGAAAGGCACGGTCTCCTCAAGGTACAACTGATTCAGCTAAACTGGATCCCTGAATCTGACAATAGAACATGATTAAACAATGAAACAATATAGAGGCAAAGACCTTCAGCTACTAAATCAACTCTGAAAACACAAAATGTCTTCAAAAACCCACAATGGCAAACACATGGCCACGGGATCCTGTGAACAGCAGAGTTCTCCAGGGGTGGCCGTCCACCCAGATGGGGGGAGCAGGGGAGTCCTAACATCTGCTGGGGTCTCACCAAAAGGATTATCAACTCTGCCAAGAAATGGATGGAAACACAGGTGGTTGTGTACTGAGGAGATATGTACAGCTGCTCAATTCCCTGGAAGAGTGAGCACCTGCCAGACATTGGCTGGAGCTGCTGAACAAAGCTAATTTCTCCTGCCAAAGAAAGTAGAATTTACAAAGAGCTGAGGAGATCATAAATTCACTGGTGAATATATGTGGTGCAGACAGGGATTTGGGGGAAGACAAAAATGTTAATATGATGCAATAGGAATTCATTATCAATCTAAATGGTTGCTTAATATGGTTAAACATTCCAAAACATGGAGATATTTTAAAGAGCAGTCTGAATTTCAATGCCAAAACTGAATATACTTTATACCTTCTTGAAACAATTCAATATATAGTCAACAATTAGAAGTACGAGGTTTCAAAAGCTGAGTTTTTTATTTACACATGCTTACCTCAAATACTGAAAGGTCTTTCCTTCGGTAAATTTCATTTGCTGGAGGATGAAACCATCCACATTTCTTTGAGTGTCTTAACAAAATGTTTTTACTTTTCATATATTTAAGACAGAATTCACACAGGTAAAGCTTTGGTAATCTGTTAAAAATTTGAAATCAAAGAATCTTTCAGATTGATTATACTGGTTAGGCGGAAAATATTAAATATTGTTCAATATTTTCTAAGTCATAGATAGGCTGTACAATATCATTCGAAAGAAGTAGTTTCAAAAAAGAAAAGGAAAAACAAGTAGTAAAGAAAATGTACAAATCTTACATTTTTTTCAACATAATAATAATTTCTGCCTTTACTTCGTGAACAAATCATTTGTTTCCTTAGAAATGTCCTACAGAAAGAAAGGTTTCCAGACTTGGAATCACTACCCTAAAAATCAACAATAAGGATAGCATCCTGTGAGGTAACTATGCATATTTTTCAAATTTCAAATTTAATGTCATAGCTTCAATAATATATATGGTCAGTGGTGTAACTGTAATAATCTTATACCCAGAAAGAAGTGAATTCATTATTTTTTAAAGTGATCTGCATACTTATAAGACAGAGGAGTCCTAGAATTTAGTTGCTTCCATTTGTACATATGGATGAGGTAACTCTAAAGCTATTATCATAGTCAATATAAAGTCGAAAGCAGTAAGTGTAGGAAAGTCAAAAGACCAATTCCACTGAGTAACATCAGACGAACAGCTTTCTCTCCCCTGCTGACTTTTTCTCCACCTTAAAAATTATAACATTTTTTCACTTGTACCCATGATGCTTCAATGAATGTTGTTAGTATTTAGAAGAAAATTTCTCGAAGCACTTTCAAGGTCTTTGGGGTATAAGAATGGGGAGAAAGATTTTGGAGAGAGTTAGAAACAGACTCAGATAATAGTAGCTTCAACTCTTGGACTCTGACTTGGACTCTGACTATTCACAGCTCTCAGAACACATGACTTACGACGACCTATGCAAATTAAAGCTCATAGGTGTTTTTAAAAAATGGTTCAAGAACACAGAGCCAGTGACACAAGCTGGGAAGAGGGAACCAAGACTCCTGACAGTTTGCCACTTAACTCCTAGAACACCCTCCCCATCCTCTCCAGTTAGATGACTGACCAGACAGCCACATGGTACAGAAAAGGACAATATTTATTCTAGACAAAAAGCAAGTGTGTAATTACCAGAAACTTGGCAGGCTAAAGAATTTGAGAAGATACTAATAAAGTGTACCCTGATGTACCTGAAGGAAGAAATCTGTTCGCATGATAACCATTTTAAAATATATTCATTCAAGACAATCTCACGGCCAATCTTAACACAAATGAAAACTCTAGTACTATTATTTTCTCTTCATTTTTAACAAGTTAGTCACAAATGGCTTCAAAGTAAAGATTTAGGAAAGGTCCTCTTAAGGCTACCCACTCTCACCTGCAATCTCCCATTTTTCCTTCTTTTGCTACATTTCAGTAAAAAACTTGAAAATAAAATGCCAGAAATCAGAGATAAGACTGACTACTTAGTTTCCTGAATCAGGAAAATGTAAAAGGCCACCTGAGAAGAAACTTCCAAATATTTTACATTGGTTAATTTTTTTTCCTGATTTTGTTTCATACACAAACAATGTTCACCCAATTAACCAAGGGAGAAAGCATGGTCTAGAAGCTAAAAGGCAAACTTCACAACGCCTATGTAACTAAGGAGTATTAGGCACTTACATAGAACAGTGAATACTATAAAAAGGTACTGGCAAAAGTGATAGTTTTGGAAGCACTCAGAATCCACTATCAAAATTTATGTCCTAAAAAATCATCTAATTCCTGCTTTAGAATGGAGAACTTCCCTTCCTTACACATATGACATTAAAGTTATATACCTGCCAGGCTTATCCCATTACCTTGCATATTCCTGTGGGTAAGGTGAGGAGTACCAGGTTTGGATCTCGTATTTCCCAAATTCTATGACTGAAGGGTACCGGCCACAGTCTTCCACTCCACTTTCACACTCTATTTTCTGTCAGAGAAAAAGAAAAGAAATAAAAGTATTAGATGAGGATTTCTTCACTTACATTTTGATTCTTTCACCAGTGGATACGAAAACTTATCAAGACCAGAACACTAATCTTAATTGTGAATTTTCATGTTGTTGAAAAAAACATTATTAACCTTGTAAAATAAGAATCAACGTTGTATATGATTCATAATGTAAACAAACTAATAGCCTAAGAAACAGTATCACCAAGATAGGAAATGAGTATGATGTAAATACATACAAATGTCTATTGAACTGAATTCAATGATCTGTTGCAATGTATTAAAACTGAGGCAATTATAAGATGAGGCTGTTATACACTCTTACAGTCACCTGTTCCTCCATGAAGTAATATTTATCCCAATTGTAATTAGATAACCAATTGTGAAGTCCTGCAGTTGAATATCACCTCCTTCCTCTCGGGCCCCTTCCTCCTGGGCAGTAAGCTACACAAGGTTAAGAACTCGGCCTGCCTGATTCTGTGGCATTCCCAGGGTCTAGCACAGTGCCTGACACAGACAAGAAATGTTCCTGAATGAAAAAGCCAGTGTTAGCGTGCTGGAAAGAAAGGACTTTAGACTTAACAGTATCTTTCAGATAATGGCTTGCTGTTTGTCATGTCTATCTATGAATGCCAGAAGTCAGCTGAAAACAATGGTAATATTTAAGGACTTCAAATCTCAAAGACTGTTGGATCTTAGCTAAAGGAAAAACAATACAAAGCATTCTGCTGGGGTAGAATGAGGAATGGAAATATCCCATAGCCACTAAAGTAGAAACCATCAGAAGAATTTAGCCCAAGTGACTGGTACTAAAATAAAGCTTACTAGCCTATCGCTAGCCCCCTCCCCCTAAACAAGGAAGTGAGGTAGAGTAGGGGTCTATCCATGAATATTGTGCCAAGAAACTGAATGTGATCTACTGACATTAAAAAAAAAAAAAAAAATCCAATTGATGCAGAAAAAGCATTTGACAAGATACAACATCCATTTATGATTAAAACACTTAATAAAATGGGTATAGAAGGAAAATACCTTAACATAATAAAGGCCATATATGACATGCCCTCTGCTAATCTCATAATTAATGGAGAAAAACTGAAGCCCTTTGCTCTACGTTCAGGAACACGACAGGGCTGTCCCCTATCACCTCTGCTTTTCAACATAGTGTTGGAAGTCCTTGCCAGAGCAATCAGGCAAGAGAAAGAAATAAAAGGCATCCAAATTGGGAATGAAGAAGTTAAATTATCACTCTTTGCAGATGACATGATGCTATATATAGAAAACCCTAAAGACTCCACCAAAAAGCTATTAGAAACAATCAACGAATACAGTAAAGTTGTTGGTTACAAAATCAACGCACAAAAGTCCATTGCCTTCCTATATACTAACAATGAAATCTCAGAAAAAGAAATACAAAAAACAATTCCTTTTGCAATTGCAGCAAAAAGAATAAAATACCTAGGAATAAACTTAACCAAGGATGTGAAAGACCTATATGCTGAAAACTATAAGACATTTTTGAAAGAAATTGAAGAAGACACAAAGAAATGGAAAGACATTCCGTGCTCATGGATTGGAAGAATCAACATAGTTAAAATGGCCATATTACCCAAAGCAATATACAGATTCAATGCAATCCCCATCAAAATCCCAATGGCATATTTTAAAGAAATAGAACAAAAATCATCAGATTTGTTTGGAACCACAAAAGACCCCGAATAGCCAAAGCAATCTTAAGAAAAAGAACTATAATGGAGGTATCACACTTCCTGACTTTGGCCTGTACTACAGGGCCACAATAATCAAAACAGCATGGTATTGGCAGAAAAACAGACACATAGACCAATGGAATAGAATTGAGAACCCAGAAATAAAACCACATAAATATGGACAGATAATTTTTGACAAAGAAGCTAAAAACATACAATGGAGCAAAGACAGCCTCTTCAATAAATGGTGCTGGGAGAATTGGATAGCCACGTGCAAAAGAATGAAACTGGACTGCTATTTGTCACCATGTACCAAAGTTAATTCAAAATGGATCAAAGACTTAAGCATAAGACCTGACACAATAAACTGCATAGAAGAAAACATAGGTACTAAACTTATGGACCTTGGGTTCAAAGAGCATTTTATGAACTTGACTCCAAAGGCAATGGAAGTAAAAGCTAAAATAAACGATGGGACTATATGAAACTTAAAAGCTTCTGCACAGCAAAAGAAACCATTGACAAAATAAAGAGGCCACCAACTGAATGGGAGAAGATTTTTGCAAACAGTGCCTCCGATAAGGGGCTAGTATCCAGAATATACAAGGAACTCATGCAACTCAACAACAAAAAAACAAACAACCCAATTGAAAAATGGGCAGAGGACTTGAAGAGACATTTCTCCAAAGAGGACATACAAATGGCAAATAAACATATGAAAAAATGCTCAACATCACTAATCATCAGAGAAATGCAAATCAAAACCACAATGAGATATCACCTCACCCCAGTCAGAATGGCTATCATCAACAAGACAAATAGTAACAAATGTTGGAGAGGCTGTGGAGAAAAAGGAACCCTCATACACTGTTGGTGGGAATGCAGACTGGTGCAGCCGTTATGGAAGGCAGTGTGGAGGTTCCTCAAAGAATTACGAATAGAATTGCCGTATGACCCAGCAATCCCTCTCCTGGGTATCTACCCAAAAAATCTGAAAACATTTAGAGATAAAGACACGTGCGCCAATGTTCATTGCAGCTTTGTTTACGTGGCCAAGACATGGAAACAACCAAAATGTCCTTCGATAGATGAATGGATAAAGAAGTTGTGGTACATATACACAATGGAATACTATTCGCAGTGAGAAAAGATGATATAGGAACATTTGTGACAACATGGATGGATCTTGAGAGAGTAATGCTGAGCGAAACAAGTCAGACAGAAAAAGCAGAGAACCATGTGATTTCACTGATATGTGGTATATAAACCAAAAACAACAAAAGAACAAGACAAACAAATGAGAAACAGAAACTCATAGACACAGACAATAGTTTAGTGGTTACCAGAGGGTAAGGGGGGTGGGGGGTGGGAGATGAGGGTAAGGGGGATCGAATATATGGTGATGGAAGAACTGACTCTGGGTGATGAACACACAATGGGATTTATAGATGATGTAATACAGAATTGTACACCTGAAATCTATGTAATTTTACTAACAATTGTCACCCCAATAAATTTAATTTAAAAAAAAAAAAAAAAATCCATAGTCCATAATAAATGAGTCCAACAGCCTTACCTTTCAGTGTTTTGGTGACAATAAGCTGAGTAGAGGTATTATTTTAGGTGGAATCATTTAAAGAAAATTACTGGACAATAAAAATTAAAGTGACTACAATTGATCATACAATACAGTATTGCCTTTGTCAGTGCCAAAGAGTTAAAATTAGGAGATATTTTTCATATGGCTGGCCATCTGTGTTAGAAGAAGCACCGGTAAATTTAAAAGCAACGTTCTTCCTTTTGTTAGTGACTTAAAATTGCTATTTTCTAAATGTGAGCAGAAATCATCAAAATCCTGTTCCGTCATACCTACAAGGTATTTTTCAAAATTTGCCTCCACTGCTGCTACTCTGGTCTATTCTGTGAGACCAGCCGAGTCCTGCCAACTTCTAAGAGTGGAGACAATGTGACAGTCATTGCTTTTCAATGTACAGTCAACAAAAATGCTCACGGTACCAGTTAAAGAACCACAAAGGATTTTGAGGGGAATTCTTTATAAAGTCAAAGCAGTAATTTCATAACGATCACACATTTTTTTAAAAGCACACAGTATCCTTGCCTCCATAATGCGGTATCCTGGCTTACCTCCCAAGACAGTTCCTGGGCCTGCTTAAAAACATCCAAATCCTCTTCAGTAACGGTGTCCTTGTTTCCAACCACATTTATATCTGTACTTTCTTGTTTGATGCTTATTTTGATTTCAGTATCTGTCATTTAAAACCAGCAGAAAGTGTATTCACCGACTTGAATCATGGGTAACCACCGTATATTACCAAAACGGTACCAAATTAGCATGGTGGGCATATAGGGATTTCTTTTTTTCACCCAAAAGCTTAATAAGCTTTTACATCAAAGCACTGCTCAAAAATCCAGCAGTACCCTTTCCCTGCTGTACCCAAATTTTTATTTGAATTATCACTGTCATCTTCTTATAGCTTCAATAAATAACGGAGGGAAAGTAAGAGCAATACAAAGCAAAATCATAATTTTCAACCAAGATTAGAAGTTATATCAATGTCTAATTATAGACTTCCCATTATCACTTTTGAGATAATAAAATCTACCACTTTGTCCAAATAACACAGTTTTGGGTTTGTTTTTTTGTTTTGTTTTGTTTTTGTTTTATAAAGGACAGCAAAATGTAACGGGCCAATTTGTTAAATGAAATTATGAAATCAGTTTTCTCCCTAAGATGACCACACACACAGACACGCTCACACCCAAAAGCACACCTCACAGAATCACAGATCAGGCTTTGTGGAGAAGGAAGCAGGATGGACTTTGTCATGAGAAAGCAATGGAGCAGAGGGAAACCAGGAGCTGAAATCCCCCCTGTTGGAAGCACTGACGGTGCACGACCAGACAGCGCTGTGGCTGAAGAGGCGGCATGGGGAAGGACATGGCAGAAGCGTGACAGTGGCTACTCATGCGGGACTACAAAGCCATAAGCAACACTATGAAGGCATCTGGGGGTCCTAGTGTCACTACGAATGGAAATAAATAATAAAAGCTGGGAGAGTATTAGTTGGAAAAATAACGTTTTGGAGGTTTAGTCAGCATTAGAAAAAGGTCAAAGTTTCACTGTTTCTGTATGAAAGTGAAGTGAGAACAAGAGAAATAGCTAAGACCTATGTGACAAATAGGAACTGATTTATTTATTTCTGGGGGGGTTGGGGAGAAAGGGACGGGACGCAGGTTTGGTTGGAGCTTTGACCTTTTGCTTACCATCATCCTGATCAGGTTTAATCCTTCCGTCTGTCAAGCTCCCCTTCCCTGGTGAGGGGGTCCCCATCTGAGGGGTCACTTTATATTTTAATCTGCCTAGCATCCTGTGCTTTTTAAGGAAAGTTGTTCGCTTGAAGTGAGCAATTGCTTTAAAAATACGTCCTCTAGCCATCCCCCAACTAGAGGAGGAGGAGTGAGAAATAAACCTACTTCTAATATCTCTTTTTCCAAAGAAATGAGCTTTAGATTTCGCTGTGGAAGATAATTCAGTTTTACGACGCATACGTTTGGGCGGTGCATAACTTGGGTGTCCCTTTTTCCGAGACTGTCCCTGAGTAGTATAGATATGAGAAAGTCCATCAAAGAGTGCCTTCAGCTGGCTGTTATTAGTAAGACTGCTAAAGGAGGGCACACTGGACTGGCTGGAAGAACTCTGGGGAGAGGTAGAAGAAGTGGAAGTGCTGGACTTTTGTGAACTGGGGCTCTGACCAGAGATGGGGGTTGGGGGTGGAAGTGAAGAAAGTGGAGGTTTTAGCTTTTGTGTGGTACCTGTAGCCAACACATGAGAAGTGCATGACTGTTTCTGAGAGACCTTTTTCCTTGGACGATAGTGCTTTGAAAAGTCTATTATTTCACCTCGTGATCTGCGACCATCAGGTGATGGTGTAAAAAACTTAGTAAGGCCATCAATGAGCCCTTTGGTTTTCTTGTTAACTTTAAGTGTAGAGGCAGAAATGTAGGTGGAGGTGGTGGTGATTTTGGTGGTGGCACCAGGCCGAGTGGGGTCTGTAACAGCCAATCTGCTGCTTGAGTCCTTCCCAGATGCAGCATGACCAGATGAAGGTGTGGTACAGACTTTAGTCTTTTGACCCCTACCAGGTGACCCCCTTCCTGTGAATGCATTCATGGATCCTTCATCACTGGTTACAGACCTAGGCAAAAATTTAGAGAATAGTATCAGCATTGAATAATAGAATTATAAAGGTATCTAAAACAAATTTATAGCAACTAGATGCATTCAATGTGCTTAAACTTAAGGAACTGAATTGCAACCCTAAGAACTATTTCTGTGTGTGTGTGCCTCAACCTAGATGTTTTTCTGTTAAAACAGCAGCAGCTACATTTGCCGTGTCATGATTCTCCCAGGGTCCATCCAACAGGTACTGAAAGAATCCACATGGACCCAAACGCAATCAGTGTAAGAAAATTTTTTAAAGAGACTGAAAGAATGCCCAATGCTTTCATTAAAATGAAATAAAAATGTTACCCCTTGTGTTGTCTCAAGTAATTATGATTTCCTGAAATGTCTTTTTAAAAGTATTAAAGGAAATAAATCATAGTATCTAGAAGCAAAAGAATAAGCTTATCTATCTAATCTCTAATTAGAAGCGATTTTAACTCAATTGGAAAATTTATATAAATATAGCTAGGGTATGTCTGGAAGTTAGGTTTTTTTAAAGAAAATATTAAAAGATACCCTCTTCCTCTTAGCAGTTTATGCATAGGATGGTAAGATAACCAATAATACTCTCTAAGTAAAGGAAACAATTAATTACAGCATAAAATATTGCTGAAAAAAAGGACAACAATAGCAAAAAACTGAAATGATTAAAGAAAAGCTACAGCAGGTCAGACATGACATGAAAAGTCTGGTGAAGAAGCAGCACATTTACCATGGTCATTATCAGACACTTGGCGTCAGAATCTTTATACACTGGTTCTGACTGCTATTTCAGTTCATTGGATACTGGTTCTGCTCATACAGCTGTGTGGTCAACAGAGACTGGAGTTCACTGCACTAACACAGCTGCTTACAGGCACAGCAGCTGCCCGCGGTCACTCAGGCTAGGGGTTGGAAAGCTACCCATTTTGCAGCAGAATTTTATACAATAGATACATTTGCATGTGAATTATGGCTGTGCTGGGGCCCAAGAATGCACTTTAAAAAATTATTAATTTAGCTGAAGGCTAATGAAGAAAAGGAAGCCTGAAAATATCAGATTACAAAAAAATCTTAGGTCATTACAAACAGAAGAGCAGATTTTAATGGTCATCTTGTACATAAAGATTTAATGAACAATTTCAGCAGTCGGCAGAAGGGAAGGCTGGTACAGATCGACTGGGCGAGCTGCTAGGCTCCTTTGAGGGGGCTCAACCACCAGCTTCGCCTGACACCACCGATTCAACCAAATCAGGTTAACATTAGCTGGAGATGTCTAGTGTCACAGTGAGGGTTACCAATAAACAACTCATCCAGGCTAAAATGTTTCGCATTAGAATGCGGCATTTGGACTGTATCTGGAATCGATTGCCCAGAAAGGATAATATGCTTATAAAGCATGTACAAAGGAAAACTCCCTAGACTGTCTTAAAAATTCCTAAGCTCAAAGGACAATTTTGGACAAACAAAAAGTTAGGACTGGTGCCAGACGCAATTTTCAGCTGTGTCCTTTGTTTAGAAAGTTTATATCCTAATTTGGTTTTTTTTTAATTGGGCCCTGAGGATACAGTCCCATTTTGAGAACAATGCTTCCACGGGATGAATGCAAAAACATATAATTTCTACTTCAAATGATGCTAATATGAAAGATTTTATTCATAAATATGTTTCATGTTTGCCTCCAGAAATTAACGAAAATTTCATTTAAAAATGTCTACCACTTAAAGGGTTTTCATCAAGTTTCACAGAAAACTCTAGAAAAGATCACGTATTTTCTACCTCTCCTTTGAGAATAAAGGTGCAGGAGGACAATGCTATTGTGAGAGCAGGTAACACAGTGAATTGCTTCTGATAAAATTAGGGGAAAAAGAGAAAGCAAGTAAGAGAGCTGGTGTTTGTTCAGGGTGTGTGCAGAGCACTATTCATTCTACATCACAATGACCCTTTCACCAATGGGGGGGCAAAGGGGGGGCCATGGTCTTACTGATAGAACTGCTTCAGATATGCAAGTCTACTGCTTTCATTTGTAAACACCTTACGCAATGCTGACAGTCAAATCTGTATTCTGTATAGATATTTTTTAAAAATACATGCATTCCACCTCTTACCGTTTCTCTACTTATCCACGTAACTCCTGCTAAATGTTCTACTGGGCTGTAATAAGAACTATATAGCAAAGGCCAGTAGAAGTAGGGTTATTATAGTAGATGTGTGGCCACAGCAAATGCTATTTTGTATGTACTGTATGTATGTCTGCACACATATGCACATACCAAAGGCTCCTGTCTAACTCTGTGGAGGCAAACATGAAGACAGTCATTGGCTAGTTTCTCAGAAGCTCCTATTTCATAAAAGGGATCTTTTTAAAAAGTTGTAATACTAAATTAGCACCAGAAAAGAGAAGTATTTTTCTAAAATATAGTTATCCGGAGTGACAAAAAAGATTCACTACAGATGTGGACAAATCCCTTTCGTTTTAAAATTCCCATATAAATATTTATATAATTAAGCTCTTCTAATGCTCAGCCAGTGAAAAAGGAGGCTGAATGACTGTTTCCAGTTCTTACATTCTGCTCCCATCCTGCTGCTTGAAAAACGTCACTTAGCATCACAGATACTGCCAACAGAAGCCCCCAAAATGCCAACTGCAATTAAAAATGTTATTTTCAAAAATTTTCCACAGCTTATGAAAAAGGAGAACTATTTCTCATCCCTTGAGTTTGTAAAAACGATGGTAAAAAGTGGAATCTAAGGGGGATACAATCACCTATACTTTAAAACACAACATAAAAGATTTCTTTTGATAAGATCTCAACCTACAACAATCGTTGCTTTAATTTATTTTTCGGTCGTCCAATGGGTTTTGCATATCGTCGTTTTATTTGTGCAGCTTTCTCATGAAGTAGTTTTCTTCCCTTTTTCTTTGGTCTGCAGACTTGGCAAATCCACATCCCTGAATTAATATATATATGAGAAAAATGTTTTAATGTTTCATCTTAGGAAAGATATTAAATATGAACTATAGCTGTAATAAGCTGCCCAAGGATGCCTGTGTGCAGAACTTCACTCCCAAAGGTGGATCACTCCCTCCTGTCATTCTGTTTGGGAAGCCATCACATCACTGAAGGTCATTATCCCCCATCAAGGTGGAGAGAGAAGAGGGCTGCCCCTGTCTCAGAATCTTTCCATTCAGCTTTTCCCAACATGTAACCAAGCCTCCCTCCACCACATAAACACACATGAAAAACCAAAGGAAGACATTTTCAAGTTAATCAGGTTTTGGAACCTTTGGAATAAAATATTTGTTTCATCATATCTTTCTGGAAATCTTCCACATTAAAAAAAACCCTCTCAGTAGAAAATATAATTTTTAAATTAAAACTTAAAATTTTTAAGTACTTTGGAGTTACAGTAATTAAAACGCTACATCGGGCATAATGGGAATAGTCAATAGATAAGAACTGGGAGATGAGAACAACTGAAGCCTATAGAAGAATTCAGCATATCAAAAAGGTCTTATTTGATTTCAGTGGTGAAAGGATGAAATGATGCCATAAGTGGGGATGGAACAAACAGTCATCTATCTGGTAGGAAAAGAATTATTTCCTATCCTTTACAAAAATAAATTCTAGGTTGGTGAATATTATAATATGACAAAATTAAATGTTACAAGTACCAGGAAAAATATGTAGCTATTTATATAATCTAAGCATGACTGACACTTGAGGCTGAAGCCATAAAGAAAAAGAGTCATGGGTTTGACTGCATAAAAAAATATAACAGCTTCTGCAAACCAGAAAGGAAAAAAAAAAGGTGAAAACCCCAATGGAAAAAATGATCAATGGATAAGACAGGCACTTTACAAAGATGATATACAAACAGCCAATAGTCAAACACAAAAACACTCAATCTCACTACTTAAAGAAAAATATTAGACATCTCTTTTCTATTATCAAATCGGTAAAAATTAAAATAATAACACTGTATGTCATTGAATATAAGACACTTTTGACTGCAAGATGCATCTGATTTCAAAGATGTTGAAATGGTTAAAAAAAAGTGTCTTAGACTCAATGTAATAAAGTAATGGTGAGTGTTGATCATAATACAGGGAAACAGGTATTCTCATACACTGGTGGTCCATCTGAAAACTGATACAACCTTTCATGTACATAGCCTTTGATCCAGCAATTCCTCCCCTAGGAATTTATCTTAAGGCAATAATTATGGAAGAAAAAAAATGGAAACATTTGTAATGCCCACCAGAGGGGATTGGTTTAATAAGTTATGGGGTTTTTTATTTTTAAATACATAGGGTTGCAAAATCAAATATGTTCAGGAACCACCCAGGTATTATAATATATGTGGCTGAAGCAAGCTGGAATGTAACACAACAGGGAGTAGTGAGACTGGGGCAAACTGGAACACACACACTCTACCTAAAGAACTCAGATTCAAAATTTTAAAAATATTGTACCAACTCTTTGTAATGCATTCAGAGAAGTCTTTTAAAAATTATATGTATATATAAACCAACAAAGCATATCTGTGGCCCACAATCATCAGGTTTGTAACCCTTGCTCTCTGCATCATGGAGTTCTACACACTCATTAAAATCTATGTTTAGGAGAACTTTAAATGAGGTGGGAGTGCTAGAGTCAATTGTTAAGAGAGGGGGAAAAAAACCTAAGGTTACAAAAACATGTATAGAATGTTCCACTTATTTTTTAAAGGGTGTGTGGGGGGCAGAGAAGGAATTTCTAATTGAGTGTTCTTTTTATTTCTTTTCGTCAATCTGTGTTTTCTGAATCTTCCACAACGAAAATGTATAAATTTTGCAGTAAAAAAGGCAAAGTTATTTTTACTGTCTAATGTATTATAAAATGAGAAGAAGGAGGCTTCCTTACACAATAAATAGAGATGAAAATCCTTATCCCATATGGATATATCCATCTAAGATAGTTCCGAAAATCCTTATCCCATATGGATATATCCATCTAAGATGTTCAACTAATGGCCAAGAAAATGGTGATGGCTCCTGTCACAGGACTGGGAGTCATCAATATCACCACCCTCAAACACAGGTAATTTCTCACCTCTGAATAGAGAGTTCTAAACATCTGACCTACCTAAACTAAACTTATTCTAATAAGGAAGCAGTTTCTGAAAGGAATGGTCTTTTTTATCCCAGTATCTGAATTAGAGTCTTTATTATATGTTATACATAATACTCTCAAACTAAATGTTTTTACACTCCTCTGTTCATAACCTGTGCCAAACCCACAAGTGTAAGGAAGATGAGAGAGATGAACAACTGCTGTAGGAACCTGTCTACCTCTGAGCTGTCCAACATCAGGACAAGGCTAAAGAGTACAGAATCAGATACACTTTAAATATAGTTTAAAAGTTCACCTTTTGGCATTCTGGAAAGTGGGGGGTCACAGCACTCCATATGGAATCCTCTATCACAGGAGTCACAAAAAAGCATATTATCCTGTAATAACATTAGAGACTAATTGAGACTGAAATCAACTGTAAAAGGCCACACATCCTTATGTTATCTGATTAAGAGTAAAAAATATACTGAAGCAGCACCACAATCCCTATTGAAATGTAACATTTGTGTATTTAAAACTTTAAAAAGAACGTAGCCAGTCTACAAAACAGAAAAATCTTAACACTGAAAACTAACAATTCACCAGGCGGTGGACGGAGCCATACTTACTGCGTTTTTGCCTTGGATCCTGCATGCACTGCATGTTTTGCATTCGATGCACTGCCACCTTAAGGCCTTTACATTTGTTGTTAATTCAGGACAAAATTTCAAGCAGGATGGGTGTCCTATAAGAATAGAAAACAGATTGCTTCATGGGAAATGTACCTTAGCTATTTCAAACTCCCACTCCCTAATATTTAATAGATAGTGATGACGTCAGCCAAAGAACCTTAAGAACTTGAAAATACAAAAAGATCAGAGAATCCAAATTACACTTTCCTTTCTGCCCCCTCCCTTTTTTCTGTGTGTAACAGAGTGACTTACAATGTTTTCCCTAAGAGAAATCTGGAAAATGTATACCAATTCCAATCACAAGTGTTGGAGAACTTGAAGATAACAGATGCTCAGATCACGTTCTCCTTTCTGTGCCTTCTGTTAAATTTCCTGCCCTCACCAGCATCATCAACCACCATTTACCCAATGTTTTCTGGTATGCCGGACTGTGAGGGGAGTGCTGAAGTTCAAACAATTCCTGCTGCCTGTGATGAAATCATAAAACTTAAAAACAACAGTTAGCTAAATTAAAAACTGGGGCTGCTTAACATAACACAACTACAAACATATATATATATATATATATATATATATATATATATATATATATATCTCCAATAGCATATGAAGACTATCTCATTGCTGGGATATATAAAGAAGATACTGTTGCCATCTTGCCCCCAAGTCCCTGAATTTAAATTCTAGAAGTAAGAGCAGAAATGGTAAATTTGAGATGTTGAAAGATCCAGGTCAAATGGAATATGCCAAGAAGCACACCCTCAGCAGGTTTCCCCCATTTTTATGAGTGTTCAGCTTTTCCACACTGTTTTGGGCACACTTTTCATCTAACAGCTCTCACTTCACACAGGAAAACTAGAGACCCCGAGGGGCAACGCCATTCAAGAAAGCCAGCCAGGCTACACTGAATAATAGTTTCCTCCAAATGGTTTCGGGAGTGTGAGCTTAGAATCTTTGGGAGGCAGTTCAGTTCAAAATCTGATGGTCTTTTATCATACAAACTTGAGATCGCCAAACTTGATTTTATTTTTCTAAATCTGGTCTTAAAATAGCAAGAACATTAGTAAATCCCATGTGAAAGAACTTATAACCAAGCTGCAAAAGAAACCTGAGGGGTAATAAAAAAAGCAGATTCTGCAATTTCAAAACTGTTTTATAATTTCCTGACTTTGGCAGGCTCATTGTTTAAATATGTATTTTGGGTTGCTGCCAAAAAGGTCCTCCCCCCCTAAAGCTTAACAGGTGCTTCATAAAATTCCACCCACCAGGAGATTTGGCTTTTTGAAGTAAAAACATTCAAAATCAATCATCAATACCGTTAATAAAAGCACACTATTCTTGAGTTTAAAAAATAATAATAATAATAAAACCCTAAACATCTGTACTTAAGATGCTGAGCAAATAAAATGTTGTCATAGGAGTGCGACGTCAGGCAGGAGAGACACCCAGGCAGAAGCATTTAACCTATGACACCATTCTTTTACAAGGGTTTCTCTCATTCAAATAAATGTGGGGGGAAAGTTTAAATATATAAAAATGGTATCAATCACCTCTTTCTGCTCAGGAACAGCAAACAAAGACAGCTTGCTTATGGGCTTAAAGAAGTATACTCTGCAGGGGGAGGGAAGAGGCCTACTTTGATCAGAGTTCCCCCTCCCCATACAGTGAAGGGGGTAAAAACTCAAGTTTTAAAGTACAGCAATTTAAATTCCATCCTTAAAATGGGTCCCATCAGCTTAAAAGTATACCATTTACTTCTCTTTTTCCCCCTCTTTATTACTTCCTGTAAGTCATACATCACTAGCACATATGACCTCAATTTCATGCACTAAATTTTTCTCTACATTAAAATCTGCTTTTTTACTTTGTAGCTTCATATTCAGTAACTAAGGTAATTCATATCATTTTATAGCTTACTATTCTTACAGATACCCTACGAAAAATACTTTTATAAATTTTGAAAATTAATGGATTTCAGCCACTTTCCATCAAAAGCAAGGAATATTCTTTCTTTTTGTGCTTTCCCTAACTTTAAGCAATATTACATCTCAACTACTACCATTTAAGCTGCCCCATCAAATTCTAAAATCTTCAGCCTGTCTTTCCTTTTAGGCAGCAATCTTGCCTTTATTTCGCTCAAGAGAATTGGCCATAGGTCCCTTCCAGCTCTAAATGTCTATGATTCTGCAAAGGAGTTTGAGGGATGAAGAAACAGTTCCATTTCATTTTCTCGTGGCCAACTTTAAAATAACAAAAAAGACTGTACCTGAGTCTTGATAGACTACTACACAATCTAGAGTAATTAGATAAAGGACAATAACGCGATTGATAATGTAATTCCTTACCTCCTATTTAGCCATTTTTTTCAACAAATTCCTCTAAAATTTGGGTTCTCTCTGCTGACACAATTCATGGTGGTTTGCCTTTCGGAGTTTGGTTTACTTTTGTGGTTTGCAATTTACCAGATTTGAGACCGTAACGCATATTAACTCACTCATTTATTCTTATTACAACCACATATTAAGCACCAGTAGCTTAGAATCGTTTTATCTAGCAAAACCAAAGAAATACTGTTTAAAATTAAACAAGTACCAATGAGACCACAAACCTGTCGAAATGGTTTTTGGTGGAAGTACTGTGGGAGGAAAAAACCATGGGCTCGGTAGTAGACAGAATAATGCCTCCCAAAGATGTCTATGCCATAATCCCTGTAACTTGTAAATACATTACGTGACATGGCAAAAGGGACTTTGCAGACGTGACTAAGGGTTTTGAGACTGGGAGGTTATTCTGGATTATCTGGGTAGGCCCAATCTAATCACGAATACCTGAAAGCAGAGAATCTTTTCCAGCTGGGTTAATGAGACAAAGAAGGAGCAGAGGTTCAAAGTAGGAGGACTCCACCAAACTCTGCTGACTTAGAAGATGCAAGAAGGGGGCTGGGGACACAAACCAAGGACTATGCTGGGAGGCCTCTGGAAGCAGGGAATGCTGTCCACATGACAGCCAGCAAGAAAATGGGGATTTCAATCCTACAAACCCAAGGAACTGAATTCTGTCAATAACTTTGTAGTAATTTGCTATCGCAGCGATGGAAAACTAATAAAAACTCAGACACTGGGTCCCTGGGACTGGCTATCTGACCAACCATCTGTCCATTGGAGACACAGTGAGGAAAAGGTCAGACGTTTTGGAGCTATAGTCAGTCTAGCAGGAAAGACAGACGTTAAACAAGAATTAGGATTCACAGATGACGATGGGATGGCTCCGAGATATGAAAGAACCTAGCAGGAGGTGTCTCTCTTCCTAAAGAAGAGACTCAGAGAATGAGTGGGATTAGATAGGACGAGGGGAGGACATGGCAGAAAAAGCTAGTATGTGCAGGAAGAGAGGAAAACATGGCACATTCAAGGAGAGGAAAGAGGTTCACTATAACCATGTACATAATATGAAGGGGATAGTGACGCGGAAAACAGCCCAATCCAGAGGAGGTCTTCAGGCTATATTAAAGAATTTGAATTTTTTCCTAAGGGTAATTGGTAATCATACGAAAAAATTCTGAGATTGGATTTTCCATGTTAAAAAGGAACTTCAGCTGCAGTATTAAAAAATGGATGAGGAGAAAAAGGGTCAAGATTATACTTAGGTTATTATAATAGTAGATCTGAGTGGGTTTGGTGGAGGATATAGGATATATATCAGAACGCAGAATCGGTGGATTTTGGGTGATTCCTTGGAGTGAGAGAATAGAACAGAGATGGCTGTCTCCAAATTTCCAGCTGTGGGACTGAATGAGTAGCCAGCCGGTGGTGTGCCATTTACTGAAATGGGAAATCTCAGGAGAAGCAAGATGTTGTTTGTTTGCTGAGATTTCTGTTTTTATTGTTTTGGGGTGGAGGGAGCAGTGCAAGATTGATAAGCTGTTTTGGATATTAACTCTGTGGATTCTATAGGTGTCTGAGTGGAGAAGTTCTGGAAGCATTTATATCTACGTGAGGATTTGGAGCTGAAGGGAAGCTATGAAGCAAAGTAAAAACAGAGGGCTAAGGACAGAAATCTGAAGAAACATTTAGGGGATGGAGAGAGGCCATGGAACTAACAAAAGTTGTGGAAGGAAGTGGTAGAGAGACAACACAGAGACTATGATATCAAGGCAACAGAAGGAAAAGAACATTTCAAGGAAAACAATTCTCAACATGGCTGAGAAAAGTATTTGGTGTGGTCTGAAAGGTGTCCATTCGATTTTGACAAAGACTGAAAAGTGACCTTTAGATTTTGCTATATGGAGGTCACTGTTAATCCTGACAAGCACAATTTTAGTGAAATAACAGGCCAAAAACAAGGTTTCTGCTTCCCGTTTCTCCCCTGGGATGCTCAAGCTTGCCTTGTGCTGTGAGTGGCAGGGCCACCAACGCTTCCTCCTCCCCTTTGCTTGCTACTGCCCCTTAGACTCCATCTTTAGGTTTCTTTCTAGTCAAGGGTCTCCTTCCCAACCTAACTATTCAATCTGTGCCTAGTCAGTGTGAAACTGGATGACTAACCAACCAATCCCTGGGGCTTTTTCTCCCACTGACATGAACAAACTAGTGATCTTTTTCATGTGCCTATATGCCACCAACCAGCTCAGTGTGGGAGCAGAAGGCAGACAAGCTTTTTTCAGGGTTAACACACAAAGACAAACCCAGAAGAAACTTCAGGTCTTCTGAGGGTGAACTGATATTCGACCCCACGGCTCTTACCCCTTTACTGTACAAAGGTGGTTTGTCTTGCTCTCCCAGCTACAGCACAGCAGCCTTTCTCTGTCTCTAGTTTCAATGAGCTTCCACTTAGAATGATGCTGTAATTTTGAACTGTACACTTATCTTAGATTTGCTAATTTGAAAACACACATGCATACAACTCATCTGTAAGTAAGATTTAACCACCCAGCAATCTGAGCAGCAGACACAAAATTTCATTTAGTATAATATCTAATACTTATGTGAAGCTAATTAAAGATAATTTGGTCTTAATGAGGCAAAGAGAATGCAACAGTGTTAATTTCAAAGTAGGCTGATCCATGAAAGTCAAGTAAAATCACTTCCTAGTCTCAATATTTCCATAGACCTGAAGACTATCTGATGATTCCCACATTCATATCAGTGGTTAGAAGAATCATTCACGGCTGTGAAATGTTCTACAGTTACTGATAATCTTCACAGCATTATTTCACTGGATCCTCACAACAGCCCGTGGATGGTGGGTGCACTTTACAGCTATGGAAAACTGCAGTTACCCAACTGGCAAGCAGGAGAGAACTGGAACACCACATTTGGGGCTCCTTGCACCATACACCTCACCTCACATTTTTACCACCTGCAAACATGAATCATATTTTCAAAAGAACTTTCAGCAGAAAAAAACTGTTAAAGGAAAGAAATACTGCCCATTTGCAGCACTGAGCCATCTTACAAATACAAAAATTTCTAATTGGCTTTATTTTATGATGTAAGCAGAAGGAAACATTTATTACTCACGGCTATGAAATCTAAGCAGAGTCTAAATGTGACATCATACAAATGGGACTTCAGATAGAGGCGACTGAAAACCAACAGGCACATATGGGAAACACATTTAAGAATGATCCTCCGTTTGGGCTGCCATCTATACTTCCTTTTTGTGGTTTTATACTGCTATTGGTATTTTTTTCTCATAAATATCTCACATTAGGGATTCCTTGGATCATTCATTACCAACAGTCTCAGTTCAATCCTAGGACCAATGGACACTTATGTGAGATGACGACATTTTCCATAAAGCCAACTAGGGGTGGTTCTGAACCACTCTGGAATTCCCACAGTGGGGCTCCCGCCATTCTTACAAGGCACTGTTGAATCATGCCAGCTTATTTCATTCTTTTTTCCCTAGAATTACCAAGGGGTCACAACAGAGCATTATAACTACACACGATTCCCCACTACGCTCTCAAAGAAGAACCATATCTTATTTTGATCCTTCTATTTAAAGACTACCAAAAATAAAAGGCAAAGAAGACTAGCAAATAACAAAGTGCACTCATCTGATCTACCAGATGAAGTAAATGTCTACAATCTCCCCGAATTAGGAACAATGGGTTTTTTGACTAACGGAGCTAAATCCAGACCGGCACAGCACACTGGAGAGAGTAAGTGAACCTCCACACTAGAGCCGGATCCCATTGCAGAGTCCAGAGCAGCACTCTGAGCCATCCTCTGTCCTAAACAAAGGGACATGATGACCCCAGGGCTTGAATTTCTGCTGTGACCCACACCTTGACTCCAAAGCTTCTGGCTCTTTCTACCTGGAGGGAGGGGGAAAGACTGGCTTACAAAATGACTCTGGTGATACAAGCCCTCTAGACAGTATCCTCAATCCACTTGTTAAAAGAGAAAGAGAGAGTGTTTTTGAAAACAGCAAGCATAATACTACACCTACATACCCTGGAAAAGTAAGAAGCTTTAGGGGGAAAAAATGTCGGTGACCTCAAAGTATAAAGGAGATCAAACCTCTCCTTTGGCAGGTCTTCAATCTGGGAGAGACGAAGGGAGATTGATTACATCAGAAAATCTAAGATCTACCTGTTTAGAATTACGCCTTTATACCCTGTGAAGGAGGCCTTGAAGTTACCATCTAGAAGATAACGATCTCAAATTCCTTATCAACTCAAGTAAGTGTATCACCAGAGGTAAGGAAATATATGAAGGGAACTTTTCTTTCCACACTTAAGTGCGTCTTTAATCTGTCTAGGCGTCCAGACAAATACATACTCATGAAATAAAACAGTGAAAGGTGTCTTTAAAGTACCACCTTAAAAATCACAAAGGGCAGACCCTAGACAAGTGAACACCACTGAACTGATCAGGCAGTTAAACAAAAGAATAATTCATTCAGAACGAGCCTCGTGAGAAAACCCAAAAGATAACTATAGAGTCAGAACTGATGAGTGAGGCACTACCTCCCCAGGATAAAACAGGGAGATTGTAGGGTTGAAATTTATTAAACTGAACATACAGATAATGTTTCCATGCCCTTTTGTCACTATCCATGATACCACAGGCAGGTAAAAGAATTTTAATGAATCTGTAAGCCCATCAAAAAGACTGTCAGAATGCATTTCTCAAGCAGAGTTTGAAATGTCTTGCTTCCAAGGCTCTCCCCTCCTAGTCAGGTCCTGAAAGCTGTGGAACCACATAGAACCCATCAAGTTAAACCTTCTGTAAGAGGAAGAAGAATCACTATCCAACACCGTCATGTGAAACACTGTCTCTGTCCCACCATCAAGCAGCTGTCAAAAGTGGTCATAAGATTTTAAATCACTTGAAGCAATTAAGGACAACAATATCAAAGCTGCCAAATACTAACAATGGCTGGCATTTAAATAGTACCCTTACCAGAGCTGTAAATGACCCAGTGCTCTGCCATTCACTTGTGTCCTCTCATTTAACCCCCACAAAACCCAAGAGGTAGGTGCCACCATTACCTAATTCTCTAATAAAGAAAGTGAAGCTGAGAATGGTTAAGTAATTAACTCCAGGTAGAGGAGCTGGGCTATGGCTAGCTCTCAGGTTTGCTCTTAACCACTGTCCTACTGTGACTTCGTCAATGAAAGTACATTGTGGTATTTTGCAAGTGTTGTTTTTAAAGATACTATAACTCCAGAAATACTACTTGGTTATGAATTTTAAAATAACAATTTTGGGGGGGAAGTTTCAGTAGGCTGGGAGGAAGAAAATTTAAAGATTAACATAAAAAGATTACTTTTTTTAAAGTCCAATAAACGCCACTCAATCTGTTGATATACAGTGGGTGCCAAAAAAAATGTATACACATTTTAAGAAAGGAAAAAACTGTATTAAAATCACGCTGATGGGAACCACTTTGAACATCTCTTTTAATTGCAGAAGTCAAACGTGACTTGTATTCATCTTTTGTTTTCGGTATATATTGAGTATTACAATTTTAATAGTTTTTTCCTTTCTTAAAATGTGTATACACTTTTGTGGCACCCTCTGTATATATACATACATACATACATATAATCATATATATGTAAATATGTACCTATAGATAGATATTGATAGAGAGGAGGGGGGAGGGAGGGAGAGAGGAATCAAAGGAGGGAAGGGGGGGTGAGGGGGAAAAGCAGGAGAAAGAGAGAGCTCAGCTGGCCAACTATCACCTGCTTAACAAGAAGGAAGACTGGCTAGTAAGACAAATTCTTTTAATGTAAGTACAATTTGACTTTTAATTTCCACTATAAAACTGGAGGTGTGGTCTTGAAACTCCTATGTTGAGAAAAAGGCAGAAGTGACAGCTCCCGTGAAACCATCTGGGCGTACAGCAATTTGCTTAGGGTCCAGTGTTCCTTGATTTCAACATCACCTTCTACACAGACCACTCTTTTCCTATCCTATTCTAGGCAATTTGAATTGCTTTCATGACTGATGATTTCTTGATCCTATCATTGTGATTTCCAGAATACCATCCCTTTCATTTGGAGTCACACCAAGCTGGGCTATAGATTATATTTTAGCAGTAGGTGTCATGACCTGAAACACTATATATTCTAACTCAAATATCTCTCGATACTTCAGGTTCTAGAAAACAAGTGATTCTAGTTGTACTCAGCTTTCTTAAAAACTTAGAATTCTCTACAGAGAATCTGCCTGCAATGTAGAACACTCCACATGGAATTACCAACGCTTGTACTAAATCAAAGCTTAATTATAAATATTAATATATCGTATTATATACACCCATATACTATCTTTATGTCAGTGGTAATATACTCACACGTTTTTCCCCCCTTCTACTTGTACTAACTTTTGTAAAAGTTCAAACCTATGCTATTACTAACTAATTGCTTTAAATAACAAATACGGTTTTGATAGAGAGATAAGAGCATGTAGCTATGACAGGGAGTCATTGTACACACACAGAAAAAATACCAACTTACCACTGCTGCCACAGTCTGCACAGGAGAGGAGTTCTTCTGGCTTCTTCTCACGATTTGATTCTTTAGTCCCCAAACAGAAGCTACATATTGGAATGGGATCGGCACGGGGCTATGACAATTAAAAGGAAAACAGATGCTTAGTTTCCCATGTCAAAATTAAAAACAAAACATTAAAATCAAAGTTTCTTACATAGTTCTTTAACGAAGAAAAGCTGCTGAATAAGGTATTCAAAATCAACATTTTCTGCTACTAAAAAAAAATCTCTGAAATTATTTGATATTAAAGGGATTACCTGAATAATGTTTTTAAGAGTAATATATAAGATTCAGAAGTAATTTCTATTAAACCAATATAATCTAAGACCTTTACCTACTCTACAACCTTCCATAAATGAACATTACGGATACATTTGAAATCTCAATTGTGCACATAATCTGTATGCCTATAATAAATTGATTCAGCTACGTATTCAGTGTTCTAGATTATGAATATCATCTAGTTAGGTCAGATGGTTTAGCTAAACTTTATCAAATGTTTCAGTACAGGTTACTATTATTCATGTATTAAATTGCTGACATAAAATATTAGGTGACATAATAACAGAGTTAGAAGTAAGCAAGAGCTTTAAAGTACTGTAGGATCACTTGAGAGGAGTCAAGGCCTGTCTGGCACCAAGATCTTCCAAAGTAAACTACACCAGGCCACACAAAGGAGATAAACTTTCAATCCCTGACATTCCCACTTTCAGAAAAGAAGTAACAAAACATTTGCCTAACCTCCTAGCACCCTTTAACTCTCACTAAGGAAACTGCTTTGAACAATGTATAAATCTGCATATATTTTGTGTCTCCAATGTTATTTATGACTACCAGCAATGCTAGTATTACCATCCATATGAATAGTTGACTGAGCCTACAGATCTGGTCACCTTTATTTTGAACAACCAAAACTGTAGGAAAACTAAAATTTTACTGCTTTCACACATATTGTCTGCTAGTCATCTGAATGCAACTACAATTAATGAGTTTATATTTTAATTTCAGGAATCAAAAATTCATGGCAAGAAAACTTAGTATGATCACAAATTTTTTAATATCAATTAAAAACAAGATTTTGCTAGGCTTTTCTCCATATACATTAGCATAGGAAAAAAACATCATTTTTTCAGCTAACTCTCTCAAATGCCTAATACATTGCCTGATGCACAACAGGCACTCA
Organism: Rhinolophus sinicus; assembly: GCF_036562045.2. Lineage (NCBI taxonomy): Eukaryota > Metazoa > Chordata > Mammalia > Chiroptera > Rhinolophidae > Rhinolophus > Rhinolophus sinicus. The sequence continues at coordinate 51,585,872 of NC_133757.1, read as the reverse complement.
AAATATATTTGCTACCTGACTAAACGAATGAAACATATGCTAGTTTAAAAAAAAAACAACAACAACTCATCTCAAAAATAACATTTCAAATGGTTATAATGACTCCAACAAATGTCCTGGTTCGCTGTGACATGTCATCAAAAAACAGAACTCATTTTACGACCAAGAATTTGTAAAATTGTCCAGTATGACTGTTAATTTCATTTTACAATATAAGTGCTCATTATCTTGCCCTTCTTTTCAGTTTAATTTGTTCTTTGAATATGCACAGGTTTTACTTTCCGAGGTAGCTATGCAAATATATTTTTGAGGCCTAAGTGATATAAACAGTATAAACTACTTTGTACTAGAAAAAACAAGAAAGACAAGCTACATACAACAAATTGGTCACCGAATCCAGCCACCATTTTTTAAATGCCAGATCATCAGCACTGCATAATTACGGATCCACAGTTATTACTTGCAACTGCTCAAGTGCAGTACCTTGGGAACACTTTTGTTCCTTTAAATAGCAATTAAAAGAACAATCTGGTTTTAAAATGACAACATTCCCCTGACAGATTCTAGCAAAAACTCAGTTCTTGTACTAATGGGATTCCTGCTTTCATTTGATATAACAATGCTCGAGCCATTGCTGCCATCCTCTCAGTGATAAATAATTTACAAAATGTCACATATCATTCATTCAATGAAACAAATCCAAATCAACAATCCCATTTTTCTTCCCCAGATGAATTTTTAGCTATAAGAAAGACGTGGCCATCAGCCAGCATTCATGCTCATTTTTTGTTTTTAACTAAAGGTAACACAAAGGACAAAGGTTGCTAGTAGTTCATGGCCAGAAAGACTGATGTCCCACACTCTGCCCAATAATAGAAAGCCTAGATGCTATCACTTCACACTACATTCAAGTGAACCCCACCACGCTGATGAATGCTCACAACCATTTATTTTAAGGATAACTATCTCACAATACTCTATAAAACCACCGCATTATACAGAAATGTCGGCCCTGCTGAATTATTGATAATTCAAAGCACTTTTTGCTAACCTCAGTATAGCCGAGTCTAATTAACTTTAAAAAATTGTCACTTGTATGAAATGAAACTTTTACAGTAATACATGTAAATGGGTCACAGAATTATTATGATTCACTATTCTCAATCAGACTACATATAAACTGTTTCAAAAATAATCCCTGGTAATAGATTAAAATGGACTGCAGTCAGAAAGAGGTCTAAATAAATGGCAACTCGATTCTATGCAAGTCCACTACAAACAAATCATATTCAAGAGAACGGAAAATATCTCCCAATTCTTAATTCCCTTCTTTGAAATGTCACAAAGTCACCTAACCTGTTGATCACATTTTCTTATCAACATGTCTGAATATTTCAAGCTAATCTCAAGAATTAACACCATGGATAGATTTAAACTCTGCAGACTGCTTAGGAAGCACCTCTTCTCATCTCCCATGGAATGGTCTTGGGGTAGTTGCTCGGTTAAAGGCCACTGATACACCATCTCATTTAATCATCTTAACAATCCTGCCATGAATGTATATTATGCCCATTTTAGAAAGCAAATTGAGGATCTGAGAAGTTAGGTAACCGTCCTAAAGTTGCAGAGAATCAACTGTGGAGCTGAGATTTATACATAAGTCTGTCTTCTCTAAAGCCCATTTCTCACCTGCACTACCTTCCCTCCTCTCCTTTCTCAGGAAAATGAAATATTTAAAAATTATCTTTCCATCAGCAGTAATAACTCTATTTAATGTGTTCATAATCTCTTCCATCCAATTTCTCATTACCAATGGATATGTTTTTTAAACTATTTTAAAAGCGACCACTAATATGCTATACATTATTATTACAATGGAGAAAATGTACCTTCACAATGGAGAAATCTGGTAGGCGTCTCCTTAACCCAGGGCTCAAACCTATCACCAATGATGGGACAAAGTGACATCCTGTGCCTCCCGAGCATTACGGGGAAGGACTCACCACTGCCTATGCAGTATTCTTGCTGGAAACATTTACCCTGACTCTAATCATAAGGAAACAACCAAGCAAATCCAAATTTAGGGACATTCTGTAAAACAACTGGTGGCCTGGACTCTTCAAAAAATGTCAATGTCATGTAAGACCCAAAGAAGGGCAGAACCAATTCAGGCAACTAAAGAGGCATGAAAACTAAACACAATTTGTGATTCTTGCTTGGATTCTGCATTTAAAAAAAACACACAAAAAACCCCACAGCTATAAAGGACATTTTTTGATAATTATGGAAATATGAACTAAATAGTAGATGATATATATAGTAGATGATATATAAAGTAGATAGGACATACATTTCTTGAGTCAACATAATTGTGATTATAGAGGAGAGTCCTTGATCTTAGGAGTTACATGCTAAAATATTTTGGAGTAAAGTGCCATGATGTCTATAACTGAAGCTCAAATGATGCAGGGGGTGGGGGGAGGTGTGTGTGTGTGTGTGTGTGTGTGTGTGTGTGTGCGTGCGTGCGTGCAGAGAAAAAGAAAGAAAGCAAACGTGGCAAAACATTAATGATTGGTGAATCTACTGTGCAAAGGGTACTTGGGTATCTGCCTTATATTAATATTATTCTTTCCATTTTCTGCATGTTTACAATTTTCCAAACAAAAAGTTGAGGGGAAAAGAAAATAGCACCTCCTCCACTCTCAAAAAAAGATATAGAATGAATTATTATGTAGTTGGATTACAGGCATTTACAAAATAAAATAAAATATCTCAATCCAATTGCTGACTTACAGGAAATATAGAGGACAGAGGAAGGTGTCAATCTGCATAGCAGACGGATGCAAGTACCAAAACTCTCAGGGACAAATGACCCAGTTTCATCAACAAATAAATTTAAAGGGAGACAGAGTGAGCAAGGCTTATCAGCCCATCAAAACGTATGGTCCTCATCTCGATCATGATACAAATAAAATGTAAACCAAACAAAATTATATTATCTATTGAAGGAACTGGGGCTAGTTAGCTTTGAAGGGACTTTTGGGAGGGGACAGCTGGGTGTCTTCATTCAGGGGAAGGGGTCAGACTTGTTCTCCACGGCTCCAGAGTACAAAACTTGAACTAGTAAGGGTTACTGTAGAGTTAACTTTCCAACAGAGGTGTCCAGCAATAGAATGGATTGCTTTCTTCTTGCTACCTTTATTTTATTTTTCAAATTGTGGCCAAATATACATAACACAAAATTTACATCTCTACTATTTTTAAGTATACAGTTCAGAGGTATTAAGTATATTCACATTATTGTACAACTATCATCACCATCCTCTCTAGCACTTTTTTATCTTCCCAAACTGACACTGTCCCCATTAAACACTATCTCCCCATGTTCACCTCCCCCCAGCCCCAGGCAACCACCCTTCTACTTTTTGTCTGAGTTTGATGCCTTTAGGTACCTCATGTACCATGTTTCCCCGAAAATAAGACCGGATCTTATACTAATTTTTTTTTTTTTTTTTTTTTAATTATTGGGGAAGGGGAACAGGACTTTATGGGGGAACAGGTGTGTACTTCGAGGACTTTTTTTCCAAGTCAAGTTGTACTTTCAATCCTAGTTGTGGAGGCATGAAGTAGTAATCAGAAGTCACAGTAATCAGAAGACACCATGGAGAGGCTGAACGGCCCCATCAGGATGGCGAGGATGCCAGAGAAGACAAGGGAGCCGCACACAAGCTGGGAATCTGGGACCTTTCAAGGGTCCTTCCCAGATCAAATATTTTAATGGTTCCACAGCTGGATAATCTCTCAGGCCCTTCCCAGCTCCGCTGTAATTTTTTTATTGCTTCTATTATACTTAAAAAGACATTTTAAGAGTCTTCAGGACCCTCGATCTCAAAATAAAATAAGCCTTTTTTGAGGAAACAGTCTTTAAATCCAAGACAATGCGCTTTAAAGAAGTTGAATTTATATTGGCTTATGATTACTTTTGTTTCTGCCCTGAGAAAACATGTGTGTTAGTCGTATTAGCTTAAGTCACTGGACAAAAATAAATAAAAGCTTGTGCAGATCAGAACCAGGGGTGTCCGGGCTCACCTTCTCTTTCTGACAATGACCCAAACAAGGGGGTTTTTGTCTCCATGGTCCCCACTCACAATGACCAGGCACAGAGCCCTCTCTTTCCACAGCCCCCTATGGAGTCATCTACGACTTTCTTCAATATACTTATAAAAGAAACCACTTCAGTCATTTTAAGTGGTAAAAATAATTCAGCATTTTTTACCCAGCTATTCCCCTGTATCATGGAAAGACCTAGATTTACATTGTGTACCCTGGGCGTCAGGTTTCCTCATTTGTAAAAGGGTACAATGCGGCCGTGTTGTCTGGCTCCGGGGCGGCCAAAGTTCACATGCAAGTGAGCGTGTGAAGTGCTTTGTAAACGACAAAGTTCTCTTCAAACACTGTTATGATTAGTGCAACATGCACTTTGGCTGTAAAAACAAAAACAGCAAACAAACAACTTCAAGTCCTTAATAAACATCAGCACAAATGAATTGTTCTGGAGTTCAGGATGACTCTAAAAAGATTTGGATTCTGGGGTCCCCCGTGATAGACATTAGTTATTACAGGGCTTTTTTCTTTTTTTTTTTAAATGAATTAATCAGGGAATATAGAACCGGGGAGAAAATGCCTCAGTGAGAGCCGAGAGGCCTGAAACTGATTTAATAAGAGGAAAGCTCAATGTAAAAGAAAAAGATGTCAAAGGAAGAAAAGCAGAAACAAATATAAAATCGTAAATGAATCATACCACCAAGTGAACAAAGAGGAATATAAACCCTTTACACCCAAGTATCAAACAGTTCATCTTTGGAGAGTGTTCTCTACACTTTAGCTCAGTCAACTCAATTCATTAACTCCAAAGGAAGGTATATACAAGGGCTGTTTTAAGACTCTTCTGTATGTAGCTCTTTCATTTGAACCCCTTTATTATTCGGTACTGAAATTGGAAGGTGAAGGCTCTGCCGTTTACCAAAATGCTTTTCTCAAGTGTCTCACTTGTGCCAAACACACACCCTGTGGGGCCGGCCTGGTGGCTTTGCCTGTCTCCATTTTACAGGTGTGTTAAAGGCCTCCACAGGGTCACGGAGCTACTGAGACAGAAGGCCCCCGGCCTGCTGATGCCAAGCCCCCTGCTCTTTCACTGTCCCATGCTCGGTCCTTCATTTCGTTTGGAGCTTGGTTCAGACACAGCTCATCAGAGAGGCCATTTCTGCCCATTCTCTCTGAAGCTGCACTCCACCAGCACCACTCAGAATCCTCCAGGCCCGGCTTTACTTTTCTGCACGGCAGTCATCACTATCTGACATATTATGTATCATTTGTCTATTTTATTTCACTTAAGTCAACTATGAAAGCTCCATCAGGAGGACAGAGACTTTGTTCACTGCTGTAGCTGCAGCCTCCAAGTACATTTGTTGAATAAATGAATGAGCAAACTGCTTTCAGGTTAGGAACTGGTTCCTCCAGTTCAACAGGTCCCAAAATAGTGACTATGTACTTTCTTTACTTTAATGTATATTCTTAATGACTACAAGATGACATGTGAAGCAACCACCGGTGGCAAGGTAGGTTCCATCACTGTCTCATCTGAAGGCTTTTGTTCTACTCAGGCCATTTATATGAATGACACGTTTGGACATAATTGTACCTCCCTGGATATAATCTGACAGAATAGAATGAAAAATTTTAAATCAGCTAGAAGGAAAATTATCTCACCACTACCACCACAAGGATTAACTATTAAGGCTCACTCAGAAAGAGTTACTACAGGTTGTATGCAAGATAGATTTGGGGTCGCGCCCAGCTGCCAGTACCTAATTGTGATGCACCCCCCACCCCCTCTTTCCCTCTCAAGAAAAAAGACAAGTTAAAAAATGAGACATAAAAGAAGTCAAGGAAGAGAAATACTCTGCAGTGAGAATAACAACACTCGAACAAGAGCACGAATCTGCTCAATCTGTTTTTTAAAAAGTATTTAATGAACTTGGGTGCTTTATTGGTAGTAATGAATTCTTTTCCACAAGCTGCACAACTGACAGCACTTGGACAACAGGGGCTGAAAACTGTTCGTGTTGTTTTTAGGGTAACACACTTTTTTTGGCCACTTCAGCACTCTACTTGACACTTATCTAATAAAGGACTAGACTTCATGTCTTGCCACTTAACCCACTTATTCAAAACTGATGTCTGCCTGAGTAGATCAAGCCCACTCCTAATCACGACACAGATCAGACACACTCAGGATTTTCCTTTACAGCAATCTGCTTACGATGTGGCCTTTGGAAATACACTATCTCTAAAAGTGAAGACTTCCTGCGATGATCAAAATTGCCTTAGTTTTTGAGAGTGTTATCTTGCTCCCCTCCGCATGCGCGGTCACTGTGGTCAGTACCGTTACTCCTCCACAGGAAGGTGTGGCGGCCAGGGCGCCCTCACAGCAGCACCCGGGGCTACTCGGACCTTTCAAGGCATGTCCATCGCCATTTTCTCTACACTCACGTACCCTTTTGTTTTATTCGAAAGCTATTCTTGCAATTCAGTCACGCATTTTGACCTAAAGTGACGCCTAAATAATTTTTCCAGAAGATAATTGGAGATGTACTTATTATAAGACTTTTCCACAGGCAACAATTTTACCATAATGTTACTCTCGCCATATAGATTTTTATTGTATCACCTCCCCTGCTCATTATACCTCTCTGTGGGTAATTGGTTCTGGGAGGGAGCACTACATCATTCCCACCGGCTCTGGATTGAGTTTCTGTATTACTCTGGGCAAAAGGATTTATTATTGCTAATGTATGGAGATCCCGAATGTGACTGCTGTATTTCACCCCCTTGTCACAGGGAAGAGGGTTCTCTGTATTTTAAGAGTGACAACGAGTAAATTAAATCTAATAAAATAAAAATATTTAAAAGCATCCCTACACATATCCATAAATACATCACTTCTGTTTTTATTTAAAGAATCACTTAGAAACAAAATCGGTATCAGTGACCACATACTGGAAAATTCCCACAATCAAAGGCTGATTCAGAAGTATAAAATAATACAAGCTTAGCCACAAAGGAATACGAAGAGGAGGGAAGGGAGACTTCCTAAGAACATCAGCCACAAACGTTGTCAATTGTGTGGAGCTCATTGAAACGCTCACACGGTTCCTGTAGTCTAGGACTCGCTCTCATCAGGCAGGTGTGCCATTTGTAAGAGTGCTGATTAAGGAAAGTGACTCCATTGGAACGAAACAAACCTAATCCTACACACTGCACTTAACAATAGCATCTCATTTGTTTTGGGGGTGGGGGAAGACAATGAAACAACTATCTCCCCAGGGTCTTTAATTTCTTATCTGGACAGGGACTTGGCTTTTAAGACTTCATTTGAAAGTCTCTCCTCCACCCCTACAATTAGAAACTGCAGATATTGCATTTATCTTCTTAAGAGGGATCAAAGTCTGATTCAACACAGCTGGAAATTCAACACATGGTTACAAGGAAGTCTGCTTAGGATTTACAAACTATTCTTTTTGGCAAGCATGTCACAATATTAGCAAATAATATAAACCTTACTCTAGGTTTTGAAAAATGGAATTTTAAAATCAATTCATATTCAAGTGTCACAAATCTGTAATTTCTTTCCTTTTTTTTTTTCCACTTTATTTTCTTATAGTCATTTTAGGTTCACAGCAAACTGAGGGAAAGGTACCGATTTCCCACGGACCCCCTGCCCCCACCACATGTATGGCCTCCACTATTACCTACATCCCCACCATGCGTACATTTGTTAGAATTGGTGACCCTACACTGACACATCATCATCACCCAAAGTCCACAGTTTACATTAGAGTTTTCTCTTGGCACTGTGCATTCTGTGGATAGGGACAAATGTACAATGACATGTATCTACCATTATGGTGTCTTTATCATAGAGTATTTTCACTGCCCTAAAAAAGTCCTAGTACTCCACCTATTCCTCTCTCCCTCCCCTCGAACCCCTGGCAGCCACTGATCTTTTTTTTTTTTTTTTTTACTGTAGCCATAGTTTTGCCTTTTCCAGAATGCCCTACAGTTGGAATCATACAGCCGGCTTCCTCAGTTGCCCCAAGGCATCTATTTTAATCTAGATGTGGTGCCTACAACCCCACCTAGGCATGATGTGAACGCAGACATTCTCATTACCAATTCCACCAGGAGAAACCTGCATTAACTACTCAGAGGAGACTGAGGCAACTGAATTGATTGTAATAGATCCCAACAGGGAAGCAGAATGAAGAGGTGAGACATAGGTGGGTGGATATTAACAAGCTAGAAATGTCACGTTAGTCACTTTCTCGATAATATAATCATCACCACTACCACCCCCAACAATATTCTGCATTCACCGATTTACAAGGCAGTTGAGATGCTATGCTCTTGTCAATAAGTTACTAATATTTACTCAGCACCCAAACATGCCAAGTAGAATATAATTGGTACTCCAAGTGCTTCCCCTCACCGAACCAATAAAAGTAGTGTAATTCCATTACCACACTTAATTCTCAATTGCCCTGTGGACACATAAACCATCTGCTGTACAGAATTTCCATGCCCCTGACATTTCTGCTTTGGTTTTCCTCACTTTCAGACGATCTCTGACCCTTTCAATTACAATAGTCCTAAGCAGGAGGGAAAGAGGATAATTACCACCTGCATGTCAAGAGCTCTGACCTTGGGTTTTGGACTCTGCCCTAAACCGCTTTGTGGTGGAGATTCTAGATCTATGAATGCTTTAGGCCAGGCACCATCCTAGCACTTAAAGGAACATTATCGGGGACACTCTGCTCTCTGGTGCTCCAGCATCACTGCAGGCTGTGTGGGAACTGCAAAAATCATAAGCCCCTCCCCTGCTAATGCAAGCTACAGCCAGGCCTGGAAGGGAAACACCAGATGTCATGGGCTTTCACCCCAGGGCAAGAATTTTTAAGCTCAATTTCCTACAGCTTTAAGGGTCTACAGAAGCCTACTAAAGGGTATACAGTAGGTGAAAGAAAGCCATTTTTGTGAAATCAATTTTTTTTTGCATATTTTAGGTCAAAGCTTAGGACCCTGTGAGGTCTTTGAAAGAGATACTTGTTTGGTTTATCTTTACCGCACATAATGAAGAACTATACACACTGTAAATGTTTGATAAATATTTGTTGAGTATATAAACGTAATGTTATTTCTCATACTTGGTATTTTCTCATCATTTTCTAAATTACATTCTTACTTTAGTATAAATGGTAAATAAACAATAGAATAGCACACGATTGGGGGAAAATAAACACTTTAAATGCCCATTTAGAACCTTCACATCTACATGATACATTTTTTTAAATTGTAAAATATACAAAACATAAAATGTCCCATTTTAATCATTTTAAGTATAAAGTTCAGTGGCACTTCACACTGTTGTACAACTAAGTTAAGCTATATTTTACATCTAATGAAATGTACAATTCAAAGGGTTTTGAATCAATGCCTACACTCATGAAACGCACAGCTCTATCGAGACACATAACATTTCATAACCAGAATGTTCTCTCCTGCCCCTTCCCAGTCAATCCCTTCCCACTTTTCTTCCCAAGCAACAGTCTCCTGATTTCTACCACCACAGTTTGGTTTGGTCTGTTTTAAAATTTCGTAAGTGGAACAGGACACTGAATTCATTTGTGCAGGGCTTCTTTCACTCACCGTATTATCATATTCACTCATACTGTTGCATATAACAGTAATTCATTTCTTATTATTACTGAATAGTATTTGATTGTAATATATACAAACATTTGTTGATTCTCTCGCCAGTTGATCAGCATTTGTTTTCATTTTAGGACTAAAATGAATAAAATTTTTATGAACATTCTTGTATAAGTATTTTTGTGGATATATGTTTTCATCTCTCTTGAGTAATTTACCTCAGAGTGGAACTGCTGGGTCATAAGGTACACAGATGCTTCACTTTATGAGAAACCTCTAAGTAGATTCATCAAGAAAAAGAAAAATGCTAATTACCATTATCTACAAGTATGAAGGGGCTATCGCTACAGATCTTGAAAACATTAAAATGATGGGAAATATTATGAACAACTTTATACCAATAAATTAGGCAGCTTAGATCAAAAGAACAACTTCACTGATAAACCAAATTAACAAAATTAACGCGAGAGGCAATACAAAACCTGAATAACTTAAATCCAACAAAGAAAATGATTCTTAACTTAAAACCTCCCTACAAAGAATTCCAGGCCCAGATAGCTCTGCTGGTGAATTTAAATTTATGAAGAATACAATACCAATCTTATATGACCTATTTTAAAAAACAAAGAGGAAATATTTCTCAGCTAATTTTAGGAGGCCAGCATAATTCTGATGCCAAAATCAGATGAAAACATTACAAAAAAGAAAGTTAAAAAAGCAACCAATATCCCTCATGAATATAAACCCCATTTGTTTTTCTTCTTGAATTTTACTTTTAAAGAGAAAAAAAATCAACTTAAGTGAGGTGGAATTTATATGTAATAAAATGTACCCTTAAAACTTCGACAAATACATATACCCTACAGTACCCTACAGTTATCACAACAATTGAGAAATAGAACCCTTTTGTCACCTCAAAAGTTCCCTCTATCCCTTCTGCACTCTATCACTAGAGATTATTTTGTCTGTTCTAGAATTTCATGTATGAAATCACACAGGATGTATTACTCTTTGTGGCTTCCTTATGCTCAGCATTGAGATTGATCCACGTTGTTCAGTGTGAGTAGTTTACTCTTTTTAATGCCCCATAGTATCTCATTATATCAATATATCCAAATCAGTTTATCCATTCACCTGTTAATGGATATTTGTACTCTTTACAGTTTTGAGCTGTATGAAAAAAAACTAATATGAACATTTGTGTAAGAGCCTTTTTACATACATGTTTTCATTTCTCTTTGGTAAACATGTAGGAGTGGAATTGCTGGGTCATACAGTAAGTGTATGTTTAACTTTGTAAGAAATTATTAGTGTTTTTCCAAAATGACTGTGACATTTTACACTCCCAGCTGTACTTGGTATTGCCAATCTTTTTCATTTTTAACCATTCTAGAGAGTGTGTAGGAGTGTCTTATTGTGGTTTTAATTTGCATATCCTTGATAGCTAATGATTTTGTGTATGTTTTCATGTGCTTATTGGTCATTTATGTACCTTCCTCTGTAGAGCTCTGTAAGACTCTTCTGCCCATCATTACGATCTACTGTAATATATTGCCAGACCCTCATTCAGTGAGAAACCTGTTGCTCCAGCTACTGAGAATGCTACCGGCAGTCAGTTTTCAGTTGTCAACCCTTTCAGGGATTGCTTCAGTTACACAGTCATGTCACCCCAAGGACATGCCCCTACGTGGGGTGGCCCACCTGCAAGTGGTACATACAGGTCCTCATGACTGAATGATGCAGAAATATGAAGGCCTTCTAGTCATCTTGTCCCAACTCTGAAGCATCAATCTAGTTCCAGAGCTATGTATGAAGTCAGCCAAAGCTGTTATTAAGCTGTTTCACTGCTCGACTCCTCCCTTTGTCCAATGTTATTTTGTTGCCCTTACTCCCACAAGAGTTGATAATACTAAGGGTATCCTTTAATATTATAAATATTCTACATGTAAAATTTATCTGTGCCTGCTTCTTGAGGAACACAACAACCTATAACACCCATTTTTTAAAACGGGGTTGTTATCGAGGTGTAAAATATGTATACATATATAATACACATAAGAAATATGTATTCTGAATAGTTTCTCTCATTCTGTGGCTTGTCTCTTCATTTTCCTAACAATTTATTTTGAAAAACATCAGTTTTTAATTTTTATGCAGTCCCATTTACCATTTTTTCCTACTTTTTGCCCAGTCTAAGAAATCTTTGCCTATTCCAAAGTTGCAAAGGCTTTATCCTACATTTTCTTCTAGTTCCATGGTTTTAGCTTTTAAATTAAGTCTATGATCCCTTTTTAGTTAATTTTTGTGTATAGAATGAGGTATGGGTTAAGATTCACTTTTTCCCATATGTATATCTAGTTATTCCAGGACATTTGTTGAGAAGATTTTCTTTTTTCCATTGAATTAGTCTTTCAACTTTGGTCTTCTTTTTCAAAATTTGTTTTAGCTATTCTGAGTCTTTTGCATTGCCATAGAAATTTTTTAATCAGCTTGTCAATTTGTAGAAAAACCCCTGCTGGGTTTTGTTTTTTAATTGTATAAATTTAGGTGTGCGGCATTATAATTCAACATCTGTGTATACTACAAAGTGATCACCCCCAAACTGGTATCTTTATTAGGATTGTGTTGACTACATAGCTCAGTTTAGGGTGTACTGACTTTGTAACACTGAGTCTTCCAATCCATGGATATTTCTCCACTTACTTAGGCCTTCTTTAATTTCTTTAACAATGCTTTATAGTTTTCAGGATACACATTTTGCTAAATTTATCCCTACATATTTTCATATTGTTTGATGCTATTATAAGTGGTATTTCAATTTCTGAATGTTCATTGCTACTATATAGACATACAATTGGGTTTTATATATTAACCTAGTATCCTTGCTAAACTGACTCTAGTTTTACTAGCATTCTTAAAGAGAATCCTAAAGATTTTCTATATAGATAATCATGTGGTCTGAAACTAGAGAGTTTTAGTTCTTCCTCCTAATGTATATGTCTTTCATTTCTTATTCCTGCTTTATTTCATTGGCTGGGAACTCCAGCACAGTGCTGAAATGAAATAATGAAAAGGGGCATACTTGTCTTATTTGTGAATTTAGAAAGAAAGTATTTGGTTTTTAACCATTATTAATGATGTTAGCTAAGGTTTTTCTTTCTACAGATGCCTTTTTTCAGGCTGACAAAGTTCCATCTATTCTGAGTTTGCTAAGAGTTTTTATCATGAGTGGATTTTCAGTTTTGTCAATTGCTTTTCCTGTATCTATTGAGATGATCATAGGTTGTCTTCATTTTAGAATATTAACCCAACTTTGTATTTTGGGATAAACCTCACAATATAGTATCCTTTTTATATGTTTCTAAGTTTGATTTGCTAATATTTTTAAAGACCTGGTTACTTTTGGTATCAAAGTAATGCTGGTCTCATAAAACGAATTGGGATGTTTCCTCCTGCTTTCTGAAATAATTCATCTAACATTTATATGTTAAATGTTTGATAGATCTCACCATTAAAATCTGCTATCTGAGCCTGGAGTTTTCTGTGTAGCTCAGTTTTAAATTATGAATTCAATTTCTTTAATAGCTGTAGAGCTATTCAGATTATCTACTGTGTGTGTGTCAGTTGTGGTAATTTGGGCATTCAAGTAATTTTCCCATTTCATCTAAATTGCCCAATTTATTGGCATAAAATTGCTCATAATATTTCCTTATTATTCTTTTTATGTCTTCAGTGAAATCCCTTCTCCCACTCCTGGTATTGGTAATTTGTGTTTTTTCCCCTTTTTAGATCAGTCTAGTTAGAGATTTCTGAATTTTATTGATGTTTTCAAAAAATTGGCTTTTGATATCCCCTATTTACTTTCAATGTTCTTTATTTGCAGAAAATGTTGATCCTAAAGCAGAAACCTGATTTGTTATCATCATCATCATCATCACTATCATTATCATTATTTTTCTAATACAACAGCCATGTGGCTATTCAGAGTGACACTACCTTTTCCTTGGATGTCGAGGGTCCACTCATTCTACTCTGGTGCCAATACCTACAACACTCCTGGGAGCCTGGGGGGAAGGGAGGGGGTAACAGCTGGTATTTTAGTAGAAGTGGAACCCTACCAAGAACTGCTCTCTAGACAGTGGTTCTTAACCAGGTGTGAACATCAGAATTGCCTAAGTAGCTTTTTAAACATGCACATGCCTAAGCCACACCCACAGATTTTGATTCAATAGGTCTGGGGTTGGCTTAGGCATATTAATTTTTTTAAAGCTTCAGGGAGGTTCTGAGGGTACCTCAAGTTGAGAATCACAGCTCTGAATAATTAGGAACTCAGACAGTTTATGCTCAGGAGAGTCCAAGGAGTAGGAGAGTAAATACAGAGCAGTGAGGCTACTGAGAATTCATTTTCTGCTCTTAGTAACCATGGGTTTGAGGGCCCCAGAGAATTAAATTAGTTTATAGACATGAACATACTTTAAAAGTGAGAGAAAAAAATGAGTGTTAAAGACATGGCTTAAATCTCTTCAACGCAACAATGGTTGAAAATAATAGTATATGCATGGTTTTTAAAAACTTCAAATAATACAAAGATTAAAAGAATGGAAAGTGTCTCCCTCCTATGACTAAGCCCTGGACACTCAAATCCCCTTCCCAAAGGTTCATTGAGACACTTTTATTGACAGATCTGGCACATATAACACCTTTTTTAAAAAGTTGAGGGTACTAAATCAGTTTCATTCTAATAGAAATTGAGGTTATTACCACTTTTCTGCTTCTACAAAAATATACAAATGTGCATTTGCCTGTGCAAATATACCCGTAGGATAAATTCCTAGATGTAACATTGCTGGGTCACAGAACATGGGCACTTTGACTGCATGAGGTTGTGCCACCGTATACTTCTAACATATTTTATCAAATTATTTCCTACCAATTTAATGGTGGAATATCATATTTTAACTTAAGTTTGTTTTCCAATCAAATTTTTTTTAATTTATTGGGGTGACAATTGTTAGTAAAACTACATAGATTTCAGGTGTACAATTCTGTATTACATCATCTATAAATCCCATTGTGTGTTCACCACCCAGAGTCAGTTCTCCTCCAATCGACTTTTAAAGAATGGATTCAAAGGTCTTGTTTTAAGTCAAAAGAAGTAATTTTCCCTATCTCCTAGTATGTGATAATACAAACAAAGCTGTGCCGCCACAACCATCCATAATCCATGGCTAATCAAAGACTAATGTTCTTATACATCCTCACAACATTTACATGGGAGGAAACAAACCATACAAAGGCAGAAACACTCGCCAAAGGACAGAGAGAACAGTAAATAATTAACTCTGCTCTCCTATCCAAGGATCTTTAGGATCACACATTAAGAACCCCATCTTTACACCGAAAAGTTAAGTAAAGCATGATTATAAGAGGATTGCACTGTGTGTGTGTTTCAGAAAATAAGAGGTGCGTAATAACTTTTGAGTTAAAAGGAAATGCTCCAAAGTAAGTTTAACAGATCACTGGAACTTACAAGGTCACAGAAATTTTTTACCAGCCCATAAAATTTCAGTACTCCTTTCCATATTCAGCGTCACAACTGAGAGGAATCTGAACTCTGTGAGCACAGTCCCATCTACAGAGTTGTAATATCAGTATTGTCAGGCATGATTTTTCCTCCTCCCTTTCTTCTTCCTCCCTCTTTCCATTTTCCCTTCTTTCCAATGAGCTGCCATTATGTCTGTTTTGAGGGCCTGGATCACGTGATACTGCTGATAGTCCACTGCTGGCGGTCCCCTCTAAATTATTCAGATGATTTTGAGATAGATGTGAGGTGGGGGGAGGTGGTTAGAAAATGCTGTAGATTAATTAGTGCTTCTCAAATTTTACTATACAAAAAAAAAATAAAATAAAAATCTGGAGATGTTAAAATACAGACTCTAATTCAATAGTTCTGGGACCGGGCCCTGGGACTCTGCACTTCTAACAAGCTCCCAGGTGGTACTGATGCTGCTTGCTGACCTCTGGCCCACACCTTTAAGTAATAAGAATACAGATATATTTTTCAAGTAACCCTAAAATTATCCATATTCAACTTTGGGATGTGTTTCATCATTTCAATATGATGATTCACAGAAGAGCAAAGCCCAGGAGCAAGCCCTGCAGGAGGAGCCGTGATAATAGCAAGAGTGCAGGTCAGGAGCAGCAGCAGCAAACATTTGAAGAGCACTTATTATGAACAGATATTCAGGTAAGCACTTAATTAGTCATTCACGTGCCAGAAGGTGGGTACTATTATCTTCACATTACAGAAGAGAAAACTGAAGTTAACTTTCCCAAGACACTGGGCTCCAGGCTCTGCAGTACCCTCTCTCCCGTTATCAAGTTCATCAGCATGGTATTGTTTGTAATGGATGTCATCATTTCTCAAGTACACACAGGAGGGGCCATTGTTTAAAGGGCTTATTTTCTAGCTCCTGTAAAGTCCAGCTTAGATAAATAAATGGAAAGACCATTGTCACTGATCAATTCGGGTCAAGGTCAGGAAGAATTGAAAACTATTATTTGACACTACAACTAATCTCCCCTTGGATAATTAAGACCTGCTGTGCGTTCAGAGGCCACAGAGATGATGATGATGTTGTTATAAATCTCTTGGCTTTATTTGTTAACTAAGGTGTGTGTTAGACTGGAGTATCTTGCTTTTGAAGTTACCCGAAGAATAACTTTGGTTACAATATTAATTCCGGCATATCTGGCTTCGAGGCTACGTTTTATGCTTTTTAGAGATCAAGCTAAATATACAGTTCTCAGTCCTGTCGAGTAACCCGATCTGAGCAGGGGCACTTTAACTCACTGCCAAATAAAAAGCATGATCGCCTTATTCCACACATACAAATACCATTCCAGGGTAGGCCAATTAATCATGAATATAACTTTTCAGACATTACATAATTTCGCATAGACTTGCTTCTAATGCCTGCCAAAGAAAATAGCAATTTGCATCACTAGGAATAAATCTACACTTGAAAAGAAATGAAAGTTACAAACACAAAACAGTATAACTCTGGTCACCTCTTTCATGCCACCCTCCCTTATAATTCTAATAATTGTATTTTACGAAACCGGCATTAATGAAAACCACCTAAAATGATATAAGCTGTAAAATTACATAAACAAATGAAAAGAGGAAACTCCAGGTCATTTTTTACATCTATAAGCAGCAAGCTCTAACATATGATTAATGGCACTAAAAAACCATTTAATAAAGTCATATGCTCAGTGCATACTTCTAGGTCCTCCAATACCCTCCCCCTCGCCACACACACACACACACACACACACACACACACAAACACACTGGGATATTAAATCATTTATCATTATTTTTAAAAGATTCCATTTTCCTAGCTAAAATTATTTCTGTTTTCTAAATAAATGTTTCACTGATACATCCCTGGGAAATCAAAAATAAATGATTAATTTGAAAGCAATCTGCCAATATCTACAGCCAACATTTTCAAATATAAGTAATCAACGTAAGCCTGGTGAGTATTCTATTTAGAAAATACACCCATCGGCCCAAGATTACCTTTCGCATGTTCATAAAATCCCTTAACAGAATATTTACAAGCAACAAAACTAGGAAAACGAAAGCAGTTAATTATCCTTGTGCTAAGTAACAGCTGTACTGAAGATACATCAGACTTTAAGGGGGTATGCATAAACTCATTGACAGACCTATCTGAGCAGTCCCCTTCTACCGTCATTTTGGAAAAGGGTGTTCTTGTGTTCTCCCTCACAGTATCCTTTTCAAAAAAATTAATGTGTCTTTCATTTAAAGTGCCCGTACATACATATGGGACTCTGGTGCTTTTAAACAAGGCCCAGACCACGAATGCCCGACCTTCGGCAGGTGTGCAGAAACAGCTGGTATCGTGCTTCCCTACCTGTACCTTGTCTTCCCGGCCAGGATTTTGCTCAAGTTTACTCCGTGGGTTTTGCATTTAAAAATATGCATTTTTTTCACTTTCCAAGAAAGAAATGGTATCACAATTCTGAATGTTTTTCCAAACAATGTAACTATGTATGTATGTGTATGTAGATGTGTGTGTGCACATGTGTGTGTAAATAATATGCGGGTGTGTTCTTCATTCTCTACCTCTAGTTAATAAATAATAACAGCTAATATGTATTGCATGCTTACTGTGTGCTACGTACTGTATGAAATGCTTCAATTATTTCAACCATCTCAGGTACTTGTTATTAGTGTCCCAGTCTCATTAAGGAGGGAACTGTGACACAGAAAGGTTAAAGAATGGGCCCAAAGGAGCATGGCTGCAAGAGGCAGAGCTCAGATTCCGAGTCAGGCGGCTGACCTCAGAACCTGCTTTCTTCACCTCTGTGAGTCTCTAAATTAGGAACAGCAACCAGAACGGGGGTGGAATATATCGTTATTACACATCAGTCAAGGGCCAGGGTCATGTGAAAGTGGGATGTAAAGGTGAGTTGGTAATGGGGGTGGATATGAGAGGAAGAAGCCATGGGAGGTCTAATATTGTCTGAGTACATGAACAGGAGACCATCAGCAATTCTCTACTTCACTCAGAATGACTTTTACAGAAGATAGATTTCAGGAGTTATTTAGAGGGAAAAAAGGACAGTTTGTTAAGAAAAGAGTCTAAGTAAACTTTAGTGCTTGGGAGATGGCTCAAAAGACTAACGTTCCGAGTTCACGGGGAAGGTGCTACCTAGAGGAACTGAAAATGAATGGGGAGAGAGAAGGCTGGGGACCGAAGCAGCAGATGAGGGAAATGAGATAATCCAGAGCCTGCTGGTGACTGGCTTTGATGTATGGGGTGAACAGCTAGAGTGGATGCAAAAGGAAATGAGAAACCACCCTAAAGATTTAAGGAAGGGGCTGGCATGGTCAGGAAGTCCACACAGCAGGGGGTAACAGCCCATTCTAGGAACCTGGAAGAGAAAGCAGGGAGAAGAGAACAACAGGCCCAGAAGTTACTGAGTTGAGCGGATTTCACGATGATTTCATCAAGTCTAATGTTATTCTGGACAAGTCTGTATGCTGAAGGGAAAAAAAGCCAGCCAGAAATTGCTCTAAATTCAAGCAAGTCTTCAGAAAAACTGCCAAGGCAGAAATCTTCCCAATGACTCTGCCAGTACAGCTAATTGCTTAACAATTACTGGCCATGATCACAACCGAAACTGTAGACATTTTTAAACTCTTACACTGTTAGTATTTGGGCATGCGCTAAGCAAAGTTCTCTACCCCTATCACCAGAATAAAGATGATCATTTTCCAAAGAAAACTGTTATGTTGCCTCTGCCATTAAACCAGAGTTATCCTCAGCTAAGATGTACATATGAATAATTTATACTCACCTAGAATGGTTAACAAAAGAGAATACTGTTCCAAAGATACAACTCGTTTTCTTAACAGTCCAGATCACAGAAATTCCTAACAGTCCTTTTCATTTAGTTAAAGGGATAAAACACAAACATTTATGGGAGGAAAACAACTTTAGTAGCTTATTGATTTAGCTTTAGGAGTATTTCACAACTGAGTCCTTTTTAACAGCATACAACCAGGGGCATTCATCTAATCAATACTGAACATCATCCTTGCAGTTGGGGCTCATGAATTAATCAACATCTACTCAAACTCCAACCAACCATCGGGCAAAAATCAGCAGTGACCTACATCTCTTTGAACACTGTAGAACCATCCAAACAAAATTATCGGTCACAATAATGACAACAAACTCAAACCCTAACCGCAAGCACCAAAACTAGTGTCTCTACTCATTTGAGTTACTTATTTCTAGGTTATTTCTTTTTTCCAAGGAACTCATAGCAGGAATTAAGGTTGTCGCATGTAACACTTCCTATACTGCTGTGTTAGCCACATCATATAACACTACAACCCAAACACTGAGAAAAGAGAGGGGGTGACCCAAGGCCACCCAGCAAAATTAGTGGGGGTGGGACTGTGGACCTCTCCACTGAATTCAATGGTCTTATTGTTCGGCCAAGTAACCGGTTTCCCAATCAGCATGTGAAACAATAGAGGGAAAAATGGTGTGTAAGCAGAAAGTCTTTCCTTGTGAGCTGCAAATTATATAAAGAAGGTTTTATTTCTAATTATGGTCATATAATTACAGACACTTTAAGGAGAAGAGCCTGTCTGTTCTCCCTGGTGTGAGCAACTCATTGATTTCGGCTCTCTTGAAGCCAGCAGCCAAGTGGCAGTGGCAGAGACCCAGGAGCTCCTGGAGGAGAACAGATGGACAGCTATCCCAAAAAAAGAGTTTCCTGATGTTGCCCAGCAATGAGACGTGAGAGCCTGATAAATATCCCAATCTCATTCAGGTGCCACATGCATAAAATGAAAGGGTTCACAGCCTAAGTAGATATTCTTCTCATTGGGTAGCAGACAATATCACACTTGGTCTCCTATTCTCTCATTCTCTAAGGAGGCCTTCCCAAGGCTTCCTATTTAGTATATATTTACCGCATCTAAGGATCACTTTTCGGTTTTCCATTTAATTTGGTTATGAGAAAATTCACATTTCATCTGAGTTTTCAGAACTTGTTACAGAAAGTTTCCGAAAGGTTGCTGACCCACACTGTAGTAAAGGAATTAAGGGACTAAATCTGGAATCAGACTCCCTGGGTTTGATTCCTAGCTCTACCAGTTTCCAGTTATGTGACCTTAGCCAAGTGTTTTGACTCCTCCTTTCGTTGCTACATCTGTAAAATGGGAATAACAATTGTTATGCAAATTACATGAGATCACATACCTAAAGCGCTTAAGACAGTGTATAACATATAACTGCTCAAAAGATACTAGTCATTATGAGTTATTATTGTATTTGATGGAGATATTCTGACCAATCGACATTTTTGAGCACCTGCTACTTACTTCCAACAGTACAAGGGCACAGACTCTACCTGCTATGCCACAGAAGGCTCAAAGAATGCAAACATATGAACTACGCCTTGAAGAGTTTACAAATTACATGGGGAGAGAGCATACACATACAATTCAACATGTTTTCAAACAGCATAATCCCGTAAGCACTTGTCTCTTGCCTTCTTCAACAGTATATTCTGTGAAAAGTTGGCAAGTCACATTCTAAAAGGCCAATTCCTCTACCCCTTTTAAAAGAAAGGTATGGTGAACAGTTTTGAAAATTAAGCATCTCCAGAATTGTCACATGTCAATTTTATCTCAATAAAACTGGGGGGAAAAACAAGAATTGTCCTATTTTATTTTATGAGTTCATATAAAGAAATATTTGAGCCCTTACTTACTGAATGGTTTTATTTCATTAAACCTGTACAGATAGAACATAAATTACCAACAGAAACATAAAAGATGGGTAGAGTTAATCCACAGGGCTCCCTTAAGGAGGTAAATTTTGATGCAAATTTCAAAATGAACAGTGGGAGAGATTTTAGTTAGAAACAAACAGCAGAGGTTAAGGGCGGTAGACATGGGTGGAAAGGGGAGGGATGGCTGCTGTAACGATTGAAATACATAAACTTAGGCAAAGATTTACACAGGTATAGGGAAAAAAAGGAGGTCCTTTAGATGGACAGCTGACTTGGCAAGAACTTCACATTAAAAAAAAACCACAAAGCTCTCCTAACTGACCACCAGTCCCGAGCTCTTTATTTTCACACAAAATGCTCATCACTAACAGCTAATAAGCTATTATCTAGGACACCCATGTACTTCTGCTTCCACCTGTTGAGTTCTGTGCTTAATTGTGTTTGTTCTCAAATCTGTTTATGTCAGTTATGCCTGTTACTATAATCAAGTACCTTAATTACTGTACTGTTATCCAACATCCAACAAAATATGTGTACAAAAAGAGTTGCACTCTCTATGGACACTTAGTTGAATGTTTTGAGACAGACGACTGATATTGTGGGGGGAGAGGAATGTACAAGATTTGGAGGAAATGACAACCTAAAAGAATTCTGCATTCAGATTGTTTTACAAGCACCTTTAAATAAACTGAGACTGAAAATTGTTGAGAAAAAAGATGGGAAGTGCCAACCCATGCTCAAAGAAAAGCCTGGAGCTTCTATCAAACAACTGGCAAGTATATATACATGACATGTATCTTATAAGTTAAAATAGTCATAAAATGTTTATAGATCATTTTTATTCGTCGCTTTTAACCAACTTTTTAAATTAACTAACCAATTGTTATGACATAAAATTTTTAAAAGCTCCTACTATATAATGAAATCAAGTAGACCATATGATCTTTCTGGAAAGAAAATTATCAAAAAACTGCACCTACATACAAGTGGGGAAAATCCTATTCAAATCCATCAATTTTTATCTCTATACTCACTACGTCTCACTTCAGCAAAGTCCATGAGAGTCAAAATAACAGGTAAATTAAATACAAACTTTGTTAAATTGTTGCCCACAAAACTCTAATCTGACCACCGAACTGAGATAGGTATTTGAATTGCATGGACCCAACCTTAACATATTTTCATTTTATCTAACGCAAAATACTTTATATTGAACACAAAAGTCTAACTAGAGTATTTTCAAAGCATCTTAAAATAATCAAGAAAGGATAAACTCGACAAGGATTATTAGTCTGTGAAAAGCAATCATTTTCTAAGTCATATCATTTCCTATTGACCAATTTTAAGACTTAAGCAATATTACCATAAGGAATGGTAGCTGCAACCTACTTGTGGTCACTTTTTTCTTGAATGAGTTAAAACACAGGTAAGAACTAAACCGAGGATGCATTAGTAGGAATTATTTTATTTACTGTGAATTATTTTGAATATATACTTATTGCTGAAATATCTGAAACTAGCAGCCCAGGAGAAGCCACATATATTTTCCCATTAATTACCCAGAGCAGGTTATTAATCATAATTGCATACAATATGCCCAACTGATGGCTCCTTGGATTTTTTTTTTTTTTGACATGACCATTTCACAGATAATTAGACTATAAAAACCACTAACTGGGGATTGTGTCTTGGACTGTGTCCCATACATGATGATGAACACACTGGTGGCGCTCAGTCAACGTATGACTAATGATAACACTGCCATTCGTTTATTTTTCAAATACTTTATGTTCACTGAAAAATATTTATCACAGGATTTCACTGTATGCAAGAGCATCTGTAACACAGGGTAGAAACGGAATGTTTTCAAAACAGAGCGCCTGGAAACATTAGCCAGAACTCAGGCGGCCAGTATTTTGGGATTTTTTTGGCAGGCACATAAAATAGATCAGACATTCTGGTTAGAAAAATAAATTCCCCAGCAATAGGTAGAAGAAACCAATTTCATTCAAGATAAATGATTACTTTCAAATTCCATTAAGGGGAAAGAATGAATCTCTGCTCGGTAGAAATAGGCATAAAATTGTGAAAGACAAATCAGATATAAGAGATGAGGCCCAAACCACCACCACCTCATATTATGTAACATTTCCCATTATAGAACCCCAAAAGCTTTGCAAATTTTTATCTAATTAATTAGAAGTCACTAAACAAATCCTGACAGTGATGAGAATGCAGCTTGGGCAGAAACAGTCTGAGCATTTCTAAGTTCCACCACACAACAAAAGAGAAAAACATTCAGCAAGGAAAAACAAAGGTTCTTGGCTACAAGCTCAGTTCACCATCTTGTACTTATCAAAGTCATCTTAAGAGGCATTATTCCAGGGTTACTTTACTGTTGTCTAAAAGCTAAAAAATGTATTGCACTGGCCCAAGGTCAGTGCTCAATAAATACTTGTTGACTCGATGTCTTAATTTTTCAAGAAAAGTGTTGTGAAACCTTTAGAATTTGCTGTTTCTCCAAAAAGGTAAGTTCATATGTCGAATGACCTAAATGAGCTAAGAATTTTAAGGTACAGAATAAAAATCAGGCTCTCCACCAGTGATGAAATAGTGATTCAAGTTGTTCTTGACAGAAGAGAAACTATTACAAATATACATTTCTTCTGTAATAGTGGATTTTACTAAATAATATGTATTTTTCATCTCCCTTCCTGCACGCATAGGCACTTAAAACTGAAATCATACATTATTACACTTGATTACGACTCAAAATATCTAGCATTCTGTTTCACATGCATAACCTTAACCATTCAATCACATCCTGAGAGAAGGTCTTACACTTTATATCTTTTTCAGGGACTAATGCAACACCAGGATATCACAGACTTTCAAAAAAATTACATATCTATCAAGTAAGTGATCATTTAACCAGGGAAGAGAAAGTAAAATGGGACAAACAACAAATACTTGCTTTATTCAAATATGCTGGTTCACAGAGTAGGATCAACAATGTCACGAATTGTGAGCAGAGTAAAAAAGTTGCTATTACAGCTATACAAAACACAAATTACTTTTCCTTGGATTTAGCATTGTACACTCTCACTCGTGATGACATACAGAGGACTTCCAAGTTGAAGGAAATTTCCAAATAATAAAATGCCAGGTAGAACATTTCTTTTTCCAAGAGCGCTCTTTGTTGTTGCGTTCCGATGTCTGCCTCATCACCCAGGTTCACCTGCATACGCCTGTGGAGTCCTCTCAGGTTTAGGGCAGCTACGCGGATCTCCTCTATCTATCTACCTCCCAGCAGCGGGAAGCAGCATACAACCACTCGGTCTGCAAACTTAGGCTGGACAGCACAGGGACCACGGGCAAAGATCACTGTGGAAGCTGCCTAACAACCTCCTGACAGCGTGCTGGCTGTGCTGCTGGGTGCTTGCAAATGGCAAAGGGCATCAATAACAGCAACCGAGTAGAAAAAACAGTGTCCACTTCAAGCCAGCATGAGAAAGACGCCTGAGGAAGGGTGAGGGGTGAGAGGCTAGGGAGATGGGCTACTGAGAGAACCCAGAGCTCCCTGAGGCTTCCCATTTCCTCCAATCCCACCAGAGAATACTCCAGCCCATCATTATTTGCTGAGATTCAGAATCAGAAAGAATTTTAAATTCTGTTTTTTAAAAAGGAGGTTTTCAATTTCCCCAACAAGTCTGTCAGAGCAAAAAATAGAGTTTCTTACAACGGGCTCTAGTCAGCCAAGGAGAGGTGCCTCCTGCTGAGTCCCTGGCTCTCCAGTTCAGATGTCCTGAATCACTCAGGTTCTCCTGAGATATTCTCTTCATACTCACAGAAACAGTGAGGTCTCGCTCCGCAGGGATCTGCTCTAGGCAGTCCCTGGCCGGGAGTCGGCTACAACTGCCAGCTAATTCCTTAGTACACTGCACTGTTGGGGTGGAAGTGATGTATAGAAGCCTGAAAGGGGCCTTGTCAAGCACCTACGCTGGGCCAACACACGAAAATTGGTAGGGAATTGCTGATTTCATCAACATCTAGGTCAAACCTAAGAACATCCTCCGTAAGAGGTTGTCATTGTATTTCTGGGACGTGTATTCTAAGGAACAATAGTAGAGCAGTAATGGTTAATGTTGATTGTGACGATTCCGCTGCCTTACATTTTGGGAATATGCTTAACTCTTTATTATTACATTTGATTCTTACAACCCTGTATGAGAAGAGGAAGAAGAAACACCCCAAAATGAAGAAATGGACAGGGAGCTGACTGGTCCAGGCCCCGGCAGAGCCACAACAGAGGTCTCCAGGGCACGCTGAGGAAGACACGCAAACCCACACATTCACTCGTGAAACAAACCTCCATCCGATGCTTCCACATCAAGGGGTGGACTGAGTTCTAAAATTTCACAGACAAATATAACATGGTCCTTTGTCTTAAAGGAGTTGTGACGTGACATGGAAGGAACAAGAAAGCATTCAGGCTGCTAGTGAAGAAAACTAGAAAAAGTACAATACGTGCAGAGGCATGGACCCAAGAAAGGACATGGGTCAGTTATTTTTTTTTAATGTAAAATTTTAAAAAACAGTCTACATTTTCTCTCATAGGCAATATAGATACAATGGTGTGTGTTTTTTTAATTTCATTTTTACTACTACCTCGTGTCTATTCAATTTTAATATCAAAATCAATAATTAGTTATTGAGTGTTCACAAGATACATGTTAATATACATATTAGATCTCCAGTTACTCACTGTGCCCTGCACCTATCTCCAATGTAATTGCACCGTTATCTGTGTGATTATTTGTTTCCGGGCTCCCCTGCCTTGGGCTACAAGCTCCATGTGGTAAGAACTGCATCTGTTCTGCTTACTGCTCTGTGCAGGACCCGTGTCCGCTACATAATGAACACTCAGTACATCCTTCAAATGAATGAATGAACACACTGTATCAGGCACTGTGTTATAAAAGAATTCCCACTCTAGGAATAACACCTAAAAATTAATGATCATACTACGTAATGAGTGTTATAAGAGTTATTGTTTTAAGAGCTTTGAAAACACAGATAAAGGAGTAAATACTTCAGTTCAGATACCCTCCTACATTATTACACTGGATAGATAATTTCCACCCCTTTACTAATTTGCTTTTATGACAAATACTCATCTTATAGATCCTGTGTTATTCTGTGAAGGAAAATTTAAGCAATAAAAGTGACTCAATTTCCAGGGACAGGTTTCACAAAATGCTTTATTCTCAGCCAACCACTGTGATTACCAGTGCCTTTGTAAGGATTATAAATAAATGTTACTATAAAGAAAGACTGGAATGAGACTAACCCTACACTTGTTTAGGAAATCCTCTTTATTGAAATTTTTGTGGATGACAGGGGTGGGAGGGTGGGGGGGTGGGGGGATGGGGGGGTGAAAGTGGGAAGGCTGAGGGAAAAGGGAAGTATGGAATGACTTCCCCTACAATATAAAAGAGATCTTACATTTTGGTTTGGATGCAGAGGCTAAAAGATCTCCTCTAGCACCCCACAAATTCCAGTATTAGACCTTTAACTTTCAGATGTTAAGAAATGGTTTATGCCCCAAAGGCTCAATTAAAACAAAGCTGAAAAAAAGTCTTCAATAGAGCAAACTTATAGATTCCATCATCTGATTTCATCACAGAGCAGTAGAATACATTTAACTTGCCTACGGAGAGATAGAAGAGTGCTGATAGAAGAGTGCTTCCCTTGGCTGGAAGGCACAAAATCCAACTTTCTATTTTTTTGGCAAAAGGAGGCATGCCCAATTAGCATAGTAGGATGCAAAGTCATAGAATTTGTCATTTTAAAAGGTCAATTTCATGGTTAAGAAGTGATATGTTTATGGTAATGAATACCTTTTCATTTAAAAAAAAACAAACATGAGAATTAAGTAGGGAACATCCAACTAAGACAGTTATTTCCAAGGATAATGTCCCTTCCTTTCAGAGTTAAAACTCTTAATATTCTCTTGGCTTGGAACACGATTTTTCAGTCATTCCCATTCTTTGAATCTTTGCCTAATGCAAGCTTTCATTTGGATATACCACTCCCATTGATGTTTATAAGAATGTCTTGTTATTAACCTCTAACCCAGTTAGTCACCAAACTGGCAGCTTACATTGCTCTTTGGAAGCCAATAGCTTATGAAGGAAGTTTAAAAAAAAAAAAAAAAATCTGAGCAAAATGGGCTATATTATGACTACTTTATTTATAGTTTTAAAAAGTATTCCAGGAAATCCACAGTAACAAATTCAGAATAAAAGCAAGTACAAGTCTTTTGTGTGCACTGGAGCAGGGCATGGGGCTATTTAAAATAAAAATAAGTTTTAAAAATTTAAAGGTACAGTTCACCTTCTACCATGTGCCATCTTCCCCCCCTTTGCTCTCCTACCACTATCTCTGTTTGTCTCTGTACATGATAACTTCATTCCTCCAGCTGCTCAGACCAATAACCTTGGAGTCGTCTGTTCTTCTAACACTGTACATCAAAGTCTATTTATGAATTCTGTTGGCTCGACTTTAAAATATATTCATAATCTGTGTACTTGTCACCACTCTTTCCACCATCAACTCTAGTGGAAGCCATCATAGCTCTTGCGTGATTTAGAGCAATATGCTCCTTGCTGGCCTCGTGGTGCCGCCCTACAGTTTATTTTCAACAGGGCAGCCAGAACATCTTGCTAAAACAGAAGTCAGACACTTCATATCCCTCATCTTCTCAAAACCTTGCAGACTTTTCATTTACTCCCAGCGAAGCCAGAGGCCTTGCATTCGCTCCTGAGGCCTGGCATGAGTTGGAGGTCCTTCCTTCCCTTCTCTGTCTCACCACTCACTCCTCTCCCCTCTCACGCCGTTACAGCCACGCTGGCCCCCTTTCTGTTTCTCAAACATCTCAGAGCACACTCTCAGCCATCAGGGTCTTTGTACTCACTATTCTCTCCATCCAGAATGCCGCCCCATGCACGGCATGCTCCTTCTCTTCCTTCAGAATCAAATGTCACTTTCTCATGGAGGCCTTTCCTAATCGAACTATTTAAAATAGCAGTCTTGCTTCCCCAACCGTGCCACTCCCTAACTTGCTTTATTTACCTCCGTAGCATTTATCACCAGCTGACACGCTATATATTTACTTGTTCATCATCTGTCTCTTCCCATTAAAAGGTACATTAATTTCGTGGGAGCGCAGGCCTTGTCTGTTCTGTTCCTGGCTGCGTCCCCAGCGTCTGCAACAGGGCCTGACATACAGCAGGTGCTCAGGAAATACTGGTTCATTAATGAAGAAGTAAACGAATGAATGTCAGACTTCTCCCTTGTCCTTTTCCCTCTCCTTCTCCGTATTTAATTCTAATAACAGAATTATTTGCCCATGACTCAGCAATAAAATTGTCTTGGGTTTATTTCTGAAAGATCTTTTTTAAACATAACTCTTATTATCCTACCTGAGCCCACACCCATAAACAAACAGGAACTTAAGAAACCAACTTCCTTAACTTCTAGCTAAACATTAGGGACTTGAATCTTTCCAATAACCTCTGCCTGCTTCTGAGGGTGTGCATGTTCTCCTGTCATAGTGTACGATCCAGTGTTTCCCAATCCTCAGTCATTCCCAGACCATCCTCAGCAATTCTGCTTCATCTGTGCTATTATTTTAGTAATGTTTTTAATTTGGCTAACTTTTATTCTTTTTTAAAAAATGTAAAAAGAAACTCATCTTAAGCAATAATATCCATGAAATGAAAGGTTTGAAGCAGTTTTTTGTTTCTCCCTAATATGTATTAAAATAAACGTATGACTACAGAAATGAAGTGTTTGTCCATGGTCCTTCGCCAGTGGTACAATATCATACGCTAGAATTCACTGATCTAAGCCAAAAAGTTTACCATGCAGCCTGCAATACTTTTAGGAAGTCTCACACACACACACACACACACACACACACACACACACACACACACACACTCACTCTGCTTTATACCATGTAAGTTAAGAATTCAAGTCACAACAGAATCAGATCATCAATGGACTCAAAATATATGACAAAGAAATGTCTAAATTCCTGATCAGATTAATTTAGACACCAAAACTAAGCTCCTAAAGGAAAAAACATCTATTCAATTATCTTTGGATCCTTTTGCAAGACACTATCTACTAAAATGCTCTGGTAAAGATCAAACTCGTATACTTTTATAGAAAAGTTCTTTTTTTGAGCATCTATCTATCTATCTATCTATCTATCTATCTATCTATCTATCTTTTTTCCTTCTTTCTTCCTTCCCCTTCTCCCTTCTTTTATTCCTTCCTTTCTTTCTTTTAGGAGAGGGTTGATTGGGGTAAAGGGACCTAGGAGACATTTTCTTAAACTTGGTAGATTTCTTTTTAATAACAATTTTGCAATCTATTTCTAGTGCTTTATCAAATTTGACTTCCAAAGCTTACTTTTCTATTTTAGAGAATGATATTAAGAATCGCTGATGAAGAACCATCATCTTTTATAAACTAATAAGCCATCCTTATCTTCAAACATGTCTGAAAAAGTGAGCCGCATTCTAAACTGGCTGCAGACAACCCATACTATCACAAGAGTTATTTTAAGAAAAAGACTCAGATGGACATGTCTACGGAAGCTAATACTAATGTGCTGTTCTTCCAATGCAAAGGTTACTGACCTATCAGTAGGAATTGTCTTTTCTGGCAGAGATGATAGATTTGCCTTGTCTTATCTACACCCCCTGCTCCGTTCCCATAATGAGCCATGGCACACATGTGCGTGACAGCTGGCAAGGGAGAGTCAGGGTCTGTGGCCATGGGCCAGAGCAAAGCTTACCAACCCACTCAGAGCCTGGGCCTATGACCCGTGTCTCATTAGCACCTTGCTCCAAGCAACTGAGCTGCCACAAAAATCAGCAGTGGCTTAAGCCATTTTGTTTACAAGTGAAACAAATCAGGTCAGTCTGACAACCAATAGTTCAAGCAGTCACTAGGGAATTGCCAAAAATACAGAAGAACCAATGGTGAGTAGGAATTATAAGGGTCTTGCAGTCCTGGTTTTGGGGACCTCCCCCCAAAAAAAGCAAAAATGAATTTGGAAGAGGAATAAGAATATAATTGGCAAGTCTGTTTTTAACACACCAGGTATTCAGGGCATTAACTAAAGATAAAAGAAGAAAAGCACATCTACAACTTCCTAAGTGGGACCCTTCTTATTCAGTAATTAGAATATACTTGATAGATGCACAAAAGAGAGCAAGGGGCAGTTTGTACTTGGGAATTCTTTTTTAAAAAGCTTTAAAAAAAGTATAGTCTAAAAATACTTAGATTACAGCAATCCATTTACATTAGAAAATCATTTAATCTTAAAGCACAATGAACCATTTACATTAGAAAACCATATAATTTTAAATCACAATAAAAGAAACAAAAATACACAGCAAATAAAGCTCAAAATATATCATTATATGAATATCTTCATTATCAAAATTTTGGATTTCCAAAACATTCAAATAATATTTCTTTTTAGAATACACATTCATTAATATTAAGAACAGCTCCCTGGGTACCATTTGATGCCGGGGTTTTAGTGGTCAGTGTAACTGGGGTTATCCCACATTGGAGTGGAATAGCAACAGAGAAGAGAAAAATGACCATGGCTACTTTTCAATTATAACAAATCTCTCTTTGGGGGACAAAAGCAGCCTTATGCACAAAGAGGAGAAATCACGAGAGATTGGAAAATTGCCCCTTTTAACCAAGCAATAGGCCAAAAGATACTTGGAGAGAAGCAACTATCCATTACCGTTACATGAAATGCTACGTGAGATGAATAAGAAATATCAGACAAAGTCCTATCCACAAAGCTTATGATCCGGTTGAAAACCTAAGATTAACAAATGTTAAAAAAACAAAACAAAAAAAAACACCAATCCAACTAAAATACTGAACTGTCAATTTTAGGCAGTACAGGCTGGAGGCACTCTTCTAGTGATGGCAGAATAGGTAAATCATAGCAATCCTCCTGCTAAGACAATATAAAAAGCTGGACAATATAAATGTATCTTTATACAAGCACCAAAGAGCTAATGAGACAGGGTTGAACTATCTGTTCGAGACTGGAGAGGAGAGGAGGCCAGAGAGATAAGCCCAACACTCAGAACCACATTTGTCCTGAGGTTATTCACCAATCCTGGAAGAGACGCTGGGATGAAATTTTGGTGGCCTCTGGGGCCCAATAAATTGAAGTCTCTAGTAGGCCAACACCTGCTGTAAGCTGGGCCTCACATAAGGGAGGAAATCACCAGCTTACATATGGATTTGCAGCCCAACTCAACACCTGAACCATGAACCTGGCTTGAAGAGTCCTTAAACTGTTCAACTGGGCAGACAGCAGGAGGACATGAAAATTCTAGACCTCAAATTATTCCTATAAATATTTTTTCAAAAACAATATCCAACATGTAATCAGTCACATAAAGAGATTAGACACCATGAGTCAGAATTAGCAAGAATAATAAACAACAGAATCAAACATACAGAAATTTCAGATATTGAAAATACAGGCAAAGATTTTTTTAAATTATGTTTACTATATTTAAAGAGGTAAAAACCAAGCTTAAAGATTTGTCAGGAAATGGTCAACTATAAAATGTGACAGATTTGAAAAACACGCAAATAAAAAATTCAGTTAACCAAGCTTAACTGAAATTAGGAATGAATTTAATGGCAGACTAAACATAGTTGAAGAGATAATTAGTAAACTTAAGTTAAGAAGAAATTATTCTGAGTACAGCTCAGAGAGAGAAAAAGATGAACAATACAGAAGAGAAATAAGGGGCATAGGACATATAGTGAGAAATTCTAACATCTGTTTAATTGAAACCCCCAAAGAAAGAAGAAAAAGGATAAAGCCGAAGCAATAGGTGAAGAAATAAGGGCTCAGGATTTTCGTGAACTAATAAGATACCAATACTGAGAGCCCTGGCAGAATAAATAAAACTGTATCCATATTTAGATATATCATAGCCAACACTTCAAAGATAAAAACCAAAGAAAATAATTTAAAAAGCAACCAGAGGCAGCTGCCTTACTGACAAATGAAGTCAGAAGATAATGAAATATCTTCAAAGTGTTCAAAGAAAATAACAACCCAGAATTCTATACCTAGCAAAAATAATCTTCAAGCACAAATATGAAACAAAGATAAAATTACCTGTGACAAAAAACCTGTACTCAATGAAATTCTTTTTCTCCTTCAAGACCCAGTCATTCATTTTTATATCCCCCGAGCACCTACATACAATGCTTGCTGAACTGAATTGCCACATTAGCTCAAATACATTACAACTAGATCTGCTAGAATGTATTAGAACAAGAGCAGGAATTTTTCTGTTTTCTTTGCTGCTACATCCCTCACCTAAACACTGTCTGTCACATAACAGGTGCTCAAAAGGTATTATAAAATGAATTCATTCTTCTTAACAGAACTTAAAAAACGATTAGATGTTATAACAGTTGAACATAATTATTTGTTCCTGTTGTTTATCTAAAAATACAATAAAATCTTAACGATGTACATTCTAAAATTAGAAATACTCATTACAAATTATATGCTCACAAGTATGGTAAACTTAAAATTGGGGGATAGGGATAGCCCAAACTTCCTCTAAATATGAGGGTACATTTATTAAAAAGCAATGAAAAAGGTCGGTTCCTAACTACATTTCTAGTTTCATCTCCCACTATGCTCCACTCCTATTACGTGATTTGCTGCTCTACAGTCACCCCGGTCTTTCATCCACTCATGCCAAATACTGTTGCCTTTCCACTGTGCTCCTCTTCCACTCCAGTTCTACCAACAACAAAAAAGTTCTCTCATTCTTTAAGAACTAGATCAAATGTCATTTCTTCTGAAAAGGCTGCCTCAATACTGTCAGCCAGTGAGTAAATAACTCTCTCCTCTCTACTTAAATCGTGCAAAGGACTTACACAGAAACTACTACATTGTGTGGGCATTTCTTGTACATATGCTGTCTACCTCCTTAGAGCTAGAAAGTGAGGGCCATGTCTTCCACTCTTTCATCTCCCTACCCCCAAGCACCAATCTTAGTGACTAGAACAGTAGCTATCCACACTAAGGTGATATCAAACTAAGGTTTGTTAAGGTGATAAAAGAAGAATGAAGACGTATTAATAGACTGGAGGAGACAAAAAAGAAACAACTAAAGGCAACGTGGGATCCTGGATTGGATCCCGGGACAGAAAAAATATAGTAGGTGAAAAACTGGTGAAATTCAAGTAAGGACTGCAGGTTAGTCAACAGTACCATACCAAGGAATTTCTAATTACTGTAGTATGGTTATGTAAGTGGTTAATGTTAGAGGAAGCTGGGTAAAAGGTATATATAAATGCTACTATTTTTGTAATTTTTCTGTATTATTTTCCAAATATTTTTTAAAGTACTTGGATTGAATTATTTTCTCAAACTGTAGAAATATCACAAAGAAATGTTCCGTTTAATATAAAGTTCTCAGATACACAATGTAAATAATGATGGAGCCATCAAAGGAATCCTTGCCACATCCATACAATCTGAATTTTACCAAGAAGGTATTCATGTACACATGTATCAAGTATAATTATTAGGTTGGTGCAAAAGTAATTGCAGTTTTTAAGGTTGAAAATACTTGCAAAAAACATAATTACTTTTGCACCAACCTAATAAAAAGAAAGCCAAGCAAATAAATTATGTGCGAGGTACAAAGCAAATTTAACATACCTGCAAATATGTCTATGGCCAGTGCAGTCAATAAGGATACACGACTCTGAGCCACCACTATAAGCACTCTCTGGATAATATGAAACTCGGTGATATACACAAGAATATGTAAATCGTAATATATGAAATCCAGTATACGGGGCAGATATTTCACTCTGACACATCACTGCACATGAAGCCAAGCTCTATATAAAGCACTGTGACATGTTACAGAGTAGAATATAAAATTATGTCCCTGATAACATTGTTGAGATTGTAAAAATACAAAAGTGAGAGGTCAGTTTAACTTAGAAAAAAATATGAATTATCAAAGAAAGCACTAATTCAATAAAACATTTAGAACTATAGATATAAGTGAAAGTGCAAAAGTGATCTACAAAACAAGTTCTCATTAGGGCATTACGATGTCTCACAGGATCACTACACTGGCAACGCCTGTATAAAAAATTACAGATTTTAAGTATCACCATTATAAGCAATATAAGTGGTTTTTAAACCATCTTTCGAACACAGGTAACAGTGGCAATGGGCAGCAATTTTGGAGAGGTGGATTTGAATTAATCCATCAGCACAGGTAACATTTTGCAATGGCTTCAATTTAAGACAAAGGTAACTAGAAAATTCTCTGAAAGACTGACGACGAAGGAAACACTCTTTCATTCTAGATACTCACTACAACTTAGTATTCTAGTGAGTTAGACACTGTGGTAATGTTGGGGATACGGAAAGATACAGTCCCTGCCCTACTGGGGATTACAATGAGACAATAATAACAAATGTGATAATGCTCTATTAGTGAAAAACAGAGGAGGCAACGGGAGCTCAGAACCCAGACAGGGAAAGCCTCCCTGATTCCAGCTCCATTTACTCTCAGGTCTAAAGGATGCGGGAGAGCTAGACAAAGGGAGCTCAGGTGTGAAGTGGGGTCCTGGGCTGGGGAGTCACCTTACGTGACTCTGAAAGTATAGGGAGCATGGCATTCAAGGAAGTGAGGAAAACTCGGAATGCTAGAATGTACAATGGGACGCATAGAATATGCCTTGTTCAGCCTGTAGCAGGATTCTCAAAAACACGTAGAGACTTACACGGATGCTTTAAACAAGTGATTCCCTTAGACTACATATAATAGTTTATCATGATTATCACTACTTTTGTCAAACCAAGAACATGTTTTAATGAAAAGCTGTATTTTTAAAGATGTTTTCTTGCTTTTAAGGAAACTGTATAAAGCAAACTTTGAAAACAATGTGTCAACAGAAAAAAAAAAATTTGCACTGAGTACACTGGAATCATAACCTAACTATGCAGACTTTTAAATTGTTGAATTTAAAAAGATGGTTCATTATTAAAGAAATTCCTAATTTCTCGAGCCAGCTGCTTGAAAAAGTTGTCAATTTTGGCTGAAGTCCCTTACTCATAAGAACCTAAAATTTTCCAGAAGAAATAAATTACTTTAACCTTGCCAGTAAATAAGAATTAAATGTGATAAATATGGAATTAACTAAATCCAAATTAGTTCTAAGCATCTAAAACCAAGAAAATTATGTCGAAAGCTACCCACACAACAATTCTTCAATTTAAAAAGAATTCATTTAAATAATAAATCTGATTGAATTTTATTTCTCTCTTTTGTGTATGTGTGTGAGAACAGCATCTGTTTTCTGTCAGAGGACTTTTAATTTCTGGATTAACTAATTATACTTTGAGGAAGAAGCACAGGCTACACTATGTGAAGTAAATGCGACAGACTTGCTACATAACACTTAAAGCTCTTTGCTCGCTGGGCTTGAGGACAGGTCTACTGTCCATGCCCAAGAGAAGCGGATAAACAGGAGACACCGGCATGGGTGCAGCTCTCCGCTGGGGAAGCCCAAAGTGATGCCCGCAGGACAGGTTGCTTCAGGTCTCTGGAAGCAGATCTACTCGTGGGCCTTGGGCGTACAAGTTCTCTTTCACCTTTCTGCACTCTCTCTCCAAAGGGCAAATTTCTAAAATACAAGTTGTTGCTTGACTAACATCAGGTAATGTGCTTCTTTAGCAAGATCCAAGTCTAATTCAACCCTTGTGGATTCTAGAAGCAATTAACATTTATGAGAGTGTTTAAAAATCGATTTCAAAGTTTACCAGGGGGGGTGTTTAACTTCAGATTTCCCTAACAAAAGATATCTGCAGAGTTCCCTAATATACAGAATAACTACACTGAATAGTCAATTACACCGACGCTCTCCCTCAAACTACTCGCCTACCCCTTTCCCTCTCGTCACAACCCAAATTCAAGTAATACTTCACATGACACTTATTTATCTCCCGGATTATCATGTAACTACCACTTATGGTTAGACCCTTTTTTTTCCCTGCACTTGACTGAACAATCCAATCAATTGCAATGAGGACACTGCTGTCCAAAGCAGAGGGCTGCTCCAGCTGCTGGCTTCCCTGGGGCCCACATGGGGGAGCCATGTTAGAGTCCTGCCAGGTGGCACAATGTGACAAGATCACTCTGCTCTATCACAGAGACACGGACGTCAGGTAGAGCATGAAATCACATGGGTCATTAATGAGCCTGACTGTAATTAGGCACTACCACAGGATAAGAAATGAAGGAAAGTGTCCCACTATGTGTATAAATATGGGACAGTATACCATAGCTTCCTTTGTACTTGCCTACAAATTGGATATGGCTGCCCATATTATAAACTGCATTCCCAGCTGTTACAAGTGCTGTTGAAGAGAAAAAGCGGAAAGCGAAATGCTCACATAAGAAATAACCTTTCCACAATACAGGCAGAGAGGTAAGACTCATGGCTGAACTTTTGCATAAATAGATTTACAATACAGAAGCTATATATCTGAATGACTATTTAATAGAAAATCTATGCAAAGTTGGAATACCTCCTCCAACCCTACCCACTTCAACGTTTAACTATCACACACGTATGCAAGACAGTTAAGTAATATGCCCAGACAGCCTAGGAATTAGAATATTTGTAGGCTGAACTCAATAGCTACTAAAGATATGCTCAGAATGAAACTGGTCTAGAAATCCTTTTTAACATAAAACAGAATATAATTTTGGAAAATAGAATCTGCTTCTTAAAAAGTGATCCCAAACATTGTGTTTTCCCCCAGATTAAGGACATAATACACAGTCATTCTAGAAAATGTATCAAAATATTTTTTAAGAAAAGATAATTTGAAATGGATGTAAGAATCTCAAATATTACAAAATAATAGTAAAAATCATGATGAAAAGAAGGTATCATGAGAAACCAATGACATGGTTCTTTAAAAACGGCATGGAACAGCAGGTGGACAAAAGTCTAAAGTGAAAACAGTTGAAAATTATGTTCGACCAATTTTAAATATATGCTCACATGCATACACATATATTCTGTCGCTTAAAGAGCATGAATCCCAGAAGAATGCAAACAATGTTTATCAAATGTCCCCACATATATCATACTCTGCTAGTCTACCCGTAGAAATTAAAGAAAAATAAAGTTACTTTGAAGATTTTAGAGTAAAGATGTTTTATAAAATAAAGTACCCAGCCTCAAAATATATTTTTAAAAGAGAATGAAGAAAAATGCACAAGAGCCTCTATCAAGAGTCAAAGGAAAAGATCTCGAAAATGGTAAGGGGTAGGCTAGACAATATAAACAAGTCAAGTCCAAGATCAGGGAGAAAAAGTATAAGAGAACACAGCTTCCGTGTGTGTGTATTGCCTGCTTGCTTCCATCCATAAAACATAAGTGGTGATAGCTGTTTTATACAAGTTCAAGTTTCCAGGCCCAGACAAGCTTCCTCTTAAACCTAATAGGACTTACCAGGAGGGCTGCAGACCACTAAGTTTGAAAAGGAAGGGAGAGTGGCTCAGAAGTCTGAATATGAGCAAATGCCACCCCCCTCCCCAAAAAAAGGAAAGGAAGAAAATTCAGACAAGAAAACATTGCACTTGCCCTCAACAAACACTTTAGGGGAAAAAATTAGACAAATTTATTTCTGAGTACTCACAAGTGAATTAATTATCTTTAGAAACCAAGATGGAGTCACTAAGCACCAAACCAGAAAAAGCTCATTTCTCCTTTTGATAAGGTTCTTGGACATTTAGTCACAGAAAATGCCACAGACAAAAAAGGCAGGTAACAAATCCTTTTTCATGCTATAATTATGGAGGAGAGAGAAAAAGTAGTTTAAAAATAGGTGAATTCCCTAATTGATTGAAAAACTACAGTAAAACCAAAGTAGACGGACTAATACAGCAACAACAATGGGAGGTCTTTCCTTTGCCCCATCCTACTCAATAGCTACAGGACCCCAATAAAGAGCAAAACAGTGAGAACCTTAGGGGAAAGAGGAGACAGCTGAATACGAAAGCATATTAACTCCCTCCCTTAAAGCAGCCTGAGATCTAAGTGGTTTGGGGTGGGGCTTGGAAGCTGGGCTTTCTGCTCATCCTCTGAATACTACAACTGCTCCACAAAATTGCCTACGAAACAAACAGTAACAGGTAAAGAGCACTGAGCACTCCATGAAATACGCACAAAGAACTTGGGGAAAGAAATGTGGGTCTGCTGTAGAACCCAGGCTGGTCCAATGCACTTCTGGCCATAGAACCCCCTTCTCATCCAGAAAACCCATATCCATAC
Organism: Rhinolophus sinicus; assembly: GCF_036562045.2. Classification (NCBI taxonomy): domain Eukaryota; kingdom Metazoa; phylum Chordata; class Mammalia; order Chiroptera; family Rhinolophidae; genus Rhinolophus; species Rhinolophus sinicus. The sequence goes on along the minus strand of NC_133757.1, from coordinate 51,547,292 downwards.
AGACCCAAGAAAGCTAAGGGAAAGAAGCACGCGGCCACAGGTGAGAGGAGGCGAGCTGCGAGCTGAGGCGCTAAGTGGGGAGGTCATCCAGGCGAGCTGTGGGGACCCAGTCCTGGGGTAAGGCTAACCCAAATCTGAGTAGTTCAGCCTGGTATCCAGCCAATAAAGAGCTGGACAGGGAACAATTCTGCACAATCGAGAGGGTAAACTCTAAAGCTGATTTTAGGGAACAGGCCTGGCCTCGTTTCAATAAGGCTGAGATGACTTTTACTAGTACTTTTCAGATTGCTCATGTCCCCATTATTTACTTTTACCCCCAACCTCATCACATATACAGAAGGTGCCCAAAAATGTAAGAAAGGAAAAATCTGTATTAAAATTGTAATACTCAATATATACCAATAACAGAAGATGAATACAAGTCATGTGTATGCATTTTGGGGGCACCCCAGGTATATATACATATTTGGCGATATAACGATTAAGAAACCTTGGTTCAGAGTCCAAAAGGAGAGAAGCTGGAGAAGAACTCACAGTTGATTTGGGGAAGAGGAACCAAGGCAGAATCTGAGCTGCTGGCCAAATCCATGGGGCCTATTTTATGTTTAAAGATAAACATAAAATAACAAATATATATGCAAAAGGAACTAACAACTTCATATTAAGGATTTAACTGATAAGAGGTTACTTAAACTAGAAGAATACATAAACTAGAAAAGCAGAGAATCAGGAGGACTATATTAGGTTGGCCCATATAATAGTGCCATTTTTTTTATAGGTCAAAAACAGTAGAAGACGAGCAGTTTTATAAGGTTCAAATGAGTAACTATTACAGTGTTTTGCACTGGAAAAGACTGCCTTATTTGGTGTACCAGCACTGGAGAGCAGTGCAAGAGAAGTTTTAGGCTCATTATGAAGGATGCCGCTGACAAACAGGGCCACGGACACAGGACCTGGAGGTGTGCAAACCCCCCTCTCAAGAGATTTCTGTATTGAGTGGTCTCTAAGATCCCTTCTGAAATATTCTTAAGTTCTTGCCCACTTAGTCTAAGCAAATTCTGGTGGGTTTGGTTCTGTCTGTAGTTAACAGTGGAGAAGACAGGAACCGTGTTTCTCTGAAAATAAGACCTAACCAGAAAATAAGTCCTAGCATGATTTTTCGGGAGGACATACCCTGAACATAAGCCCTAATGTGTCTTTTGGAGCAAACCGTAATATAAGACCTGGTCTTATTTTCGGGGAAACATGGTAGATGTGAAAGGAATGTATCCTTACAAGCGTAATTATAGACAAAATGGAACACTGAAGTAAGTGAAGGGGATATTTTATATATTCCTGCACATGTTTGAAATATCATGATGTTTAGGACCCAGACAAAGAAAAAAGCAAAAACATCTTCTGATTAATCAGTTGTTGCTTCTTTTTCTATTTTCCAGGTCAGGTTTTGCTACATTGTACTCTTAATGACTTACAAACCATACTAAAAATGTCTTGCTATTTTTATTACGTCAATTTTTCTATGTGTTTCTATCACAAATATTATTAGACCACGTTCACCTAGCATTTCTTCTCTGATGAAAACATACACCTCAGCTTACATGCAAGGCAGTGGCATTCCAAGGGGCAGGTGGAAGGAGTGGTCCACTGAGGGTGTAGGCAATAAGGGGGTACCTTGCAGAGAATTTAAGAACTGTAATAAACTGACTAAAAGTCAGCCTGCTTTTTATTATCACTTTGCACTGGCAATTGTAAACAAGTCCCACTCCTCCCTGCTAAGGCTGACGGCTCCCATCATAGCCACCTCCCTTGGTCCACCATTAGCACCAGTGTTCAGCATCATATGAAGTGTTTTACGGGGACTCTCTTTTAACCTTCATTTTACAGGCAGGAAAAGAGGCGCAGGAGACTGGGGTAAATGAGAGGATGGGGATTTATCCCAGTTCAGCTCAGCTGAGAGAGTCAACAGCTGAGTTTGAATGTCATCTTCCATTAGCCTACCTCCTACCTTTGCCAACAGTCAATCAACAACTGACTGCCTGTAGCTCAGAGAACACTTTTTACTTATTAATTCATTGCCCATTTCTTGACAGTTTCCCTAGAGAGAGAGGCAGGTTAACTCTGCCACCTCCCTGGCCACTGTGGCCTGAGGCAATGATCTCACAACAGATGGGTAAGAATCTACCGCATGAAAACCTTCTGGACTCCTTAGCATTCATTTTAATGGGCAAGGACAGCTATGTTTATGTACTGTCAACATCCCCATAACACAAATTTTTTCTTAATTGCTTTAATTTTAGATTATGCCTTTTACTGGAAGTCATCATATTGAGAGAATGCAGGATATAAATAAGTAAGAAGCAAGTGCATTTCTTCAATGGTTAATAATTTAACTGTGCAAACAACTCATTTCCTCTCCTCACTTTCTCCATCTATTAAGCAGAATGTTAAATTACAATCCCGAAAAGTTCAGTGAGGGTAGAAATTCTCTAATAATCTAAAATCTCTAGGCCATAAAACTACAAACAGAGGCCACTGCTGTTAGGACCTTGGAAACTACAGGGAAGACAGTCCCACTCATCCCTTCCCCCAACTGCTAATGGGGGAAAAGATAAGAGAAATAAAATTGCCTTCAAAAATATAAACTTTAAAATGAACAAACCCTAAATATGAGCAGAACTATGTCGTGACTTTAAAGATGCAAAAAGAGCTTCCAAGCCTGGCCTTCCAAAACACTGGCTGTATTAACACAGCTAAAGGAAGAAGGTGTCAGACAGCAAGGTGGTCAGCCAGCCATTGACACAGAGGGTAAGGCGAGTGTGGTAGGCAGAATTCTTATACCAACAGATACACCCTGTCTAATTCCCTCCTCTAGAATGTGGGCAGGACCTGGAACGTGATGGATTTCACTCCCGTGATTAGGTCACGTTATATGCCATGCCAAAGGTGGGGGGGAGGGCCTTATTGATGTCATTTAAGGTCCCAGTTCCATTGATTTTGAGCCCATCAAAAGGGAGATCCAGGTGGGCCTGACTTAATCAGATACCATGTTTCCCCAAAAATAAGACCTAGCCAGACAATCAGCTCTAATGCGTCTTTTAGAGCAAAAATTAATATAAGACCCGGTCTTATATAACATAAGACTGGGTATAATACAATACAATACAATACAATACAATACAATACAATACAATACAATATAATATAATATAATATAATATAATATAATACAATACAATATCGGGTCTTATATTAATTTTTGCTCCAAAAGACACATTAGAGCTGATTGTCCGGCTAGGTCTTATTTTCAGGGAAACACGGTAGATGCTTTTCAAAGGATCAGAGATTGGAAAGATGGGAAATGTACGAGAGGTTCTCAAACTGACCTGAAGATGCAAAAAGCTATTTGTGGAGAGGGCCATGGGGCAGACTGGCCTCTAGGAGCAGAGGGCCTCAGTCCTACAACCACAACAAACTGATCTCTGCCCGCAGCCAGTGAGCTTGGAAGAGGACCCCCAACCCTCAAAAGGGATCACAACCCCAGCTGACATCTTTATGTCAGCCTGGTGAGACCCTGAAGACCCAGCTAATCCAGCAGTCCCAGACTGGACGGCTGACCTACAGAGACTGCAAGATAATAAATGTATGTTGTTTTAAGCTGCTTAATTGTGGTGATTTGTAAACACAGCAATTGAAAACTAATACAGCGAGTCTCCCGATCAGCTGGCAGAGCCCATCTAAACACAGTCTACGACATGGAAGGCATTCCTGTTGTAAGACAGAAAACCTGTAAGCATCTAATCACTCTTTTGGTTAAGAGGCCATGCTCGCTAATAGAAGCTGGGCTTTCTACACAGGTTTGCCTTCAGGGAGGTAGTATACTGGCCACTCAAACTGATTGTCTCAGTCCCTGGGACACTTACTTCTTGGGCAAATAAACACAAACACAACATACAAACACACTGGCCCCTTGCCTTCACACATCAGTTTCTTTAGCTAGGCTAAGGTAAGTCTGTCCCTTTGAGAACTCTACCCTTGATATCCAGAGAAAATCAGGATAAAATCTGATGAAGCTAAGAAATCAGCCAGACCCTGGACTGTATTCGTCTTTGATTGCCACAAACATCACTTTACAAAAACATTCATTTATTAGCTCACAGTTCTGTAGGTCAGAAGTTCAGGCAGCTGTGACTGGCTTCTCTGTTTAAGGTCTCAGAGCCAAAATCAAAGTGTTGGCCAGGCTGGGCTCTTATCTGGAGGTTCTTGAGAAGAATCTATTTCCAACCTCATTTATTTAGATTGTGGTAGAATTCAGTTCCTAGTGGCTGTAGAACTGAGTTCCCCATTTCTTTGCTGGCTGTCAGCTGGGAGCCACATTCGGCTTCTAGAAGCTACCCACATTCCTTGGCTCATGGTCCCCACCATCTTCGAAGCCAGCAATAATTCACTGAATTGCAGTCTACTCATTGCTTTAGTGGGCTCTTGTGATTAGATTAGCCCACCTGGAATATTCTCCCTTTTGCCATACAGGATAATAGCATGGGAGTGAGTGCTGTCTCAACACACTACATGGCCCACCCACACTCCAAGGGAAGGGATTCAACAAAGAGCAAGGCACATCGGGGGTCATTCTCAGAATGCTGCCCACCCCACAGGACCACGGCAAATCCAACAAGATAATGAATGCTACCCTTGGAGGGTTTCCTGAAAGAGCAGAACCAGCCAGCTTCCTACCCGAGACCCCTCGTGTACCACAAGGACTGTCAAAGTTCCCGTTAGTCGTCAAGCAGTTAGGATAGGTCCCTATTTCTTTGCCATGTCCTTAGAGCTACATACTGTTAGTGTTTATTTCTTCTGAGCTGTAACCTTATCAATGTATTCTGAGCACACAGAAATTAAGTTTCATAAAAATTAAGCACAAAGAACAGACCAAATATTTACTGGACACCTACTTAGTCTGAGGCATGACGTTCAGCACTGGGAAAGATGGAAATGTACTCACGTCACCTCCTCTCAAAGGGACTGATAAATAATGCAAGTCAAAGAGAAGATAATATAAGATGAGTAATGATGCCACACTTAATACTAGTCAGAAGGCCAAGAATTAATAAAATATCCACAGCAAACTGCACAGCTTTTAATACAAGTCTCAGAGCCAGAGTATTCCTATAAATGTCACTGGTGAAAAGTAGATACGGAGACCTTTAAAATTTACCAATATGATTCTCAATTTAGGGGTTGAATGTGTATGTAATTTGTATGTGAGAACAAGAAAATATGTAAGATGAAATACACCCAAGTGGTTAGCTATGTGAATAGTGATTACAGGAGATTTTAATTGCATTTTTATTAATTTTTAAATTTTCTCATTGTTTTCCAATAAGCATGTGGCTCTTTTATAACCAGGAAAAAAATACACACACACACACGCACGCATTTATATTGAGCAAGTCATGATATTTGGTGCAACCAACCTTTCCTTTGAGCCAAAACCTGTCCTATGCACAGCCCCTTGCTCTGGTAAACACAGGCAGTACCGACATGGCACTGAGGCAACAAAACGGTTAACAGCAGGAACAAGAGAGGTGAAATAAGGGCCACAACAAACTGATGGCATGAGAGAACAGGACGGTGAGGATAGAGAAGCCGTGGGGGAGAGGAGGTGTGGAATGGAGAGTGAGGACGGCACAGATGAGAGCAGGGGGCGGAGGAAGCAAAGACAGAGAGACCCGAGGGGACAAAAGGTGAGCGGATTGGGGGGTGCGTGCATGAGGGGATGGGCGGGTGGGCAGGCAGACGGGCAGACGTCGGAATGGACGGACACTTGGACAGAGAGCCAGGGCTAGCATCCAGTTCTCCTAGGGCTCCTCCGAGAATTTTCCAGCCCCTTTTTAATAAATGATTTTTCATTCCTTTCAACCAAAATGAGCCCAAATAAAATGGCATTTAAAGACGTGACTTTCATAAGCCTAAACAGTAAAACAAAATACGTTTTTAAAGGTCTCCGGAAAAGATGATTTCTTAATTTAGATTTTTGGGGCTTTTTTTACTTCTTCAAATCTAGTTCCTCCCAAAAGCTGGTGGGAATCTGGGGCTCTCCCCACCCCCAGCACTCACAAACAGAACAATCCCAGCCAGAAAGGGATTTGCCTATTAGCAACGCTATCTTCACCAAGACAGCAGCCTTATTAAATTACAGCTGTTTGAACAAGGTCAAGCACTCAGAGTTTAATTCAAAGTGTTTCCAGGTATAATACTGTCAGGTCAACTTAAACAAGCCAACAGAGGCTTGGAGGCTGATTAAATATTAAAACAGAATCTTTCACATCTGTTTTTACCCAAGGATGAAATTACTGTACATCACTTCAACTAGCTCATTAATACACTATACACACATCTTGCCTCAAAGGTTACAGGAATATCAATGCTTCAGAGGCATGCAGTGAAACCTGCCCACACAGCCAGAAGTGAGGTCACTGAATATTTTACAGGACGTCAATATTTCTTTATAAAATGTGAGAGATAATCAGTTAGACATAGACACATTTTAAATTAAAGGGTGAAAACCTCCATGAAGTTGAGCCAGTTGCTTTTGATCTGAACCTTTTAATCATTCATTCAGTTGGCTTTGATAGGTAACTTGATAGCACACGTTAAGCAAAGATTTTGATTCAACAGTAATTATTTTATAAAATGGAGGGTTGTCACATCCCAATAGATGGCCACAGTGATTACACTTTTTCCTTACAAAAGCATAAACATAAAAGGTACATATCAATATTTCAAAGCGCACACACTTGGGACACTCAGAGTATACTTTCATGGTATATTGCGTCAAAGAGTAGCTGCAGATTTGGTACTTTAATAACTCCTATAATAGAGAATGACACCTGGAAAAAGAGTCTAGAATTATAGTATTTCTCCGTGTTTAACACCCTCATACCTGACCCCAGTGAACAATTTAAAAACTGTTTTGCAGGTATTATCTATATCGTAGACTGTGGTGACTATTATTTGCGGCTGTTATGCACATTTCTCCTTTTCCTCTGGTACAACACCCCCTTTCTTCTGGGGACCCCCACTTCCACTCCTGGTCCTGGAGAACATTCAGTAACAGTGCCCTTTCCCCCTGGGCACATGGGCACATCCTCCAAACCATATCCCCAGGCCTCTGGTGACAGTGGCTGGTTTAAGGGGTGGGCACATGCCTCCAGCAGGCTATTTCTACGTGCGTATTGAGAGAGAAAGAAGTTTCTCTCTCAATAAGAAAGAAGTTTCTCTCTCAATACGCACGTAGAAATAGCCTGCTGGAGTTGCTCGCCTGGCAGGATGCATGGGCAGCCATTTTCCCATTCCCAAGAAGAGAGACAACGTGGCAAACGAGCTCATACACAGAGGGAGCAGAGGCTCAAGATGCAGAGAAACAGCCCAGCAAGTGGAGCCAACCGAGCCTACTCCACCTCTTTTGAGTAGTATATCTCTCTAGATAATATTAACATTAATGTCAGATTTGTCTGTGGTTAGATATTAGCAGTAAGATAACAGAAGGTGCAGCTAAACTCACAATGTCCTCTAAGGATCCTGCTGATCTCTCTTTTCTGAAGTTCTACAAAATTTCAACATCTACAACATTACCTGGAGATTTTATCTTCCACTGCTTTCTTACTGTTTCATATGAGTAACTGATTCAAAGTTTTAAATTTCTTGTTGCTATATGTTAAAAAGAATATAAAGGTTGCTTAAATCTAAGACATTTTAAATTAGTTTAATATACTCGCACCCTAGAGTAAGGATGATAAATTCCAGCCATGCACTATTTCAGCACAAAGAACGCAGCTGGTACAAACGTGTCACTTGTTTCATTGCAGTACTGCCCTACCTCATACACTCAGCTTTATTTTCAAGAGAAGAGATGACCACTCACTTACTAAGGACTAGAGGTCAATTTCATTCCCAAAGAAGAGTGGTTACCATGCATAGACCTGAGCAATAAAACCTTCACAATCAAATGTATACGCTTCAGACTAAGGAAAAATTACTCAAGAACTTTTTGTTGGATTACGGAGTTAGTTAGGATCCATTTAGAATGGTGATATAGTACCAAATTTTTCATAGAAATACCAGTTGCTTCCATAAATATGTGAAAACATTGTCTTTCTTTGGATTAACTGACTGTAAAAGAATGATTTCAGAGATGAAAAAAATAAAATTAAAGGTTCATTTTTTCCCCAAAGACGTAATTATATTGGAAAATGAAGGTGACTGTAAGAATATAACTGTTTTCTGCTTCTCTTTTCTGCCATAGTATAGCGTTAAGTAGCATTTCAGTGGGAAAGCCAAGGGACATGGAACCAGAAGACCCAAGCTGGAACTCTTGCTCTGTCACTGACTGGCCATGTGATGATAAAAGAGACAAGGGACAAAAGTTCCCTTGAACCTGTTTTCTTAGCTACAAGAGAGTAATGCCTGCTTTACCCACCATATGCGTGGGTAGTGAAGACCCACTGAGAGGAAGTTCAATACAAAGCATCATCTGAAAGCAATACACAAATATACAAGTTGCTATCTAGAGAAAATAAATTTGTTAATATCATGTACTTTGTACAAACATGATCTTAATCTTCTTCCAATTTTATAAATGCAGAAAAAAAAGCTCAAAGGGGTTAATCCTAACTGGCACAGTCACAGAGCGGGTACAAAAGGTCAGTCCGCAGCCCACGTATTCCCATCACAACCCCGCCTCCGGTGCCTGAAGAACAAGGAAGCTACACAACCTGACTCATGAGGATCCAAATTCTAGGTGGCTTTGCCTTTCTTTAAAATGCATTTCACATTTGTTTGAGAAGATAAACATTCTATAATAAGCACTTAAGAGTTGTTCTTTTTTTACCCAACAAACGAATAGATTTATTATTGACAAAGAGAAAGTCCAGCAAATATACATAAGGGGCTATTGTGTTTTGTCGAGCAAAATAATTTAAAAGTGTCTGTCTGTCTGCTACGTTTGGTATGGTTAAAATCCTAATTTAATGTGGCAAAAATATCTGCAACTGAATTACAGTGCATTTCCTATGGAGTTTTCAAGTTCTAAGAAACAAACTAGATCCCCAAAATAGCCCCCCAATTTTCAATTTTCAGTGTCAACACAGCAACACAGATCCCTGCTTATAGGTTCATAGTGTTCACTTACTACTGAATTAAACCATGATGAATACATGTAAATTTTTAATAGGATTTTTTACAGAAAAGCTAAAACTTCCTGACTTGTAATTTAAATCATGATGCAAGCTAAAATCACTTAAAAATCAAGTCCGTCTTGGATGAAGATCACTGCTAAGACACAAAATAGATGCTAAGCCTCATCCTTCACATTCTGTGGGATGCAGGTAATGTGCCTTACTATGAGCTAAGAGAAAGAAGAAAGTCTGCAGGTCGTCATGACTTACTAGATTTCCCCTGCCCGCGAGGCTTAATGTAAGTAAAGGTAATTAATTAGCCTAATGGAAGGAACTAAGGGATCAGAGGCAAGCCTGTGGGCCACCACAGTGTGGAGGGAGCTACAACACAGTGGCTAGCAGCCGCGGGCCACCACTGTAGGTGCACTGCTCCAGGTACACGTCAGGTTCCATCCGGGACAGACATTCCGTGTCATGTTGGGGTGAGGAGTAGGAGAGGAGGAAGGAAAGGCTCACTGGGGTGCCTGCCAGGGTGTGTATCTGTGTCTGGGCTTGTTTCAAGGGTGGAGAAGGATGCAGTAGAACCAGAAGGTTAGGCTGCAGGATTATAATAAAAGCATTTGAATACTTATGGAAAAAGGCTTTTGAAATCTTAAACCATTAAATTTAACCACCAGTAGTTAATAAAATGCAAAGCAATTTGTTTAACAGAAAATAGAATTCCAATACTGCACAGCCTTACACTACATACAAATTCACACTTGAACAATATAATTAAGTAGCATCAACTATACTAAATGTAAAGTCAATAAATTCTTTTTTGATTGTTGAGCCCCACCACCACCACCAAGGAAAAGACTATAAGGAATTTAACAGGAGGAAATTAATCATCATAATACTTTGGTTCAATACTGATCTACAGTGAAATAATGTGGGCATTAGTACAGTTTACTTGAAACAAGATTTAAAGCAGCACATTTAAAAGAAGCAGAATTCATTAAGCAACCTCTCAAAAGGATCATTTCCTCTAATTATTGCTTTTATAACAGAAGACAAAGGCAACCCAATGTAAGTTCATAAAATATACAATTAGCTGCAAAAATCTTACCAAATAGAATTAAAGAGAAGGATATTTAGAAGCACAAATTGTAAAAAGTTCTGTTATTTCTAAAAAGGCATTTGCTCTTTCTTTCTACATGTAATTATTTAAAGTAGACAAATGCTCTGGGCCTGATGTTGTGGTAAGTCCACAGGAATAAAGGAATAAAAAGATAAGGTCGAGCTGGGTGCTCCCGAAGCTTAGCGCTGGGGCGGAGGGAAGGAGGGTTATAAAACTCCTCACAGTACCTCCAAGACCAAGTGCTCTAACCTGGTCCGGAGGAGAGAAGCTACGGGAGAAGGAAGCTGCTAGCTGACTGGTTGGACTGGAAAATCTTCACATCTGAACTGAGTCTTAAAGGAGAAGAAGGGGAATGAGCCAGAAAAACAAGGTAAAGCAAGAGGGAAAGTAAGGGATTCCATATTCCATGCAAAAACAATCATGTGTGAGAAAGGGCACAAAAGGACGAAACCAAACAGTTTTAGAGAATCTTTGTACAGAGAAGAAGTGGGGGAGGGCAAGAAGGCATGATGATGGGGTACATGAAGCTGGAAAGGCTGATGGGCAAGATTAAGGAAGGCGAACATTTCAAATTATGGAATTAATTCAAGTTGCATGTCTTACACACCAGGGCCTATTGGGAAGGTACTGTAAACCTGATCAAGTCTGTCATATCATGTCCTAAGCCTTCCAGTATTCCAAAGTACTTAATAACTATAATTCATGTTTTAATGGCCAAAAAAAATATGATAAAATGACAGAGTGAAAAGACAACCTATGAAGGGGAGAAAATATTTTCAAACCATGTATCTGATAAGGGGTTAATAAATAACCAGAACATATAAAGAATTACTATAACTCAACAACAAAAAATCCAATTAAAAGGTGGGCAAAGGACTTGAATAGACGTTTCTTCAAAGATATGCACATGGCCAACAAGCACGTGAAAAGATGCTCAACATCACTAATCCTAAGATAAATGCACATCAAAACCACAATGAGAAATCACCCAGCGGGATGGCCCCTACCCAAAAAACAGAACAGAACAAATATTGGTAGGGATGTGGAGAAATCAGAACCCTTGTACACTATTGGTGGAAATGTAAAATGGTGTAGCCATTATGGAAAACAGGATGGAGGTTCCCCCAAAAATTAAAAATAGAATTGCCATATGACCCAGCAATTCTACTTCCTGGGATATATCTAAAAGAACTGAAAGCAGATCTCAAAAGGGATATTTACACCCTCTTGTTCATTGCAGCATTAGTCACAATAGCCAAGATGTGTCCACTGATGGACGAATGAGTAAAGAGAATGTGGTAAATGCATACAATGGAATTTTATTTAGCCTTGAAAAAAGAAGGAATCCTGTCATATGGTACCATATGGATAAGTCTTGTGGACATTGGGTAAGTGAAATAAGCCAGTCACAAAAAGACAAATACGGCATGATTCCACTTATATGAGTTATCTAAAGTAATCAAATGCTTAGAAACAGAAAGTACAATGGTGGCTGCCAAGTGTTTGGGGGATGGGGAAACGGAGATGGGATAACAAGATACACAGTTAATATTACTGTACTATACACTTGAAAATGGATTGTGCTATGTACTTTACACTTTCAAAATGGTGAAGGTGGTAAATTTCATTTTTCACCACAATAAAATAAACAAATAAACCACCACCAACAAAAACCAAAATTACAATTAAAGGTTGCAAAGTGTCAGGCTAAATCATAAGGGGTCCCTGATGCCACTACAGACACGTTATTAGCTATGTACTGAGTTAGCACATTTACAGTGTTCAGCTTACAGTGAAACTTCAGCTTTCTGAGATGACACTGTAATTGCTGGCACGTTGTATACTTGAAATCTCCAGGGCACAAAAATAAGTGAAACTGCACTTGACTATAAAAACCCAGCTCTGGTCTGCTGGTGCTGAGACTGGACTGTACCATCACAGGATTTCTCAAGGCTCAGTAACTTGAACTACTGATATGTAGCTCAAGCTTAAAAAAGAAATCATTATCTTAAATAAACAAAGCCAAACTTTCAGGTATTAGAAAGTCAAAACCAAAACTAAGGTCATACAATGTGAAAGTGACGCCCTGAGACCAGCAGTGAGGAAACATTTGTTGTGGGGCTAGAGAGTGAAAACAGGCAAATGTGAGGAAAAGGACGCAGACAAATCTATCCACTGGTCTGTGGTTCTCTGGTCTGTAAAACATAGGCCAACTGCAGGCATCCAGATGCTCGGTCTCTGTAGTGGGGACCTCTGGGCCCTCTGGCTCATCTCTCACAGCCCCCCTCAGCTCCTGCCAGTTCGTTGTTCACCCACAGCCTCTTCGGAGGCAGTCCTACACCTCACTGCCAGTCTGTGTAGGCAGGGAAGGTCTTTCAAGATGACTCACAGCTGCGGCCCTCCAAACAGACCTGCTGGCCAGCAGGAAATGTCAAGCATTTGCTGCCCCCTCTCCACACCATGCTCCACCCCCAGCTCCAGCCCCACAACTGTTCTCAGGTGAGAGAAAGACACCAGTCTCTGTGTTAACAGACATCTCCAAACTCCAGGACAGACACACCACACACTCTCCAAAACTCTTTCCCGGGATTCCATTCTAATCCCACAGTAGCACCTGGCTGGGACTGCTGTTCAAAAAGATGTCATTCTCCTCTCTTGCAATCAATCCCAATCTCTGTGTTAGTCTCTTAGAGCTTATCTAAACTGATTGGGGGGAGGAGAGAGAGCAGGAACTCCCACTTCCCCACGGGAAGAACACTCTCTACTCTATGAGTTCCTTGCATGGAATCCATTTCTAGTTTTCCTGACACCGCTTAGTTATAGAGTGGAAGGTGTAATAGCTGCGAGACCCATTTGGCCACCTCTTGACAAGCCCTGCAATGGATGCTTCTAGATAGAATCTCTCTTCAGACTGTGTGGGTACTTACTAGCTATTGGCTACAGCTTTGGGACCTTGGTCAAAATTTTAGACGACAGGAAAATTCCCATTTAACCTGTTGTATATATTTGCATGGTAAGAGGATAGAAAAGTAGTAAGGACTTTAACATAAGACTGGGTCTTATATTAATTTTTGCTCCAAAAGACGCATTAGAGCTGATTATCCGGCTAGGTCTTATTTTCGGGGAAACACGGTAGCTTGAAGTGTCTGTCATGCAAAAC